>NW_027315724.1:15278313-15830813 GCF_026437365.1 Eucyclogobius newberryi | reverse complement strand
GCAACATAATTAAATCACATTGAAAATTATTAAATAGCCTACATTATATTCTCTATTTAGAAGCCTTGACTCATCATATTTCAATCCTTATTTGGTTAAAATGTGTTTAAAATGTACAATAGAAATAATACTTTGAGGTTCACTGACTAGTCTTACACTCAATAATCATTAGGCGCAACACTAAAAATCATTAAATTACAAATGTTTAGTCAACATTGTGGTCTTTTTATATCTTTGCTTACAATAAAGTATGTCTAATACCCAGAAATATATATGTTTAAACCTTTTCTAAATGTAGTGATCCATGAGTATTTGATTATTTTGCAGGATTAGATTCTGTTGATTCTGTTGACGACAATTCAGATGACTACGAAGACCCAGATCTGTTTTGCACTGGTGCCCAACAGGTGAACATGCCACTAAAAGTAAGGTCACAAATACCAAACCTCTCTTTTTTCACTAACATCTATGTCTGTGTGGTTCAATAGCACAGATCGCTGCTAATGGTCAATCAGGAGATGCGGCGGTTCAGTCTTTTGTGCAGCGATGACGAGCTGTTGGACGATGACGAGTGAGTCACACATCAAAACAAAAATAGAGCAACTGCACCCGCAATTAGGATTATTACCCAACACCTACATTGGCTTTTGCGAAGCTAATTTGACCAAAGGAATTCTATACATCCTGCTCATTCCAAATATTTCGTCAAACAACATTTAATAACTGAAAGATACACTTTATCAGTTTTATTTTTACTTTAATAAGCTCTAATTATTCCTCTATAAGCACTTAGAGAGTTACTAGTGTAGCATGTGTCAGTAGACCGGGTTTAGAGCTTGAACACTGGGCCAGATCAGAAGTTTTAGGTCGACTCGTGGAGGTGCGTGTAAGTAATAATACACAAAATACAGATTACTTTAGTTTCGTGGCCGTGCCGTATATTTAACAGTGAATTTGACAAATAACATAAATTCAGTATTTAATAATAATGGCTTATAATTTAAGCTTATACCAGTAAATGTGAATAAGCTGTTGTGTGCAAGTGTGTGTTAATAAACCATGTAGAAAATGTTCGTATGAGTCTTATAAGAAATAAGAATAATTGAGTGATAAATACTAGTAAGTGCCTTAAGTGCTTGGAAACAAATAACTAGTGCTTGAACACCTTATTATAAAGTGTGACAAAACATACTGTAAAATATTAAGACAAATTTAAACATCTTGCAACCTATAAGTGACTTGTACTTATACACCTATACTAGATATTAAAATCTTGTTAAAAAAAAAAAAACTGGACTTAGGTTTAGAACGTTCATATTTACAGATGATTACAGAAACTACAGATGATTATTTAGCCATTTTATAATTATGTGCGGTTACATGATCTGCTACTATTTTAATACAATACGTGTTAATATATTGTCCCGTTTTATGAAAATGATCAGGGTGTTCAAATATTCAAAGTCTTTTATTGTTATTTCTAAGTTCACCAGTGTGGTCAGAGGGCAGCAGTCCACCAGGAAGTGTCTACCTGCCCCCGAACAGAGGCCGCTTACCCTCCTCCGCCTCTTCCTCCTCCAACAGCAGCAGGCCTTCTCAGGAATCCGCCGTCATTAAGATGGGCTGGCTGGACAAGAACCCACCACAAGGGTAAGCCTCCAACTGTGATTGGTCTCCGTCACCTCTGCCGCTCTTTTACTCCTTCAACTCTGCACACAGTGCACTTTATTACCAGAGACGATGGGTGAAGCTCGACGCCGACTACCTGAGATACTTTGACAATGAAAAGGTAACACAACTTCATTTGACCGCGGATACTTCAAGGTCAAATGTTGAGAGAATAGAATGCTTCAGTGAATGTTTTTGTTCTTCTAAAGGGAGTCTATTCTAAAGGGCTCATTTCAACAGCATTCATCACCAACGTGTCAAGTGTGGGAGAAGTGAAGTTTGAGGTGGTAACAAACAACAGAACGTTTATCTTCAGGGCTGAAAGTGAAGGTCCGTTTACTCATGAATGTCACAACTAACCAGCGGTATTCATTATGTGTATTTTGTACACTTTTATAATGAGTTTTAATCTTTTATCAGCTGAGAGAGATGAATGGGTGGCAATGTTAAAGGACTGCACTGGAGGCAGCCAGTTCCGCTACACCATCAGCCCCGGTTCTCCTTTGGCTCCGGACTTTCAAGGTTTTCTGGGGCTGAGAGGAATTCGCGCCAGGCTTTATACTGTTGTTGCTTTGGATAAGGTCTTTCTCTACAAAAATATAGAGGTAAGAACCGGTTTCCTTGCATCTATTTGCAAAACAAATACAGGAAGCTACTACATGTTATCGGTTTTTGATTTCAGGACTACCGCATTGGAGTGGGCATCACCTCCATTGATATGAATGTTGGCAACGTGAAAGTTACTGATCAGCGTACATTTGACCTCACTACACCTTATCGTACTTTCAGGTAAATTAATGAACACTGTTAAGAATTGAAGTAGTGTTTATCGAACAAACCCCACTTTAATTTCTCTAGCCTTGCGGATATTCAAAAGATGTGTTTTGTCTTTTTCACAGCTTCATCGCAGAGTCGGAGCAGCTGAAGGACCAGTGGGTTCAGGTCATGCATAACGCCATAGATGAAGCATTGTCCAATAGTGAGGTGGCAGAGCGGATCTGGGCGGAGCCTGCAAACGGCGTGTGTGCCGACTGCGAAGCCCCCAAGCCAGAATGGGCAGCTATCAATTTGTGTGTTGTGGTCTGTAAACGATGTGCAGGTTATTCTCACTGTTTTTGCTTCTTTTATAACCATTATATATATCCACATTTTTGAAGTACAACTCAAATACATACAATTATTTCAGGGGAGCACCGTGGACTGGGTCCTAGCATTTCTAAAGTACGGAGTCTTAAGATGGACAAGAAGGTGTGGACAGATGAACTCATTGAGGTAGGCATACTGTACTTAACAGGAAAGTTAAATAGAGATTACGTTGTTTACACTACACCATATTTAAAAGTTATTTGTTTAAATTCTTGTTGCAGGTGTTTTATTTAATGGGTAATAAACGGGTCAACAGTTTTTGGGCAGCTAATGTCCCGCCAAGCGAAGCTTTGACACCGTCCAGCTGCACTGAAGACCGGCGGCGCTACATCGCTAACAAATATCGCCAAGGAAAATATAGGAAGTACCACCCACTGTTTGGAAACCAGAAAGAGCTGAACAATGTAAGTATATTTTCAGGACTACGACTTATAACACCAAATGTCAAAGCTTCTTTTAAAAAAAATATATTTTAGTGGTCCAATGTGTTGTCAAAGAGTTTTAGAAAATAACTAGTAATTTTGGTTGATTTATTTGACCCTCAGACCTTGATGGCGGTTATATTAATGGCAGTTATAATTGTATTTATTGTGACATTGGTTAGATGTGTCTAGTGCACAGGAACATGATTATCTGCTTTTACATGGATCTGGCACAAACAACAATGACATCGCTGATACTGGTAAAAGTGAAGACAAAGTTACCAACAGTAGTAATTGTAGCCATGCTGAGCTGGATTGTTAGTGGTTCACTCATTAGCAGCTTCACCTAGTTGACCTTAAACATTGAGGACTTCTCATAAACGCACAGCTGTGTTTCTTCCTTAATTCCTATCATGCCGATGATTCACTGTGTGTGCGATGCACCAGATTGAGAGAACTGCCTTCTCTGAAAGGTGCTTCAATTAACTCTTCATAGATAAACATTGTGTAGCACTTTCCAGCTCATCTCATTTAGTTTCAAACCCAACTTTCCAGATTTAAAAGCACTTGGCCTGCTCTTTTGTCTTGGGTGTGTCTGTAGAATGCAGTGTGTTTTAATTTACTGTGTAAATAGTCACACAGTAATACTCAGTATACAGCCTGTTTGGATTGGAATGGTGTCACACTAGCTTGGTTATTTTACAGTGCCTCTTTTAGGTGACCCAGTCTTTTCTTTGCTCCTCTTTTTTTTTATTTTTTTATTATCTTCCTTTCTCTTTGTTTTTGCATTTTTCCTGGCTGTGACATCACTGCTCACAGTGAGCTGGAATGTGCTTGACTCCACCTCCGCTCTCCTCCTTCTCTCCCTCTGCTGTTCTTCTCATTGTTTGGCTGCCACTCTGAAAGAGCTGGTCTCTACTTTCTATCTGTCCTGTTTTACAGTGCTTGCTGTTTGCTTTCGACTGATTGTAGATCATTTATTTGGCTTTTGCATTCTGTAACTTTGACAGCCGACATTGGAAGCACGAGTGGATTTGATCAAACTGAAATCTACAGGTGAGTCAGTGGCGTTTTACAATCAGGAAATATAAGTTGTTAGACTGCATCTCGGTGTGAATGTAGCTTTGGAAACAAGTTTTAGAACAAGCTTTTAGTGCAACCTACATTGGAATGTGTGTCAGTAGACTTTGGTTGAGCAGGCTGCAGCTATTTGCCACAATGGCTGTTGTGTTGTTGAGGTTTGCAACATAAAGCTTTAGTTTGTATTATACTTGCAAGTGGGCTGAACTATATCAGATGAATATGTATATTATATATGTGGGGGAAAGTTGGTGACTCAATAGAGCACGTCCTGGCCACAATTACTGTGTGTCCAAGCGTGTGGGGTTAAGGGTCATCTTACTCAATGGGCATTATTGTTTTTGTTAAGTCTCCTCCTTTTCACCCACCTACACTAGTCCCCATTCAAACTGAGCTCATAGATTGTAACATAATGCAAAGTTAAACATGTTCTTTATAGTGATAATAAGGGGGGGAGAATGAGGGGAGACATTCAGAAGAATCACTTTCACCGTCACCTAATCTGGAAAGTCATTTCAAGCAGTAACTATAATATAAAGCCGTTTCATTTATGGTGTCAGAAGCGGCAGTAAAATCTGTCATGCTCTTTCATACAGTATGTAACTTTTACAAACATTTCAATTTCAGATTAAACATCTACCCAAAAATCTTATGATATTTTAATATGATAATATTAAATATATGATCATAATCATATTTTTTTACAAATATGTAGCTGTTAAACTTTTTTGTCTTTATTATTAATATTAGTATTAGGATTATGATTATGATTATTATTATTATTATTATTATTATTATCATCATCATTATTTTCTTTCTGTTCATTAAAAAAAGAAGACAAAAAAGAGTTACAAAAAAAAGTTACAATAAGAGTTGTGGAGTAAGTTTTACTAAATTGAAACACTAATACTCATTTATTCTGCTTATTTGATCTCTTTCTAACCATTTCCTCAGCATAGCTTATTCACAAACCATTGAAATGCTTAGTTTATTTTGTATTTTTACTTACTTCATTGTCCTCCTATGCGTAGTTTCTCCCCCATCTTTCTAAACTGGTCCGGGTGAGGTAATGATGGAACAACCTTCCCTCATCTGGATCTAATATATGGACTTGTGCACATAAACGTGGGTGGGACTTCAGTTGATGTTTAAATGGCCTAAGTGGAGCCGCTCTGTTTGGACATTTCCACTGCACAATCAAACTAAAGTCATTGTAACGGCTTTCATCTTCTCTTCTCAATATTTTCCTTTCTCCTGTTTGTCTTTCCTCTCTCCCTTTCCTGTCCTTTAGGGTTGCAGATGCCAGATGGAGTCCTCAGATTTTTTTAAAGATTTTTTTTTTTGACACACCCTGATTCAATCTTTCGCTCGCTCTCTGGGGAAGTTGGTTGAGATTCTTCAACTCCCCCCTCGTTCACACGTGTGCGAGTGGGATTAGTCTCGACTGCCCCTCTCACTGCTCCAGATGTCGGTTCTTCAAACATTAAAACTTCCCACTTCCTTATTTTCCTCGTTTTGTTTTGATTAGTCCAGTGTTCTTTATCTGATGGACTTGATATGGTTTGTCTTTGATTTGCCGTACATGCAGTTGGCTCAAAGTGCATTATATTACTACTATAACCTTACTACTTCTAAGGCTGTTTAATACTGGGTGATGGTTTTGGATTACGGGCCGAACAGCAGTGCAGAGTACCCGGCCTTCTTGGAGTCCTTGGGAGGGGTACTGGACAGTGCACCGACCGGGGACTCCGTTGTTCTACTGGGGGACTTCAACGCCCACGTGGGCAATGACAGTGACACCTGGAGAGGGGTGATCGGGAAGAACGGCTTCCCCGATCTGAACCCGAGCGGTGTTCAGTTATTGGACTTCTGTGCTAGCCACGGATTGTCCATAACGAACACCATGTTCAAGCACAAGGGTGTCCATCAGTGCACGTGGCACCAGGACACCCTAGGCCGGAGGTCAATGATCGACTTAGTTGTCGTGTCATCAGACCTCCGGCCGCGTGTCTTGGACACTCGGGTGAAGAGAGGGGCAGAGTTGTCAACCGATCACCACCTGGTGGTGAGTTGGATCCGCTGGCGGAGGAGGAAGCCGGACAGACTTGGCAGACCCAAGCGCATTGTGAGGGTCTGTTGGGAACGTCTAGTGGAGCCCTCTGTCAGTAGGGTATTCAACTCGCACCTCCGGGAGAGCTTCTCCCATGTCCCGGGGGAGGCTGGGGACATTGAGTCCGAGTGGACCATGTTCTCCGCCTCCATTGTTGATGCGGCTGCTCGGAGCTGTGGTCGCAAGGTCTCCGGTGCCTGTCGTGGCGGCAACCCCCGAACCCGGTGGTGGACACCGGAAGTAAGGGATGCCGTCAGACTAAAGAAGGAGGCCTATCAGGCCACTCTGGCTTGTAGGTCTCCGGAGGTCATCGACGGGTATCGGCAGGCCAAGCGAGCCGCGGCTCGTGCTGTCGCAGAGGCAAAAACCCGGGCCTGGGAGGAGTTCGGGGAGGCCATGGAGGAGGACTATCGGTCGGCACCAAAGAAATTCTGGCAAACCGTCCGGCGCCTCAGGAAGGGGAAGCAGTGTCTCACAAACACCGTTTACGGTGCGGGTGGAGGCCTGCTGACCTCGACTGGGGATGTCGTCGGACGGTGGAAGGAATACTTTGAGGATCTCCTTAATCCCTCAGTCACGTCTTCTGAAGAGGAAGTAGAGACCGGGGACTCGGAGGCTGGCTCATCCATCACCCAAGCTGAAGTCACTGAGGTTGTCCGCAAACTCCTCGGTGGCAGGGCTCCGGGGGTGGATGAGATCCGCCCTGAGTACCTAAAGTATCTGGATGTTGTAGGACTGTCTTGGTTGACACGTCTCTGCAACATCGCGTGGCGTTCGGGGACCGTGCCTCTGGACTGGCAGACCGGGGTGGTGGTCCCTCTGTTCAAGAAGGGGGACCGGAGGGTGTGTTCCAACTACAGAGGGATCACACTCCTCAGCCTCCCGGGTAAGGTCTATTCCAAGGTACTGGAGAGGAGAATCCGACCGATAGTCGAACCTCGGATTCAGGAGGAGCAGGGTGGTTTTCGTCCCGGTCGTGGAACACTGGACCAGCTCTATACCCTCCATCGGGTGCTCGAGGGTTCATGGGAGTTTGCCCAACCAGTCCACATGTGCTTTGTGGATCTGGAGAAGGCTTTTGACCGTATCCCTCGGGGTGTCCTTTGGGGGGTGCTCCGGGAGTACGGGGTCCGGGGCCCTTTGCTCAGGGCTGTCCGGTCCCTGTATGACCGGAGCAGGAGCTGTGTTCGCATTGCCGGCAGTAAGTCAGACCTGTTCCCAGTGCATGTTGGACTCCGCCAGGGCTGCCCTGTGTCACCGGTTCTGTTCATAATTTTTATGGACAGAATTTCTAGGCGCAGTCAGGGGTCGGAGGGGGTCCGGTTTGGGGACCACAGGATCTCATCTCTGCTGTTTGCAGACGATGTTGTCCTGATGGCTCCATCAAACCCGGACCTGCAACATGCACTGGGACGGTTTGCAGCCGAGTGTGAAGCGGCTGGGATGAGAATCAGCACCTCCAAATCCGAGGCCATGGTTCTCGACCGGAAAAAGGTGGCTTGCCCTCTCCAGGTGGGTGGGGTGTCCTTGCCCCAAGTGGAGGAGTTCAAGTATCTCGGGGTCTTGTTCACGAGTGAGGGAAGGATGGAGCGTGAGATCGACAGGCGGATCGGTGCAGCGGCTGCAGTGATGCAGTCGCTGCATCGGACCGTTGTGGTAAAGAGGGAGCTGAGCCGAAAGGCAAAGCTCTCTATTTACCGGTCGGTCTACGTTCCTACCCTCACCTATGGTCATGAGCTTTGGGTAGTGACCGAAAGAACAAGATCGCGGATACAAGCGGTCGAAATGAGTTTCCTCCGCCGGGTGGCTGGGCGCTCCCTTAGAGATAAGGTGAGGAGCTCGGCCACACGGGGGGAGCTCGGAGTAGAGCCGCTGCTCCTCCACGTCGAGAGGAGCCAGCTGAGGTGGCTCGGGCATCTGTTCCGGATGCCTCCTGGGCGCCTCCCTCGGGAGGTGTTTCAGGCATGTCCCACCGGGAAGAGGCCCCGGGGAAGACCCAGGACACGCTGGAGAGACTATGTCTCTCGGCTGGCCTGGGAACGCCTCGGGATCCCCCCGGAGGAGTTAGAGGAAGTGTCTGGGGAGAAGGAAGTCTGGGAGTCCCTGCTCAGACTGCTGCCCCCGCGACCCGGCCCCGGATAAAGCGGCAGAAGATGGATGGATGGATGGATGGATGGATGGTTTTGGATTAAAGAATACAAGATTTTCCAAATATAAAAATGCCAGTAGAACTTCAAGGGAACTTGCTGGTTTATTTTGGTGAATTTTTATTTACGATTGTTACTAAATCCATAATTGTATGTGTGTTTGTGCTTTCGAGAGGGTCTGGATATGAATGTTACAGAACGTTTATGATGGTCTGGTCATTATAGAGCCAGTTTCCTAGAATGTTTGATTTGTATTGATTTTATAAACTCTAACATCCGCTTGCACAATGATTACAGGTGGAAATTTAGCTCTTGTACACTGTATGTTTCCTGGTCACACGAATCGATTATTTCAATAAATAAATATATCATTCTTATAATTATCATATTATTTTAATAATTATTTTCTGGACTATAAACAGTGTCCTAAACATACCATGTGCTGAGAGAGTTTTTATCACTCAGACAAAGCAGTAATTGCATTAATTACACCGGAAACATGTACAATAAGTGTTTTTGTTGAAAACACAATTTGACATTACTTAAGCTTAATCAAATTTAGTAAAAATCTAAAGTTAGATCGAAAGATTTTTCGTAAACCTAAGATAGACTAATTGATTAGTGAAACATGTTTTGACCCTAAATGTATTGTTTATTAATGTAAGTTTATGTTTTTGCCAGTTATAGGTGATGTATGATGAGATAATTCAAAACTGAAAATGTTCAGTAATAATTTAGTGTGGATCTGGGACATGAACATGAACTACATATTCATTTGACTATTAACTGGGCAAAACTAATACCTTATCTAAAGTATTTAAGAAGATTACTTTACTATTGCAGCAATTACTCATTGTTACTGTTAAATCCAACCTCAGTTACTGTCACTAGACTAAAACCAGTAAATTCCAACACATGTGATTCATATATATTACATAAATGCACCTAGACATGAAGGCCATTGAGCTCCTTTTTAGTTCTTTTATGGTTTCCTCATTCCTTATGCTTATGCAAGAGGGAGTGTCTTCGAATGAGTTGTGAAATCTGAAATCTATGTTAATGGACTTGTTTGCGTGTATATGCATGTGTGTGTTAAGGCTCAATAGTGATTAGAATAAGGAGGGGCTGTCTATATTTGTGACATGGTGCTGTGGAATTTCCCAATCAGATCTAAAAGAGCTTATTGGTTTGAACAAAGTTTCAAGTCTGTCGAGTCAGAGTCGAGTAGTTTGTGGTTTGTGTGGCCACCTTGAAACCTTCAGCTGTAAAAACACTGCATCTTTCTTTTCCCAGCACAACATATTTCCACTCCTCCGAGCCCACTTCCTTGTTCTTTTAATAATTTGACTAAAGTCTAAGTCAGGGACAGTCTGAAATCTGTTTTGCTTTTGTGGCTGATAACTAGGGCTGTGCAGTTATCGAAGTTTAATCGAGGTTGAGAGTCAGTCATTTCTAATCGCCAATGATGCGCTGGGATTTTTAAATCAAGAGAACTACTACCTCAGTAAAAGCATGTGGTCTGGAGCAGAAATAAATATTTTTCGGTTAAATGGCATTGATTAAAACATTACCATTGTTTATGTTCAGGGAATTCATTTTGATAGCAATTTTTAATGCAACAGAACAAAATGGAAAACAAAAAGTAAAGTTAAGAAACCAAAATGTATTAAACAGTATTTCTCTAGCACATTCCCCACAGTTATGGCTACACCCTAAATTAAATAACACGAACATACATTTCGACTTAACTTAAAATACCCTCCCAACATATTTACATAACCTGAACACTGCGCAGTGTATTACAAAGGATTTTCTGTGGCCATAACTACTCTACTTCTGTATTTAAGTGTTTTTATATTGGCCCGATACCGGTACATGAACAAAATGCCACATATTGTCCATTATTTACATATTATACATCCCCAGTCTTGATTATATACTTCCACTCCAAGGTTTTTTCCTGTTTCCTGGTATGTCTGCGTTATACCTCCCCAAACGTTCATTAAAATTCTGCGCTGGTGCAAAAGAGGCTCTCGAATGTCCCCACAGAGCCTTCATTGAAATGGCAGAATCACTTGAGTTTGTACTCGTCCGTCTCACACTTACAAAAAGCTGACAGAGCATCACATGACGCCGAGGTCCGGTCAGCAGGACGAGAGTCACCAGAATGCATTCATTATTGTGTCGCTGACGTCGTCCCTGTTTATCTCAAATCTCGAATATGCTCTTTCCTCTGTCCGTTTTGTTCAGTTATAACTTGTTTATACGAGCGATATTGACAAAATGACTATCTCAATATTATGTTGTATTGTAAGTATTGCGTAAAGTCTGAATGGACTGTTAAATTAACCAAAAAGTCCAGAAATATCAAAGTATACTTAAGGATTCCACTGCTTTGTTGTGATTTTATTCGTAGTGTGTTTATTTTACAACCTTATTGAATTTTTTTTATTTTATTAATTTATTTTATTATTTAGTCGCATATTTCTAAAATAACTATTGCAATATTATGCATCTCCCACTTCTAATTCATATATTTTTGATGACTAAACAAACAAAGGACCATTCTGACATCATAATTTACCTGAGTTTAGTTTCTGAGATTATAATGGAATATCATGTTTAAAATGTGCATTAAAAAAGTAGAAAATTCAGAAAGAAACCTGGAGGGCCAAAAAATGCTGATTCTTTGGCCACATGTGGACCCCGAGCCATAGTTTCAACCCCAGTGTTCTGTTCTACTCAATGCGCTTAAAATGAGTGACAGTTGTACCATTTTTGTAGCTAAAGCAAAATCTATCAAAAATGTCACTGTGTTTTTTCATATATTTTCATGAATATTTTATTAAACAGCAGGTTCATTTAAAAACTATTTGACTGAAAAACATTTCTATTGACAATCTTTCAATCCCGTATCAGACAAGCGCACTGGATACTTGTTATGTTTTCTGGTATTTCCCAAGGATAGATGTTTCTTATCCACCCGGCAGCAGATTTATTGTGGAAACATTTGCTTGCTGTGAAATTAAGCAAAGCCCCCACACATCACACTGTGCAGAAGTGTTGGATTATCCTCATGATTTATAGGATTGCTCTGGACATGTTGCCTCTTTTGTTTTGCCTCTATTATCGCCACAGTAGTGCAAGTCATAATGGATCAAACAGATAATAACAGTCTATTAAAATATGAATGATTTGCCTTCCCGCTCCAGGCGCTGTGCATAAACGTGCAGGGCGGCGATGTCCTGGAGACGCTGCGCCTGATCTTCTGTGGGGCAGATGTCAATTGTTCGACCGGTGTGCCCGAATGTCCTTCCCCGCTGACGCTGGCTCAAGCAAGTTCCCAGCCTCTACAAGCTGAGTTGATAAGCCACAATCTCAACAGAGGTGAGTTTAAATGTCATGAGAAATACACCATAACCCAGTTGTTATCTGATGTTACAGTGAAAAGCTTCAAAAAACACATTATTGTATTGTTTGTAATGGACCGATTGAGAAATGTTGCGCAGGGAACGTAGAGTATTATCTTTTTAACTGGTAAATGATGGCATGAGCAGGATGTTTTATTCCACATGCTTACGTCTTTGTAGATGCACACTTCTTTCTAATCTCCTCCTCGCCGGTCTAACCTGGTGCTGTTGCTTTCACAGAGTTGCCCCGGTCAGAAGTAGACGACTGCATTCACGCTATGCCGTACTCGCCCCCATCCACCGTGTGCCTTAATGGCTTTCTGTTTAAAACGGCTTCAATGACTCGACCGGTCACAGATCGCAAAGTAAAAGAAGGTGTGTTTCTTTATTTGTAATGTTTTTATTATATAGATATGAGGTATAAAACGTTAAACTTTGTAAGTGGGAATGTATTTTTGCACTGTTTTTTTTTACCATTGACAATTACAACAGTAGTAAGGCTTTTCAAATAACTCTGAACTCCAACTTGCATATACATGTATACATTTTAATTTGATCTAGAGTTTAGCCGGCGCTGGTGCACACTGAACGACGGAACCTTCAGCTATTATGAAAGTGACAAGAACTCAAACCCCAACGGATCCTTAAAGGCGTCGGAGATTGTGTGTCTGGCAGTTGGCGCGATCACCCATGGGTAAATGCTGTGTTGTGTTGTTTCACGATATTGTTTTGTTGAGTAAATAGTGCATAAATACTGAATGTGAATGTGTTTTCTTCTGTACAGGTACAACCACACGTTTGAACTGTGCACAGAAGCGGAGCGTCTGTATCTGTTTGGCACAGATGATCCTGACAGCCACAAGGAATGGATCAAGTCCATCGCAAAGGTGTGATTTAGAGACACTTAATCCAACGTTCCTGTAGAGAAGAATGGAAATGACAGTGTGTGGAGGAACATTTCTTATGGTTCAGCTTCTTCTTCAAGTGGACAATAATGATTTACAGAATCATGTATTTTGTCCCCGAATTACTGTATTTAGATGTAACGTCTTTTGCTCGGGAACTAATCTAAGAGAAAAGAAGTGCCAAACATCTATATATTAATACAAAATGAATGTGTGTGTTTACCATAGCATCAGAACATTACATTTGAACTCAATTTGTTTCTTAGAGCATTATTCCAGCCAGCGCAGAGTCTCTGCTGCGGTTGGATTTCGTCCGAATCGGGAGGTTGAAGTGTAAAGGTGGTTTGAATCTGGAAACGTCCAAAGTGGGCTGGTTTGCGTTGGAGGGCTCCACTTTGCACACGCACTTGGAGAAGGGCCAGAATGAGGAAATAAATCTGCGCAAACTAACTGAACTCTGTAAGTAAATCATGATATACGGGCTCATAAACGTCACATGTGTTGCGCATTCAAAACATATTTAATACATGGACATTTGCCAATATCAGTGTTACGTTCTGTTCCAGCAACCCAGTCGGACGTTCTGGTTCTGGTGGAAAAGGGCAGGTAAGGAACCAATTTCTTCTGCTCTTTTCTTTCTCTCTTTCAGACTCAAGTTGATTCTATGATAATATGGGAGGAAATGGAGACGATGGACTTCTCTTTATTTCTCAGGACCCTGTACATCGAGGCGGAGAGGAAGCTAGATTTCTCCAGCTGGTGCGAGGCCATTACAAGCGCAGCGCAGAGTGGAGCGGCCACACTGAGCGAACAGCAGCTCACAGAGACAGACATCCCCGTCATAGTGCACAGCTGCATCGGCTTCATCACACAATATGGTGAAATACTTCGCTTTTTTCATTCATATTTCAAACTCCTCTATCGTGGTAGTTTGGGGCAAGCAATTTGGCCCACATCCTGACCACAGAAGTGGTTATCAAAAATGAAAATTACAGGAAATATCAGCATCACAGTAAGAATAAAATACACTATAGCTTTCTTTTCATGAGATAAACCATTTTAAAGTGCATATGACAAGTTAGACTACACATTTCACAAGTGTAGCAAACATATTATATTTACATGCAACCATATTGTAATCAAGGGCCAAGATCTGTATAAATTACTTAATAGTTATGATGACACCTTTTAATTGGTTAAATAATTGTTTAAAATGTCCCAATAAAAGTAACTAAACTGTCCCTGAATTCTTAGACAGAATTCAGAATAGATCCTTTGCAAATTACTTACTTTGATTTACAAGTGAACTGTAATATTGTACAATGAAACAATGTAATGTCATATTGTGGAACACACCCCCTCCGAAAATATACATTGTGCGCCGTAAAGTGCCTATGACAGATTCGCATACTCACTGAACTAAAATGCAGTTAAGATAAATATAGTCATTGCTAAAAAAATATAACAATTTTATCCTTGAATAGCAGTTATTTTAGGTTTATAATTGTACTTCCTGGTTGCAATTGATAACATCACACTGACTAGGACATTACCTAGCAACCACTGGGCCAAAACCAATCTAATTTCACAATTCTTTTAATTTGACAAATAAAACATAGATTTATTTTTATTAATCTATGTTTAGAGGGTGAAAATAGTTGCTTCTTTTCTGTCAAAAATGTATAAACTCTTTTTTTCCCTTTTCTTATTCAACCCTATTGTATTATGTCACTTCCTGTAATTTTCTACAGATTTTTCAACTTTTCTCCACAAATAGCTTCTTGATAGGTGTAAAACTAACATTTATATTTACAACCGATATAAATACACCAAATGAAAATATATTTAAAAATGTGAAATAATGACTAGCGTATTGAAATACTGTTTGTGTAATTATTTTGTTCCCTGTGTTCTTTATATATGTGCACAGGTCTAACATCTGAGGGCATCTATCGAAAGAGCGGGGTAAACTCTCGGGTCACAGCACTTTTAGACAAATTCCGATCAGACGCGCGGCGCATTTGTCTGAGGGAAGAAGACAACGTGGTGGACGACGTCTCCAATACGCTCAAACGATTCTTCAGGGAGTTGGACGAAGGCCTGTTCACCAAAGAAGAGGCCCCGAACTGGCTCTTAACATCCTGTAAGTTTACTACACGAACATTGTACATTTCATTCTTGTAAAAACTACATTTATAATTCTTTCTATGTATTTTCTTGATTTTTCCGTCATTTCTTTTGCCTTTCACCTTCAACATGTTATTGAAGTGGTTGAGTTTTTGTCATACCGTACCCTTTAAGTTGCTCTTATCCTCATTCAGCCATTCAGGACAAAGACGCCAAAATCTCTGAGTATCAGCAGTTGGTCGACAAGCTTCCTCGTGTCAATAAGGCCACAGTAGAGGCTCTCGTAAACCACCTGTATTGGTAAGAAACAGACACTTATTTTATTTTGTCACGGCACGCTGTGTATTCATTTAAGTTCTTATCTTTCTTGACAGTGTTCAGTGTCATGCGCATAGCAACCAGATGAACATCCATAACTTGGCCATAGTGTTTGGCCCCACACTTTTCCAAACCGATGGAAAAGACTACACTGCAGGACAAGTAATCGAGGACCTAATAGAACACTACACGACAATCTTTGAGGTAACTGACGGAATCCATTTGGGGTCATCTACAGTATGAGGTGGGGGAAAAAAAGATACAATTGAGACGATTCATGTAAGGAGACTCCTATCAAAAAATATTGTAGGCTCAAATCAAAATTAATATTTTATTTTATGATTATTGTATTGTATTTTTATTTTTTTCCCTCCATTCCCTATTAAAATATGAGAGGAGTTTTATTAATAAGAGTTTTTTGTTTTGTTTATAAGAGTTCTTCTATTAAGAGTGTTTTTTTCAAACTTCCTATAAGTTATCTGTCCTTTTCCTCTGTATTTACTGCGTTGTAACACCGAAATTTCCCCATGTGTGGACAATAAAGGATTATCTTATCTTATATTAAAAGCTGCTTCAACAAAGACCAGGTTTAGGCTGTGTGTCGTTATCCAACCTGGTTATCCTTGTTTTTTAGTTCCGTAAATAGTGTTTGTAGACGTTTCGTTGAATCGTTGAATTATTAGCAGTTGTTATATATCCTGTAAACTTCCTTGCAAAGAGTACATTTTTTAACATCCTGTTGCTATTTTATTCCGTTAAGATTTCTAATGTTACACGATGAAAGAGGAGAGTAGTCAAAGATTAGGCTTTCCCTTTTGAGGGGATAACCGTTTTCATGGAAGACCACCCACAACCAGGATTATTACAGACACTGAACTGTGTGTGTGTGATACTTTGTTTGTTTTTTGCTTGACATTGATACAATAGATTTCAACTTCAAAATCTTAGGAACATAAACAGCAACTTACGGTAATTATAGCAGTATGTCAAATAATTATAGCACCTTTATGTTTGCAGGTGAATCAGACACAGATAGCCAAACAGCTACAGGAAATTGAGGTGATTATTCGGCTGCGGGAAACACTGAATAACAAGTTTACAGTAAGTAAAAATGCAGGTTTTTCTTGAATTGTTGCGTTATATTGTTGTAATTCACACTTTGTTCACATCAGGCAAACTCTCAAGGAGGACACATCATCTGTACGGTTTATCTGGAAGAAAAAAGCCTCACAGAGCATCACGTCAAGGTAATGTACCATCGCAAAATCAGCTTCAGGAAAGAAAAAAGAATGAACTGAAGTGATTTTAATGTAATTTGACTGTTTTGTCAGATCCCCGGATCGATGACGGCAGCAGAACTGACCTGGGAAGTTTTAGACATCCGCAAAATCCCAGCGAAGGACAAGGAGTACTGGAGCTGCTGGGAGATCAATGAAAAGGAGGAAATGGGTGAGACAGACTATTGTGCGATAAGTTAATTAGAAAGGAGCCTGGATTTGTTGGAACGCTCATTTCTGAATTATTTTACTGCGTGTTCTGTTACATCAGTTGTGTGATGGAAACAAGACAATGCCATTTATTCCAAAATATATACATGAAACCTTTCTTCTAATTGCAAAACAGAACATTTGATGACCTCTGTGTAGCTTGAAATTGTTGTAGCCCCTCCTGCTAAAAGGCAAAAACACAGCAATTTAAAAGAACTTGACATAGATGGTCCTAAACATAGATGTTGTGAAGAATATGAATAGAGATGTGAGCTATTAATGACACCCAGACTTCGGGGTTTGCCTGTGAGCTCATGTTTGAGGCCTGCTATGTGGGCCATCTGGTTCCTCCACGGGAAGGCCGGAGATGGCCTGTACACTGCCGGTAAACCTCCTCAGATATGGCACACTTCCATCCCTTACGAAACAATGAGCAGTCACAATTTGACAAAAATGCTGTCTGTTTTGTTTATGATGAGGATTAGCGAGGTTATGAAATCAACTTGTAAAAAACAAACAACATCACTTCAAAGGACACCAAGCAACATTTTTCTTGAATATTTTGTGTGTGATGTGTTGATGAAGGCAACGGGCCACGGGTGAAATTAACTGCACTGTACTTTCTTGCAATATGGAGTTTGTTTTTTTGTTTGACAGAACGCCCTCTACACTATACGGAGCGTGTTTTACCAATCCTTCATTCCTTTGGCACCGACTCCAAACTACTCATCAAGAAACACCCCAGCATGGAGATAATGCTGTCCTACCTGGGTAAACACAAATGCTACTTCCAAGTATTCAGAGCATGTTTATCATTCAAGATTTCAAGAATATTACTCTGTTCTTCAGCCAGTAAACCAGATCCCTCCAAACACGGCAAGATGAAGTTCAAGGACGGGAAAAACATTCCGGGACTTGCGCGCTTCGCTGCCGGGTTTCACGAAAAATATTTCACTCTCACAGCCAACTGTCTGAGAATGTACAAGGAAGTCACGGTAAGACTGAGCCACACTGTGTAATGCAGGCGTTGATGTTGTATCGTCACTTATTCTGGCCGTTTACGTGACAGAGTAACCGACCAGATCATGAGTGGTCGGCCAAAAACCTCATGGTGTACATGGGCATCAAGAAGAAACTCCGTCCAGCCACTTGGTAAGCACAGGCAGGTGGACAGTGTAGAACTTATGTGTCAAAATGTTCTTCTGACCTTTTAAATAAAGTTATGCAAATATATTTCTAAAACTATAACCCATTATTACATTGTGAGTTCCAATAATATTGTGGTCATTCTAACTGCGTCCACTAGATGTCGCCCATAGACCAAAAGTGCTCTATCTGGACTTAGTAACAAATAGTCATGGGGCTCTACAAAATGATGTTTTCTCTTTCTCTGTTTCAGTTGGGGGCTCACTCTGGTTGGTGAAAGTAAAAAACAAGACAAGCATGAAAAACAGCAGTGGTGAGTGCCTCTTTATGAACTTTTTCCAGGCAATCACAGACATTTAATTGTTTATCCACATAGAGACGGAAATGGGATAGCCATTATAGAGCCATTTGCATTCATCTTCTGTCACTGTGTACAAAAGGGCTGTCCACTCATAATACGGCTAATGAGAGTTGCATTTCCAGTGTCTTGTGTGGCGCTTCATGTGGCATTTAACCAGTGCATGAGCCATTGCAGCAGGATAGCAGTGCTGACTTGGAGATACCCAAAGCTGTTGTCAATGTCAAATGTATTATAAAGCCCCTTTTAAACAACCTCAGGTGTTCCCGGCAATAAAACATTATAATAGTAAACAAGCTAATAATTACAATACAAGATGGTCTGGTCTATGCTGAATTAATACCAGAATTATATTAATACCAGAGTTATATATATATATATATATATATATATATATATATATATATATATATATATATATATATTTATATTTATATTTATATTTATATTTATATTTATATTTATATATATATATATATATATATATATATATATATATATATATATATATATATATTGGGTAAGACACCTGTGTGAATGTAGTGTGCGTGAGTTTGTGGCAAAGATTGGTATATTCTTTCAGTCTATCCAAGAGCAGCTGTGAAAAGCACATGAAAGGTGCTATTTGCATTCTAAACATTATATTTTTTATTGTTGTAGGACAGTTACTTAGTTTTATTCTGTAGAGATGACTATCTTTGACAATCTTCAACCACCTGTAAATCATCCATAATGTTCATTTACATGTTTGTCATCTTGTAAACCCAATTTGTTCAGAGATACATTTACAGTTTGTGTTTGATACAATAGTTCTTTAATGGTGGTCTATCTAAAGTAAATTAACCGTATGTGTAGATGGTGTGCACATTTGTCCATGGGGTTGTGTTTCTTGGAGTCTTTGCTCTGTCAACAGCAGTCTGTATCCGTGCTGGAGCTGTGGCGGTGCTGTTCTCGTCACGCTGCGGGCGGTATATCATCTCTTGGTTACGCTTCATCACAACGTCCCTCCTAGCTCCAAAACACACCTGAGAGGAAGAAAGTAAAGGGAGGAGGGAGGGAAGTCTGGAGGAAAGATAAAAAAGAGACGAAACTGGGAGGAAAGGGCGCTTTGGAGAAGTGCTTTGTATGACAAAAAACAGGGCTAACATCTGCTGCAGGTGAAAGAGTTGTTTGAAATAGGAAAAGTAAAGTTAGGAAAGTGAGTTAAAAAGGCACACAAAAAATGATACTTAAATAACAACTAACACTAAAACTTGTATTGAACCACTAACACTGCTTGGGATCACATGAGTGAACCTCATCAAGGCTGTCTTTGTTTCCACTGTTGGACGGATTCTAGTCATGGACAGATTTACATTTTATGCTACTGGTCATTTGTGTTGAGTAGATCTATAGTTAATGTTAAGGTACACTTTATTGTCCCAGTGGAGAACTTTGACCATTCAATGCCGCTGGGGCATCCCTCAGGAGCAGTGGGACCCATCTCCAGGTCTTTGTGCCAGGCTTGGCCAGGACTACTTTATGTCTTGGGTTGATGGGGTGAACTGGAGTGCCCAGAGGAAACCAGACACGGGGAGAAACATGCAAACTCTCCGGTCTGCTGTGAGGCGAAAGTGCTAGCCACCCTGCCACCGTGCTGCCAATTGAAAGTCTGACCATAGACTAGATGTGATGTGCTGATGCAGATGCCTCTATTTACCCACTTTAATCTACTGATCTCTGTTGGCCCTGATGAACTTGGCCTGAGTGTGTTGTGAGGAGAATGTGAGATACACGTGCCATGCTCCAGACTGACTCTGCCAGTGGAGCATCAAGTGTAACATTGTTTTGTATGGATTGATGTTTTGTTGTCTCTCTGGTGAATGGTTACGAAATTGTTTAGTCTCAATGTGTGTTCATCACAACAATATTTGTATAAATATAGCATGTTTGTTCAGAATCAGAGCATAGCTGATGACTCAGAGGGCGCTACAATTAAAGTCTGAGTGTCATAAAATATGCACAAACACAAGCAGACACTACAGAGCCTGCCTCCATGGGCCCAGACCTTAAAAACAATAATAAAGGTCTCAATCAGTCGGCCTCCTCCAGGAGTTTCAATCAGGATTTGTGCCATGGGAAAATATACTAAAATCCTGTTTGCTTTTCTCCTACAAATCTCTGTTGTTTTTGTGTATGTGCAGGTATGTGTGCTGTGAGACTCAGGCAGACCTGAGGGAGTGGTTTGCTAGTTTTCTCAGTATACAGGT
The DNA here is from genome assembly GCF_026437365.1 of Eucyclogobius newberryi. Classification (NCBI taxonomy): domain Eukaryota; kingdom Metazoa; phylum Chordata; class Actinopteri; order Gobiiformes; family Gobiidae; genus Eucyclogobius; species Eucyclogobius newberryi. Next base: position 15,810,240 of record NW_027315724.1, on the reverse strand, counting down.
AAGTTTTGTCCTTATAAGTATGTTCAGAATTTCCTGTATCTCTATATTTGTATAGACTATGCTTTATCTGTGACGAAGCATACTTTAATGAGTTCATAGTAATAATGCCCTGCGGGTGTCTCAACCTGCTATGTCTCTTATCTGTCATGTACGACCCCTGCCTGTCTCATTACAGAATGATGGGGACATGTGGCCCGAGGATGGACAGAAGCACGTCAGCCGCGTGCTGCCGGATATGCACCATGGTAATGTGTCACTGATTCCTCTCCGTGGCAGCGAAAACGAGATGCGGAATAGTGTTGCAGCTTTCAGCCAAGACCCGCTTGGTGTGAGTCAACAATCACTGGGGCTAATCAAGAGGAAGCAGGCAGCTCCGAGTAGAGCTCCGGCTGTGCAGAGAGACTGAACAGGTGGCACATGCCCCTCTGTCAAAGGCTAATGTGGGCTCATTTGTATGCCAGGACCAATATTTTAAGTAATACGTGAAGATGTAGACTCCTTCAAAAACCTGTGTATGTCCAGGCAAATTCAAATTGTACCAGTTTTAAGAAACTTCTGAACAAGATATTTATGCCCATGAAGTGCCTGTGCAGTCTCTCTGTTTTGTGATTTAACCTAATTCACTCCAATATTTAAATATATACATAAATCTAAAAAACTAACAACTAACTAACAAACTAATCATTTCAACCACAAAATGGATTGTCATTGTGTGAAATCTGGAGTAGAAATCTAAATGGGGTCTTCATCATACTGTACATAATATACACACACACATATATGATAACGGATCCTGTGGGACTTCCAGATACAGACAAACCGAATGATATTGACAAACCAACCAAACATTGTGGTTGACATGGCAATACCAAGTGATGGCAACATCAGGAAAAAGGAACACGAGAAACTGGAGAAATAGCAAGGTCTCAGAGAAGAGCTGGTGAAGGCCTGGAAGGTGAAGGTGGTGCCCGTGGTCATCAGCGCGCTTGGGGCAGTGACCCCCAAACTGGAAGAGTGGCTGCAGCAGATCCCATAAAAAACATGTTGCATCTCAGTCCAGAAGAGTGCAGTAACGGACCAGAGCTTATATATGCACATATAGTCAAGCCTGACCAGCAATATCTTTTTTTCCCCTCTCATTTTCATTTGAAAATTGTGTGCAGGCATTCAAAATAATTCACTCTGCTGCGAGTCTGGCAGCTCTGGGACCAAATGTCTGTAATATGATGATGCAGTTGTCCCTTCCTGCTCCGTCTTGCAATCTCACAGCTCTTATTATGTTTTTCAAGACTCCGGCAGCACTTAAGTTTTCGCTTCAGTGTTGCCTTTCCCATCAAACATAAGGGGCCAGTTTATTGTGGTCTTGCAGATAGTTTGTATTGATTCCCAGCCCCTTGGCACATCATATTTTTGTGGATGTGTGATTGCTTTGGTGGCGGTGCTGTGCGGGAGCATAGATTTGATGCTGGAGTCTGTGTTGTGTGCTGTGTGTGTGTGTGTGTGTGAGTGGTCTGGTTCACACATACTTATGTCCAGTTTTCAGCTTCAAGTGAAAAAGGGAATCCATGGAACACTGGCCGAGTGTGTCAGAGTATAGGTTGTTTGTCTCTGACGCACTGACAGTTCATATATACAAGAGTGTCTGTGTATGAGAGAAGGAAACAGATGAGATGCCTAGGTGACTCTGTCCATGGCTCTCAAGGTGAATACAATGATGGCTGGCAAGACTCATGAATGTCAATGCCGGTGAACCAGACCACTCCTTATCTGTCTGATTATTGAACAGACTGCATGTTAAGCATGTTTTCTTTATGTGTATTTCTCTCTGCTTTTATCCTAACACATTTGAACATATATTTCAGATTTTTAGAGATGTCCGATAGTGGGATAACGGTTTGAAAAGAAGGTAAGATAGTAACACAAAGTTTGTTTTATATTACATATGATTAATTATTCATTCGCCGAAGGCCCGAAGTCACTGGGATAGGCTCCAGTCACCCGCGACCCCAAAAAGGGATCAAGCGGTAGAAAATGGATGGATGGATGGATGGATTCATTCTGTGTCAATTTACCTTAGCAGTTCTCAATTTTTTCACACCAATTGCTATCTAAGAAATGATACAGCTTTCTGAGTACCACCAGTCATCAAACGGTCTAATGATGAAATGAGTTATGAGATAAATGATTGCCTGATTAAATGAAGTAACCATTACTGTTAATACCGCTCCATTATCACGTCCATGGCTGAAAAATCTATTGCTTGCCGAGACCACTTATGATATGATTGCCATGGTTCCGTAGCAAAGATGAACATTTTCAAGTGTGACCTCTCTATCAAGTTTGAGACTGCTGTGAAATTGTCTTTGGAGTTGGGAGCGAAAGATGCATGCTGACTTCTCCATGGCAGGTTCACTGTGAAAGATTGATATTCCATCCAGCATCTCAGAGCTTTGTGTGTTTTCTTCACAGGGTGGAAGACGCCCCGGCTCCCCTCGCTATAGCCATAAGAAAACTGCAGGCCATTCAAAAGTCTAGACCCAGAACAAAACATCCTTAGACTTTTCATGGCTTTGAGCTGTTACATTGGGAGGACTTGTACAGTAGCTTCATGGACTACAGTCACGGCTACTAAACGGCTCAAGTTTCAGCCTTCGCACAGCTGTTCTTTGGGCTTTGTCACATCTATGTTGCATCATTTACAGATGTATGAAGGACAGAAAACATTTACTGCCTAATGTATTATTTAGTATCAAAATATCATGTTTAATTGTTGACGTCTGTTTAACTCTATGTGCTATTGTGAGCCAAGCTGATGATTTTCTGCAGTATCGGTGTTTTTGGGCGAAGGCTTGGTGCGATTTGATGGATGATTGTCACTAGGACTATTAGCAGAATATAGTAATTTTTGACTAAAGGTTATATGTTTGATGGTGATAGTTTCATATCACTGTAAAAGGTGGAGAAGGCATTGAAACTGTGCATCAAAAAACACAAATGCCTTTGCTTGTTCTGGCCAGAGCCGTTAGGAGAGAGTTGTGCCGAGGATGTCGTTGGATTTGTAAAAGTTAAATCCTTTGCTAACACAAAGTTTGAGTCGTCATACGGCTCGGTACTTACAAACTCTCCAACAAACTTAGCAGGCAACTAACGTTAATTGTAATCCATGCATTCTCAAACAACTGTTGATCTGATGGGACGAGACTGCTTTCCTTGTCGTCATCTTTCACTCACCTGCATTGCTTAAAGTATATTGTATAATAGCTTTATTTAAATCAAATGTGTAGCTGCAAACATGATAAATACTCAGAACTTTTCACCACTGTCAATAAAAGTATTAGTCATGATGAATTAACTTCTTTGTATCATATCAAAACTTGTAGCTGCCGTTGTTGCTGTACCACAGTCCATAGGTAAATGTAAAAACACATTTATTTATTTTTTAACATATGCTACAGTTGGATGAGGTTGACATGTTCTATCTTTGGTTACAGTACATTCAGTTATGTAAATATATGTGTACATTTTCAGATAGTGGCTACATACGCTATTTTTGTGGGCCCTAATGCCTCCTGCTGAACTGGCTCATCTGATCACAGTACTTTTTCACCATAGCATCATATTGCATTGGGAAACAGACCTAAAATAAATGTTACAAGCCTTATTAAAGCTACGGAGCTCTGACAAGTCCATGTAAAATGCGCCATGCTGAATGACTCTCTGTATGTGGCCCTCTGCTGCGAATATGCTTCAACATGCCGTCCTCTGTGACCCTGTAGTAGTGGTGGCTTTTGTTGTATAGTTTTATAGCTGTTATAACCTCACCAGTAATGTACATACAAATATAGTCTATTAAATCACAATACATGTTTCTTTTATTCTTCAATACATCTATGACTTGTTGTCATTCAGGCCTGTATCATTTGGATGCAGCCGCTTGATTCCTGTAGCAGCATTATAAAGTGATGGATGATGAACCAGGCAGTGTTGTTTTGCTGTGCGGATTCTACACCTTGGCCGTCTTTGTTTTGTTTTGCCCGAGGATACTCTTGTATAGACTGTGTACCTGTTCCACTGCCACAATGTTGACTAATGCGCTGTCCAGCTTTCTGGATTCACTGCTGCGATTCAGAACTTCAATTCCGGTTTCATTGTTACGCTATTTATTTGTCAGTTTTAAAGCTAAATCATATCCACACATGTACATTAAGAAGGTCTGACTTAGACAATCATTCAAATATGGTTTTGACAAGATGATGAAACCAGCTGAGGGCAGTGGAATGCAGGTCTATTGTGCTCCCGTTTGAACAGAATCACTCAAATATCTGTTAGCCATTTCTAATTTTCATAATGAGTTAGGACTAAACTAATGGAGACTAAACCAGGACAAGACTTGGGCTAAAACTGGACAAGAACAGGACTAAACCAAGGACTGAACTCAACGCAGGACAATTGAGAACGCAGCCTGAAATTTGATGGAAAGCCTGGTCGTTTTTGCATAATGCAGTCTAACCCAATTCACGTAACTTCTTTCTGTTATTTGTTCGCTACTGTTAAATTATGCATCTGATATAAATAGCTTTACTCTCATGCAATGTAAATGTTCTTTGTTTCCCTGTTTTTACACTTCAGAAACTCTAATAAACATATCTCATCTTCTGTGTTGCTATGGCTATGGCGTTATTGCAATGCATTCCCCCCCCCCCCCCAAGTTAATATTTTCTCTCAAATATTTTTCAAAAGGTTGGCTTCCTCCAGCTCTGCTTTGCCCTCTCTTGGTAATCCTCTTGTTTTTTCCATTGCTTTTTATTAAATGAGTTTCCAAACAAATTCTAATCTGTCCCGCAGGGGAACCATGCAGAATGTGTGTGGTATAAGCAGCAAAGGATGTGCAATATTGATTCTCAAAAAGTGGGACGAGTACCAATAGCGGCACGCAAACTCAAGCGCACTGAACAACTACTGGCCAATCTGACTTTGACTTTTGTTTCCTTTCTTCCGATATACACAGTAAAGCCTGGCCTTTAAATACCAATATAAACATTTTTGACATAAGCTGCTTGATCCATCACATTGAATATTTTATATGTCGCTAAAGGTGGATGAACTGTGCCCTTTAGAACAAGTCAAGTTTCTCCTGCGTGTGTCTTGGCTCATGTCACGCCGCACAGCAGACCCGTCCATGGGAGGGCTGTGGGTAAAAACGTGAGGGGTGAGTTGGTGATCCAGGGGCCTTGCGGCGGGAGCCCTGCAGAGCTCGTGCATGCGTGCGTTAGTCACCGAGGTCCACCAGTCCTCATGAGCGGAGCTGACACAACGGGGCCACAAAGCACCCTGAGACACACACCGCCAACACTCCCAGCAGGCTGTGGGACAAACAAGACCTTCACTGCCCCATCCACGCGAATGGGACAGGAGCGCCACAGGGAAGGAGCATGCCTGAGTGTACAAGCCTAAGTGGCATTTACTATATAGGTCACAGGGTGCTGGCAGGAAGGCATACAGGCTGATGTGTTCGAGGTATGAGCACTTACGTCATGGCATATATAAGAAAACATTTCATGACAGTTGCAAATGAACAAATATTCTGTGAAAGATACTTAATTGTTTCTGTAGGGAAACTTGCCCTTTGTATTTGACCCATTCTGGCACTGAGCCAACCTGTCAGGAGTAGTGGGCGACCACAGTGGGCCGCGCTCATTGACCCATCTACAATATTTGAATTAGCTTTATTAAAGATGACCTTGCACAGGTAAATTAGCCATGATGCGCAACCACACTTCAATCAACAAGTATTTCAAGTATAAGACACGTTTGACCTATAGGCATCAGCAGTGGTGGAAGAAGTGTGTTGCTTCTGTATAAGTAAAGATACAGGAGTCTAGAGAATCCCTCATTCTCACAGCAGCGTTCCATCGTGGAGAAATCGATTCAGTTGAAGTCATCTGGACACAAAAGATTTCCGCTGATAACAATTTATCTGACATAACTTTTTGATGAAAGCCAAAATGTCCAGATGACTACAACTGAATGTTTTTCTACTTAAAAATACAGTATCTGCTCAAGTAAAAGTAGAGAACTATTAAAGCATCAAATATAGAGATCTTGATGAAGACTGTATTTTTGTCAAAACATAAAGATTGCCTAAAGATTTCAAATCCAACTCTTTTGGCACCATGGGCCTTAGAAAACCTGTCAAGGATACCTGCTCTATAAATGCAATTACTTAAAAGTAACACGTATCCACTGTAAAATGTACTTGAGTAAAGTACAAACACCATTATTATTTTTTAACTTAAGTACTGTACTTTTACTTTTGTTCTGTTTTTCTTTCCACCACTGGGCATCAGTTAATACTCCCTCATTTGTCTGGTCAGTCTGAAAAAGGTCTCCTCAAGGACCCTGCTAAGACTACACACTTTTCTTATTGGATATAAAAAAGGTGTAGTCATATCTCCCAGAGTTCATACAAAACAAAAGCCAAATTAATAGAAGGTCTGATGTTAGCAATGTAACACAAGTCACATCCACAAAAGCATTTCAGTTGCAGTCAATTTTCTTTCCCGCAGCACATTTTGCAGTATTTTCCATTTATAGGGGCAGAAAATATGATCCAACTCATGTGGCGAGTGAACTGGAAACGAGCAATTTTCGAACAACACAACAAAAATACATTAAAGGCAGAAGTGGAATATTTGAATTTGAACATTTGGTCAGTTCAACCGAAGCCGTCTCTCCCGCACTGATGTGACTGTAGGCTCCACGGGCAGAAGGAGACAGCGATAACGTCACCTCAGAGACTGACTCCGGGCGAGCCAGCACCTGTCTGCCAGCTTGCCCACCTGCCGGCTTCCCAAAATAAAAATGTAAATTCCTCTGTCATAACTCCTTCTGTTGAGAAACAATGGGAAGGACAACCGCAGTGCGTCTCATCCCCTGAAGCCGGCACATGTCTCCTCCACCTGAGGAGCCAATTTCTTTCATTTCCACCACAGCAGCGTGAGACCAACCAAATGGCAGACTGAGCGTTGGACGAGGAAGAGCCCATCAAAGCTATAGTAATAACCAGTTGTGACTGAAGCACACCTGAATGCAAAGTGTGTGTCTATGGGTGCCCTTTACATTTAAAACAACACCTCTTTAACTGCATGGCAATGGTTTAGTATGTTGGCATGACGGAAAGGTTCAGCAAAATATGGAATGCTATAAACAAGTCTATATTTATTTTAAATGTGATGCCTCAGGTTAAGGTTTCAAATAGAACTGAGAGAAGTTGTTTATAGTGGAGATGGTAGTAAGGCATACTTTTTGTGTCTAGTAATGGAAAATGTACTCTATGATGATCTTTTTGTCCAAGATGGAATCCCTTTAGACCACATGTGTCAAATACAAGGCCCGCGGGCCAAATCCGGCCCGCCAGACGTTTTAATCTGGCCCGCCGAACATTTCCAATTTTTATTTAAAAAAAACTAAAAACTTTTTTTTTTTTTTTTTTTAAATCAATTCACAGAACCATAGTTACATCCGTAACCGGTTTTGTCGCTAAAACTACGCGTCCCACAATGCCGCCGGTGGCCGCCCCTTCCCCACAGGGCTCTGCTGCACTGCTGTGTAAGCTACTGGGGGAGAAGTGCACTTTAAGCACTTTTGAGCAGAAGTTTAGTGGTGTGTCAGTTCAGGTGCACAGATAACTACACAGACGTGGAAATGTTAGTTAGTACATTTGAAAGGTTTTTTAGATCTTGAAGTTTATTTTGTTATAAAGTCAAATGTTTATCTCTGTGTAGATCAACTCAACAAAGTTGTAATGCACATAAACTGAAGCACAGTATTGGTGAAATTACACTTGTTTTTCTTAAAGGTTGAAATGACGATTTTTTTGACCCAAATCGTTGTCTCATTTCCTCTTGTGGCGTGGACTGCCAATTAGTCCTGCCACGTATCAATCATAAAACGCACCTACTGCTCACCTGCAGCCGGCGATAGACTGTTTGAGCTGTCTCAGAAGAAGACGGAAATCTACGGAAGATGAGAGATGCGATGCGATCCGTCGCGCTGATAAACAAACGCACGTGTGTGTTGTATCAGTCCGCACGGGGGAGTGTGCATGTGCACTTCCGCCTGCGTTCTCAAATCGCCGAAAAATCGTCCATTGCGTCTTTAATACATTTCAGTTTATGAGAACAAAAACCTTTTTTTTTTTTTAAATCGATCCAGTAATTGCTTCAAAACAGTGTAGGCTATATAAAGCTATTTATTTCTTATATTTTTAATAGTTTTATGTTTTACATTACCCAGCGTGAGCGTCGAAAATTCGGGCCACGGCCCAAATGAATTTGACACCCCTGCTTTAGACCATCAAAATACTCTGGAACGAGTATGCTTAAATGGCCAATTGGGGACGGAGTTTCTCCAAAAAGCCTGTCTCCAGAACAGAAAAAGCATGCAAGAAAGAAAATACTATTCTGTCAACTGGAAAAAAGTTTTAAGTGAAGATGTTTCGCCACGTATTAAAGTAGCTTCTTCAGTTCCTCTTTTTCCTTTCTTTCTCTTCCTCAAAGGAACTAAAGAAACTTAGATGAGTGAAAAAACTCCTTAAACATGTGTTCATGTTGACAGAATTCCTTTGGGACTTACCCAAGGGACCACTACGCACACGTCTATGGCAAGTAGCCTGGTTCTTATGGGCATGATTGATAAACCAATCAGAGAAAGGTTTGGAACCTGGAGTTTAGCATGAGACGTCTGACGGAGGGTGGTGATTAGGCCAAGAGATCCTTACTATTAGAGAAGACAGAACACGCTTGGTTTTCAGGCCACTCTGCAAGGGCTTTGCATCAAAGAATAGGTCAAATTAAAAGAGAATTTTTAACTCCATGCATATGTCAAGAATCTTTGAGTCATGATGAAATTCACAAAATCTCAGATAGTGGAATATTCAGATTCATTTGTCCAAGCAAAGCCTGCTGCATTGCTCAGTACCTTGTGAGTGGTTTGTAAATACAATAGTGCTCATGTCCCTGTTGTGCAGTGTGGGTTACTCTCCTGAAACCTGAGCAGAAGATGGAAAATAATGGCAGCTAATGACACTGCTCACTCACTCTGACCCTAATGCTTTTATACCAATGATAGCTCTATAGACACATTCATACAGCACTTTTCTACCTTCAAGGCACTCAAACCGCTTTACATCAAGGAACCAGTCACCCATTCACACGCAGAATCACACACCAGATGTTCGCAGACACTGGGGGCGAGGTTAAGTGTCTTGCCCAAGGACACAAAAGCAAAATTCACCTGAGACAGCTGCGATTGCACCGCCAACCTGTGGGCCAGTGGATCGAACCGCCGACCTTCGGATCAGACAACGAGCACTCTACCGCTGAGCTACTGCCGCACTCAAATCTATATTCTTACAATATTCTTTTCTTCTTTTCAATCTATTCTAAACATATAGGCTTCACAACATAATGCATTATCCCTATTGTTTTGTATTGTCTTTAATGCCTCTTTAGTGCCTCTTTAGTGCGTTTGTCACTGTGTTTGCTTGATTGAATGCATTCTTCTCCATTTATTGCATCAGTAAAAGAACACTTCCAGGTCTGTTGTCTTGGTAACCCACCAAATCTATTCTGTTCATTTTGCCTATAAAAGCCATAGACACGACAGCTTCCAGAGGTTGTGATGAGGGGAGCCCGGGTCAAATTCAGATCAAAAATGCAAGAAGAATTACGTTGTCTTTTATTTCTTTCTCATTTTTTGTCATTTCAGTGCCATATTATTCACCCGGAGAGATGTGAGAATCCACGCTGAGGTGACAGACAGCTGACGCATGACAAGTTGACCTGCCCTGTCATTTCCTGGATCTCTGAATGTGTCATGTAGGTTAACAGTAACAAAATATGCCAGAACAAAGAGCCAGATGCCCCAGTAAAAATGGTAACAGCCCTGCTTGAAAAGGACTCTTTGATTAATTCCATTTATCTTTACTGTGAAGCGTCTGCCTATTATTGTGCCACAATAAAGCATTTAAAGACAGACAAAAAATAATTAGTGTCGACACTGAGGCATAAAAGCACCAAGAAAGAATGTGCTTGTCGAGGAAACAGGGAAGTAGGGAATATAAAAATTAAGTAGTAGAAGGCTTTTTGGGAGATTGGGATTGAGTCATGTTACTAAGTGAGGGGTGAGTTTAGACACTGTGCAACAAGTGTTTTGGAAAATTGTTTAAAAATGCTAGTCTGTTGCTATTTTTATCAGTTTGAACCTGCATAATTTGGTTCATTGCGCGCAGGACTATATTAGCATTGTGGGGCCTCTAGTGTGATAAATTAGGTATTAGTTTAATATACATAAATACACCATAGTCAAAGGGGACATATTATATGCAAAATGGACTTTTATGAGAGTTTGACCATGTTACAATGGTGTTCTTTCAATATATTCTTGTTGTATTTTGATTGATTCCTGCTAGTTGGATTAATCTTAAATGGTCCTTCACCCACCCCCTTTCTCCTCCCACATCCTTGTACTTAAATGTAATTTCTAACTCTAAGATTTCAAGTTATGCACAGGTTAAAAACTTCAGTAGCCATTTTATCTAAACAAAACCACATAAATGACAATCTGCTGCATATTCAGATGTGACTAACCCAGTTTTCAAGGGTCACTTTCTATAACTGAGCTGTTTTAGAGCAACATTGCATTTTACAATGAACAAAGTATAACATGATGATCTACTTGTATGTTCTTTAATACTATGTTCCAGGAATAAAGCACAATATTTCTCTTTTAAACATGATTTTGTTGGAGTGTAAACTGATGAATTACTTTTGCAAACTGTGTTCCCAGACATCTCCAGATTAATTTTCCGGTCCGAAGGCTTATTGGATAAGTCTGTTGTAGCATGAAATGTGGGCAGAGAGAGAGAAAAGAGACAACGGCGTATGTGCAACGCGTGTGTGCAAGGGCTTAAACCACTAAGCCACCGGCGAGCACAAGCCTGATCAAATCTTGTGCACTTCCACAAACACTCTGTCTGCAGTCACCTCCAGCTGACGCCTTTTACTGACACTTCTGTCTAAGGACTCACACTGCTCTTCTCCTTTTGCTGCATCTGATTAGCCCCCTCCGGCCCCTCCCTCCCCCCTCCAAGTTTATCATCAATTACCGGCCCTCAGAAATATAAGGGTGCTGATCCTTCTCCTATTCCCATGGCAACCACCTCTTGTCTGCTTTCAAACACGATCAATCAGACAGCAAATGAGAAGCTGCCCTTCTGCACCCGACATATTAGCGAACTGGTCTCGACTTAAAGATGGCTGTGTATATTTTAGTGACCGTCTTGATCACTGTAATTTTAGCTTATTTTACTTTAGTGTTAAGAAAGTGTGACGTGAGCTGAAGATGGTGATGTCTTCTTTGGGAGAGTTTGGATCAAAGGAATGACTTTCAGACTTGACTTGAAAACGGACAAATTTGAAAAACATTGGGCGAGATGAGGTGTTTCTGTTGGGCTTGGTATACCGTAAATTGACTTAAGTCTAATCATATTGGGCCATTATTGTTGTTTTTGTAATTTGTATTATTGCTATTTTCTTTTGCTCTTACGTCGTGTCCCCAGTTGTTGTGTGTCTTTAAAAAACTTGAAAAAATATACATATATATATATATGAAGAAATTAAAAGGGATCAGAGACCAAAGGTTTATTAACAAGTACATAACACAGATAAAAGTCAGATGTGTGATGTGAAAGTGTGATTCCGGTATAAGAATACTGCCATCGAGAGTTGGATGTGGCAACAAAAAACAACCAAAAGACCTCTTTAGTTAAAGCCATCAAACTTTCATGCTTTTGCTGCTTTTTTATGATGTAAGTCAGATCCATCCGTGCCGTCTCTGCAGGTGCACGTGTCGTCTCACACGAGCAGCACTGAGCCTGAATCCAGTGTGAAATTTGTGAAAAATCTGTCTGAAAAGAATGGGTCACCTGTAACACCATTCTTCTGTTTTTACCATTTTGTCTCATCATTGCTGCCCCTCCAGTGCACTTGTAGTTTATTTTACATTTGAGACCAAAATGGAGTTTATCATTGCTATTGCAGATTTTTTAGGATTAATAGCAACCGATGGCCAACTATGTACACCAATAATTCCAGGGCCATTTCTGAAAAAAAAGTTAATGTTAATAAAGGAAATGACTATAAACTCTGTCAATGCAATGCACTGGATAAGTACCACAAAAAGGATGTGGCAATGATTTGTAGACACCCACAGCCCTGGTTCACTAAACTTGTGAGAGAGCAGTGTGAGCAAATATTTATCATAGTTATACTTCTGTTAATGTGCAGTTTGTGAAGACGTATTTGAATTTGAAATGATTGAAAACACAGACAATTTACACTGTTATTTATTTCTGACAGTTTAAACAATCATTCAACAAAATAAAGGTGTCATAAGATATTATTGTTTGTCAAATCATAATGGTTGTGTAATGTATATGGATTTTGGCCCCTGTTTTCAGTATAGTTGCTCGAAAACAGTTGGATTTACCTCTACCTATCTCATATTTACAGCGCATGTCCAAACAGGAAGTACAAATATAAACTCCTGAAATATAATTGTGTTTGCTAGGTTTTAGTGAAATGTGTCTAACATGTCTAACCATTCATACAGACTTTAAACAGACAGCAGAAATATTAAAAAGTGTATTCATCAGCCCAATATTTCACACTCTCTTTATATAATTATTATTTTTTTTTAATCTACTAAAGATTCTTTGTCATAAATCATATAGTTAGCAATGTAAAGTCTACTCGTTCTTCATGCATTAGCAAACCTATTTGTGTTTTATCATATTTATCATGTGATTTAATGTAGCAAATCCACTAATAGCCACAAAGAACACATTTGTTCCACTCTCTGCCCGCATACTACCACTCACTTTGACTTCCTCCGCTGCGCCTTGTCCTCCCCGGAGCAGACACCCCGAAATTGAGGAACATTTTGTGACTTCTCTCAGATATAATCAGCAGGAGGCAGCGTGGCAACAGCAGCAGCAGGGGAAGGAAGAGAGAAGGAGACAGAAGGGAAAGAGACTCAAATGGAGGAGCTGATGGACAGGCAGGAGAGTGGCAAGAGATAGCAAGAGATGGAACCAATCACGGAGGGACTGAGGGCAATTATCCTCGAAAGGAAAGAAATGATGGCGCACATTACTGGTTTAATGCCATGTTGGACAATTCATATTTGAATGAGACACAAAATGGACATGGAAAAGTAGGTTTGCAAGTTGACTTCAAGGTTACCATGGTGACACTATGCACACATCAGCAAACACAGCCAGAAAACACAGACAAAATACGACATGGGGTTTGAACAAGACATTTTCAGAAGCATGTGACCATTATGAGTGTTCGTGTTCTTGTTTGGGTGATTATTTCTGACATAAATGTGAGTTTGAAAAGCAGTTGGCCGCTAGCACAGGAGAGATCGTGTCACCTGTTGCAGTTCCAACTAAAGCCAGGTCTCTAGTGGTCGGATTGTGTTTGTGTGTGAAACAAAACTCAGATCACTGACTTACTTAAGTAACAGAGCTCTAAATGACGAGTCCTCTTGTAGAGCCACACAAAGACCTTTAGTTGAGCTTTTGTTTTATTGGGCTTGACTCAATACCCTTGAATTACCCCATGGAGACAAATAAAGTGACATGGATTGATTGATTGAATATCTGAAGTGCCTCCAGTTAGCTTTATGCCCTCACAGAAAGCAGACATCATGTGAAAAGGTATCAATATAGCTTTTATTTTTACTACTGTTATAATCTCTACTACTAATAAAACAACAATGAAAAAAAAAAGAAAGTCTAGATATATTGAACAGTGTTAACGCTTCCAGACTGGACAACATAGCACAGCGTTTCTAACTACATTCTGGTGCTGTAGACGTGAGTGAACTGAAAATCTGACGGAAGAATCTGTTTATCATTCATATCCAAACACCACATATCTGTATTCTGGTGTTGTAATATAGTATTTCCTAAAAGTGAATGTTTTACCATAACATAACACTTTATTGTTTATTTGTGAGTTGTCCTGATTAAATTAGTTATTGTTATGTAGTGATGTGTGGAGAAATTTTCTGTGAATCGTTTATGAATAAAACAATACTAAAATGCTGAACTGTTGGCATGCATAATATAGCTCTATCTGATTCATCCACTACGAGCCTAGACTCTAGAATACACAGATTTTACCATAATGTTTGTAATGCATGACATTACAAACATTATGGTAAAATCTGCGGGCTTTAAGCTTGATTTGAACTGTGATGAAACTTAAAATTAAGAAGAATGTATGAGCATGTTTTATGTGTCTTGGATGGTGGAAATTGACACCCGGATCTTCTTAAAACACTTTTAAAATACCTACATTTAATTGTGCTTGCTGCATGTGATTGCCACCATCGCGCCGTGCTGTTGTGGGTTCAATTCCAGCCCTCGACCATACGCCGCATGTCTATACCCTCTCTCTCCCTGTTACGGTTAGATTTAAATGGGACCCAAGAGCAGAAGACAAAAAGCAGCAGATCATGTTCAGTTATTAGAGTTGGAGCAAAAGGTCAGCGAGGCAGATTGTGCAAAGAGGATCTGGACGGGACAAAAACAGGTAAGTATAATTCTTATTTGAATGCGCTGACTAACAATGACTGTAGTTGAACAAACTGGGAAGGGGGCGCTGTTGAGCTGCTCTTGGTGATGATCAAGGTGTGGGGACTGCAAACGCCACGCCCAGGAGGGAACCACAGACAAGGGAGACAGAACCACTAAGAGCAGCATATTTACAGCACATGACACTCTGCAGCTGCTCAAATGCACCTCTCAGTCCGGACACTCAAAAATAAAGAATGAATGAGAATGAATGAAATAAGTTGCTTGATCAGATCATTATCTTGATTGGAGTAGATTTTGACCAGTGTTTTGACTAATAATTCAAGAAGCCCGGGAGTTGTAAGGAGAGGCCGGAGACTCTGGATGTCTAACGCAGCAGAAGTTTAATTACCATCAGTACAGCACGCACATTGGGGCAACTATCAGTTAAAGAAATACCAACAAGGACCGAACTCATCTTAAAATATCCTTCTGCTTCTGCACTCAAATTAAGGAAAAAATTAAAGATTTTTGCTCATTCAATTGCACAAATAATCTAACTGAGATTTAAGTAAAAATGTACAAAAATCACGATAATTCTAGCAGTTTCAATATATTTAAGATTGTTGTTTTTCCAATGAGGCACTGTTGGCCTTTTCATTTTCAAATTTTCCTCACAAACTGCAACTTGACACCACTTTGACAAATATTTACCACAGACGATCCCACCAAACAAATGAGAAAAACATGAGAACCTGTCATATGCTCTTATACCAATATACCCTCAATAATGTCACATTTTATTGTGAAACAGACCTAAAAGTAATGTTGTAATCCTTCCAGTGGCTCTGTTTTATGACATCTGAATGACTACAAGTCTGCTTCAAATGTTTTAATGTTTAATGTGGACCCCTTGCAGCTAACCACTTACCGCTACCATCTTGTCAGACTAAACGAATGTACACAAACATTTGGGCAACGCCACATGCAAAATAATGACACGGAAACATAGGATGATGAGTTGTCAAGGATGCATGAAAGGAATGACTGTCAAGTGTTCACAGTGGCTCTTTCAGTGTGGATATAAAGGCTGTTGTGGATGTGTTGGGATTTGTCCAAGCCCTAGACTCAGAGAATGACTGTCTGTGGCTCCTAATGACTGTACACTTTGATTAATCCTGATTCCATCACGGGGCTCTCTCTCTCCCTCTCACACACACACACACACACACACACACAGACACACACAAATACTTTCAGACAGATGGAGAGCGCTGCGGGCTGATGATGTCACTTGTGTGTGCCGTAACAGAAAGTCACCCATACAACTGCTCTCCTGAGTCCTGACACACTGGCGTAAATACAACACATCGATTCCCTCATTCTGACAAGCCACGCTTTGTTGCAGCTGTGATTATATCCTTTGTCATCCCGGGGCTTTGAGTTTGTGCATTTTGTTGATGTCTAGATTCCACTGACGGCTTTCTTTCCTCTTGAAGAACAGCCTTGCAGCATGTAGAAGTCTTGAGGGTTGATGTAAGCGATTGCATGATTGGATTTGAAAGGGTCGTGCAACAGGGTGAGGTTGCATGATGTTTGGAAGACGTGTGTGTAGGGTTTCTCTGTCAATTACATTTTCTGAGTTTTATTACATAGCCTTCACTTCATTATTCGGCTCATTTTCAGTTGACCACTAATTAGCAGCATAGACAAGTAGCCAATGGGATAAACCGACCACACTCCTTGGAAAACTTAGGCTAACTTCTGTGTTTGGCTCTTTGCTGCTGTGAAAACGGGTTAAAGAAAACAGCTGGACAGAGCGTGCTCGGGACAGAGGAGCTTTAAGACGCTTTAGTGAACGGCCTGTCGCCTGCTTGTCTCATGAAAATGTGCATTGCTTTTTCTGGAATGTTCCATAGTTTGGTATAAATGGTTCTTAATTTCATTTATTCAATAACAGAAGTTGTTGTTCACAAAAATAGGCTACTTAGTTTGGTTGCCTTCTTGTCGCCATGGAGATTGTTAAGTTTCATGCCATTCCCCGGTCAAATAATGAATTGTTCAAGGAGAAAATAACCTTTTGGCCCACTCCTATAAACTTACATGGATGAAATAACAAAGCAGCTTCACTGAAACATGCACAACTCCACAGGTTTTGGATGATGATACAACATCTCTTTTATCAAGGAAAAGCATTACACCCTAAAGACCTGAAATGTATCTTCTTAAAACATCACTGGTTGCATATGTCTCTGAGTCTCCTTCTTAAAACCCTTTAAGTCCTTGCCAAATGGTTAGGAGGTGAGAAATATAGCTATAACCCTGTAATCAGCAGAAACAGCTACTCATAAACCCAAAACATTTTGAGTAAATCAAAATTTAAACAACTGGAAAACATCCTCACAAATGTTCGCCAATCATAGCCTTTTTGTCCAAAGCAAAAAGATCCTAATGTAGCTGAAGCTATAGAGCTCATATCTGCTGAAGGCTTGACATAAAATATGAATCTAACACTGCCAAACTTAGACTATAGCACTGAAACTCACCAAGCAGGAAGCCAGATAAAAATAGGTTAAACATAATTAGCTGTTTCTCATCAACGTTTGCTTCCCTTGGCATAAAAGCCTTGTTTTAAGTTGATCTAATGTGTATATTTTTTGAATGAGCTGGAATGACCCCTCCCCCATAGTGTACTGTCAGTAACATTATTCACACTTACAATTGATTGACATGTTTTCCAACCAATCAGGCTTCTCAGAAACATTTGAGGTGTTATTGAGGAAATTCTCTCTTATGTAAACAGCAGATCGTGGTCATAGGATTAGCACATTTGTATAATTTATGTCTCAAAATGAACTAGTAGCAGAGTTTGCATTTATGTGTCAGAATGTAATATTTTAGCTCCATCAATGATTTATGTTAAGCTCAAATGTGGAGTTTCTGTCATGAAGATTTAATCTCGGCTGGTTTGCTTTTTGATTCTTTATTGCTTGGTTAAAAAATTAGCTTCCATTTCTGAAATCCCTTTCAGAGGAAAAGTTTGGGTCTTTGCTCCTTTAATTTATTTATTTTATCATTGGAGATATTCTCATCCTCTGGTGAAGTCCCCGGACACAAATAAGGAAGTCGGTCCAGATAATCTTGAACCCTTCTTCTTGAAACTAGTTGCAGACTTTATAGGATTTTAAATGTAAGCTTGAAAAGTGGTAAAACTATAAGATCTGAAAATCTGCTTTTGAACTCCCTTGATCCAAGCAAAGTAAACATTTACAGGCCTCTTTCTAAACTTTGTGTTACAGACAACATTCTTCAAAAGCCGGTCAGCAGTGAAGTTAGTGCCTAATTCAGAAGAAACTTAAACTAGGCTATTTTTTCATGGACGCACATTAAAAAAGATAAATCTGACTTAGACCTCTTAGGGAAACTATTGGTCTAGAATGAAACCAATTCTAGATCAAGATTTCTTTTAAAGATCATCTGATGATATTGACTCAATATTGATATATGATATTGACTGACTAAATTGAAGGTAAAGCTTGGATTCTTTTATTGTAATAAAGTCTGTTTTACCCTTGAAGCTGGTAAACATCTTATATTGGCCACTTTGATGCCTCATTTGGAACATGACGACGCTCTGTAACAACACCCACCACCCACCCACCCCTCACCCACCACCCACCCACCACCCACCCACCACCCACCCACCACCCACCCACCACCCACCCAACACCCACCCACCACCCACCCACCACCCACCCACCCCTCACCCACCACCCACCCACCACCCACCCACCACCCACCCAACACCCACCCACACCTGTATTTCTACCAACTTTTTTCCAACCGACGACGAGGCAGATTTGCTTATTTGTTTATTTATGCTCAACTTTTGTCGTCGGAGCATAATCCTCTTTTCTCCCCTCATTTCTCTAAATCGCAGCCCTCATCCCTCCTATTGCAGCATTATTCACACGCACGTCTCACTGGTGGGGACGCCAAAGCATGACGCACCGATCTGCTGCGAAAAGCTTAAAAAAGGACAGTGTTTTCAACAGCTCCATCTGCGAAGGTCTGTCGCTACAGTGTCAGTTTTGTGTGCGCTCAAAAATAGGATAATCCCCACTTCTACTGTCTGACATATATAGGGATTAACGACGAGTAAAGTGCAGAAAAGCCTGAATTAGTCATTGTTATGATTTGTACTGTTTTCTTTGAAAGCGCAGAATGGCCAGACAGGGCTCAACCAAGACTAAATTTAGAAACATTACTTTTGGTTGAGTTACCTGAGAATCAATATACATCATTAAAGGGCTCTGAATTGTTAGTATTGTTATTTTTCATTGTTGAGGACCCGCTTCTGGGTGCTTTTTATTGGAAAAAAAAAACGTTCCAATGACAATCAGAAAATAGAAATCTACATGTGATGACAAAATACACAAATATTAATAAGAGGGAATGGGGTGGGCCGGCCAAACTGAAAACAAAAGAACAATCATAGTCTCCAAACTATATCTAACCAAACAGAAAACATCTGATCCCACAGGTCTGTTGAATGGAAGGGGGGGTAAGTGGGCGGGGTAGAATAAGGTCACTAGAGTTTGTGTCATCACACATCATGAAATTGTCACTTTGCTCAATGTAGCACCGATGGAGATTTTAAGATGCTAAATACTAAGCATTGATTAAAAAGTGTTCTGAAAAAATCGTGATATATTTATTACCTCTAGTAACCCAGCATTTATCAGGTTGTTCCCCGGCTTTGTGTGCAACGATAAAAATGAAAAATTCCAATGGAATGACAAAAAAGCCAAAAAAGCCAAAAATGCCACAAAAAAGCCAAAAAAGCCAAAAAAGCCAAACTGGAAAAGCGTGTTAGCACAAACAGTACATGCCAAACAGTGAAAGCAGGACTGCAGAAAATTGAGAACCCATCATCATAGTATTAATAAAACCTTGGAGTTTTTCAAAATACTTTGAAATCTAGTAGACACAGCAGCCCTGGGGCTGACTTTCCAATCTGTGCCATCGGCCTCACCGTCCACCACCAATCAACAATCCCTCACAGTGAAACTCTTTTTCACTCTGTATGTATATGTATCTATGTGAGTGTATATATATATATATATATATATATATATATATATATATATATATATATATATATATATATATATATATATATAAATACACTCACATGTGTGTGTGTGCGTGTGTTTAGGGGTAGGGGTTTGAGTGTGTGTGTGGGGTATATAAAGAAATGTATGTAATGAATTTGAGGAGACCCCAGGAAGAATAGCAACTGGTTTGCAGGAGCTAATGGTGATCTTAATAAACTAAAGTAAACTAAACTAAACTAAACAGATATGCCACATTCATATGCTGCATTCATGATGACTACTTCAGTGTGAGCGATAGTTGTTGGCGCTTGGAAGTGACATTTTTATAGAAAGATTGAACTCAGCTGCAAAAGTCATCAACTTTATTCAAGAATATTGCTTTTTAATACAAACCAAGTGTTGGCTATAACTGCCTCCAAAAAGCCTAATCCTCATGAGCAACTGTGATCCATGTGTATCAGTATGCCTGCATATCTGATCGCCCTATTTCAACTTAGCATCAAATGAATATTAAACGCAGGGTCGTATACGCCAGCTCTGTAGGAAGTGATGGTTTTCAAGTGGCATTAGCTTGTTTACTATGCACTGCAGTCAAATGTTCCTTCTGGCCATGGATGAAGCTTTGTAGCAAACATCTGAGGGGCTTGTTTTATAATTTAGATGATTATCACAGGAGGCTCAGAAATAGCCAAGATATTCACAAACTGAAAAAGCAAAGCGAGAAGACAACGATACCAAGGCATTTGTCCTATTATCTGTACTTTGGCAAATGCTTGTATCCACAACCATAGACTGTATACATCTCGGATACACAGCCTGTGGCCACAACACGTACACATGGAGTTGGTTTGTTGACAACCAATTACTTTATGCAAGTCTTAATGTGTTTTCTTGTTATATCATTCCTCCAGTCCAAAAATTACTAAATAATTTCTGGTATTGCTCTGTATAATGTTGTGTGTATTAAATTACTGTATAAGAAGCTCAGGGCTATTTGACCAAACTACTGGCAGCCATTTCTGATTTAAAAAAATGTGCTTGTTGAGAGACAGCTGCTGTGAAGGACTCTGAGGTTATGCAATGCCACTGGCTAATGTTTACTTCAGGAGAGGTGGTGTTTAAGCCACAGTTTGTGTTTGGCTTGAAAACACCATATTTATAATGTGACAGACACTTTGGCAAATAAAAGACAGACGGAGCCAAGCAATTTTGCAGCTAATATCGGGTCCAGTGAAATGCCATTTTTACAGTAAATGTCCAAATTTTCAGTCATGACTCCAAAGTTTTTTGGATTGGAGGCAAGCATAATATCCTTGCTATGCTAAGAAAAAATGCAAACCTCTGCCAATCGAGCAAATATCGCAACGTATACATTTCCCATGCCAAATCAATGATCGTCTCCTAATGCCTGCCTAATGCTGCCAACAGTCCGGATCTGCCAAACGAATGACCTTTAATACACATCTTGCGTTACCTCTATTCCTTTATGAACGAGTTTGAAAATCCAAAAATAACTAATTAATCTACTTTTGTTTGTATTTTGATGGATTCCTGCATGTTTGTGTTATCCTGCATTGTCTTCCAACTGAGGCTCAGAAAATTCCTGTTTCCACCTACCGCCTATCCCCGCCCACATCCCTGTACTTAGTTGATTAGAAAATAATTAAGACCATAAGTGACACATCTTAAAAGTCATCTTGCCACTTTTCAAAAATAAAAACATGTAAATTGTTTGTAGCAAGTACCAGAAAATAGCATAATATGTCTCCTTTGAAATGATACGTTGACTCCTTTGGTTAAAAAGTCCATACCTGTACTCGTCGGTGTAATCCCTCATTCGTCCAGGCGTGTTCCATAGTAGAAAAAGCTTCAGTTGTAGTCATCTGGACTCAGTTAGAAAAAGTAGACGTTTCGACTCTCATCCAAGAGTCATTGTCAATAAAAGAATTTAGATCGAGAACTCCGATATTAATACTGTTCTGTGGTAAGACCTGCCCATTGGGCGGAGCCTTCCTGAAGTAGAAGGAGTTGTTTGTTTCAACAGAAACTCCCCCCTTGTATCTACCGAGCTAGCCTATTCAGAATCTTAATGGGCTATTAGAAACCTCTTTGTCTTTGTGAGACCCTGGCTCAACCACCCTGAGTACCTGATTAGCATCTAAATGTCCTGGTCCTGGTCCTCTACCTTTCCAGGGGTTCAGTATACCATTATAGATACCAGGAAGATTGAATCTTAACCCTCCATTTCTGTTTAAAGAAGGTCTTTCTTTTTTAACAAAAATAGCTTCCTTGACTCCTCTTTCAAACCATCTTTTCTCCCTGCTTAAAACCTTCACCTCACCGTCTTCAAACGAGTGATTAGAAGCTTCAAGATGGAGATGCACGGCACTCTGAGGTCCTGAACTTGTATTTCTTCTGTGCTGATAAAGCCTCTTGTGTAGAGGCTGTTTCGTCTCCCCTATGTACCGTTCTTTACAGCTTTCTTCACTGCATTGGATCGAATAAACTACATTGCTCTGTTTTTGAGTCGGCAACTTGTCCTTAGGATGAACCAGTTTTTGTCTTAAAGTGTTTCCTGGTTTAAAATAAACAGGGACTTCGTGTTGTCTAAAAATTCTCTGCAGTTTTTCCGACAGGCCAGACACATAAGGGATAGAAATTGACACTTTTATTGACAATGTCTCTTGGATGAGAGTCGAAACGTCTATTTTTTCTAACTGAGTCCAGATGACTACAACTGAAGCTTTTTCTACATACCTGTACTCACTAAATGCTAATCTGAAATGACCCAGCCTCCCTCCATATGGGCAGGGATAAACTGTCCCTGGTGTCACTTGTTGGCTGAGCTGCTGTCAAGGTAAGAGCCAAAGAGCCAATGTGTTTGATGATGGAGTGCTCCAGACTTTACTAAATGAGTTGGCAAAAACTGTAAAGGAGGTACTGACTAATCTGCATCTGCAACACCTCCAGATGCGGCTTTGGCCTGATGGAACGTGAAGTTTTGAAAGTAACAGAAGGTTGCCATTTTTATTCTTATTTTTATAAACCGATCAAAAGTATACTACATTATTTGTGGTGGACTTTGAATGCATGGTGCTCATGTTGTTGTTTTGTTCTGTTTAATGATTTTTTTGTCCCGCAGGCTTTATTGAACAGGAGAGATGAGTAAGAAATGGGGGATCATATCTGTGTAAAAAGACTACAATTGGGTTTAAATAAAGTTAAATAAAGGTAGTAAATTGTCGGTGTCGGGATTCGAACTCACGACCCTGTGGCCGGCTGCACTTATAGTCATAGTTGTTTTTGGTTCACTGGTAGTCAAATTGTTTCCTTAGTGATTGGCTTTAAATTGGTTATAGGTTATGAAGGAATGTTTTTTAGTTATTTTAAATGTCAACCCTGATAATATTCGGCAGCTAAAAAGAAAAAAGTAGGAAAGAACAGAACTTGCCTAAAAAACACAGTTTGCTAAATAATAAACCTACGTCCCTGAATAATAATTACATTTCTTTGCTCAGTGGGCTACATACTAGATGGGTGGTCATAACACATAATATTGTAACGTTATTAGTCCAATAATGCACTGCATATTTGGTGTAGATAGCATCAATTGCAGCTTGATAAACAGTGTTAACGCTCTTATCATTTTATTTCTGGCTTGAGGGAAAATACCACGTTATTGAGTTCTCACTGAAGGATATTCCACTCAGCTCAACTGTAATGTGTTGTATACATGTGTGTGCATTGGGCCATCTAAGTGCATTAATGGAGAGATAAGAGCCACTGTCTCATTTGATTTCCTCTTTTAGTCTTCTAAGTCAGCTGCCTGCCATCTGGGCCCCCCGGACGCTACTTTCACATACACTCGAACCTCCATTGTAAAACATGATATAAATGATATAAAGAACTAAACACGAGATCAGATACCAGATCAGAAATAATGTTTTCAGGAGATTTTATATATCGAAGTGTTTGTATTTTATCATTGCAAAACATTATATACTGTTGTTGTGTCCTTGGGAAAGACACATCACCCATTTGTGTGTGTGTGTGTGTGTGTGTGCGTGTGTGCGTGCGTGCGTGTGTGTGTGTGTGTGTGTGTGTGTGCGTGCGTGTGTGTGTGTGTGTGAGTGTGTGAGTGTGTAGCGTGCACGCGTGTGTGCGTGTGCGTGTGTGTGTGCGTGTGTGCGTGCGTGCGTGCGTGTGTGTGTGTGTGTGTGAGTGTGTAGCGTGCACGCGTGTGTGCGTGTGCGTTTGTGTGTGTATGTGTGTGCGTGTGTGCGTGCGTGCGTGTGTGTGTGTGTGTAGCGTGCACGCGTGTGTGCATGTGTGTGTGTGCATGTGCGTGTGTGTGTGTGTGAGTGTGAGTGTGTGTGTGTATGTGAGTGAGTGTGTGAGTGTGCGTGCGTATATCTGTGTAAAAAAGACTACAATAAAGTTAAATAAAGGAAGATTATTCATTTGTCTTTACTCTACAAGCTGTAGCAAATGTTTGAGCAGACAATCATAAAACAAGGTCAGAAAATGCTCAAACTCAGCTCACTCAAAGCACTTAACGACAACCAGACTAATCCAATCTAATTTTAGTCTAACAGAGTTGAATGCCTCACTGTGGAACATTTTAGGCAATATCATGTTACATAGAGTGCCTTTACTTATACTTCTTATCATTTTCAAATCAAATATAAAGCATAACATCGCTATGGCAACCTCTAGTTCTTGTTCTGTTCTTTTTTCCACAATTGTATTTGACTTGAGTTCATGTCCACTCCAAAGAGCATCCCTAATCTTATTCTCAATACTATCTTTGTTTGGCCAGACTCACTCAATCAATACTCGAGCAAACCAAATCTGTGCTAACATATATACAGACAAACTGAATAAGCAAAGTTCCCGGAGATTTTCCCATTTTCCGCACTCTTTTTTTGACATTTATAAAATCTTCTGCAGAGCCTGTCGAGCATATCGCCCAAATGAAATTCAATATGCTCAAGCAGAACAGGGCGTTTCTTCTCAGTGATGTGGCCCGCTGTTCCTCTCCCCCCTGCAGAGTTCAAAAGATTTCACCAATAATATGTGAAAGGCCAACTCAATATGAGGCTTTATGCACTCCTTTCACACACTCCCTGTTTATCTGTCCTACACTCAATAAAAGGATGCTTTCTTGAGCTATGAAAATGAATGTAAACGCCCACCACTTACATTACCGTGAAAATGGACTTGGAGCATGACTAACTGAAGTCTGCTGACTTTAAACTAAGAACAGTGCGGGTTTTGTTGACTAATGCTGGCAATGTTTCAACGACATTCACTTGATGAAGTTTCCATTTCGAAACAAAGTAGTGCACACTCCAGCGCCCGCAACGTGTCAGTCTCACCAACCCACTCGGCCTTTGGTTTACATGAACAAAGTCACATTAAATTTAAGTTCAATTCGAGAGGAATATACACATACACTGGGAAACCAAGACCATGCAAAGTGTACCATAAACCGCTTTTTGGATATACAGTGGAGCTGCCACAGTATATCGACTTTCCACTTGTCACATTTATTCACACATTGAGTTGCAGAAGTACCATAGACATACATTGCATCAACAACAACAATAATAATGATTGTAGCCTACTTTATTTTTCATGATCTAGTTGACAGCAAAAGAAGTTAGAATTCTGGTACTGTTCTTTATCTGCCTGAAGGGAGGAGCTAAACTAACACAAACTACCTGTTGTTTACCTGAGTCAATGGTTGTGTAACAGTTCATGCCCCTAATGGGTCATCCTACTCCTGTTACTGTACTCTGATTAGCCCTATTGTCTTAAAACAATTCTCTGTCAAGTTGAAGAAGCTACTTGGATGAGCGGTAAATGCAGAAAGCGCGCAGATATGGGAACAAATCAATCTAAAAGTGATGTGTCCATCCCGGAGACACCTGTCGTGCAATGTCAAATAAATATGGGAAGGAGTGTCTGGAATGCCTGCCAATGTGGTCCGATAAATTTGGATTTGGCTAGGTGTTTTTTATTTTTATTTTTTATTCAGTTAATTTTATTGTATTTCTGTTTCTGTAATTTCTTTGTGATTTTATTGCATTTTTCCTGCTGTGAAGCACTTTGAATTGCCTTGTGTATGAAATGTGCTCTACAAATATACTTGCCTTGCCTAAATGTCTTTGCTCTTAAAACTTTTGTCCAGTTGACATAATTCAATGATCTTTTGCTATGGTATGGAACTTACCTAGACTGCTGAGGGACCCCACAGACTAGCTGAGCTGATGTTAAAGTTGTGTACTGTCCCATCAGGTCTAAGTTACCGTTATTCTCCAAACACAGCAGCTTGGAATGACCACCCTGTCACCCACCCATAAATGGGCCATGCTGCCACAATACAAACTATCTGAACGCTGTGCGCCAGTTTTCACGCTGTTCTTCTCTTCGGGCAGTTGTCAGGAGTTCAAACCTCTCCCCTCCTCCCCCACCTCTCCCTCTAACTCGAGGTGACGCTTCAGATGATGAAGAGAATGGCTGAAAATAGAAATAACATAAGCACAAAACAAAAATGAAAACTCACAAACTATTTACTGACTTATATGCCTGCTGCTACATCTAACTTCAAAACCATTTAGAAGGTAAACTTGTGATGGTCATTTTGTGCAAAGCGAAGATGTAATTATATGCTTATAGGCATTTTTAAGTTGATTGATTACTATAACAACAAGCCCTGACAAAATGTACAAGAAACTACAAGTAACGAACTACGAGACAAACCTCTGCTAGCTACTCGGCAAGACAAACTATATTGTAGATAGATAGTAGTATAGTATATATAGTATAGTTGTCATAGTTTGTGAATCTCTCTTTTCTGAAAAGATGAAAATAGAAGGTCTTAGTCCAGTCATAAGTCCTCTACACTATCAGGGCAAACATCTTTGGGGTCGTTACGGGGGTGAATTGGCCCTTCTAGCCCCTCTTGGCGCTGCCTCTGCTTCTTGGGGAAACTGATGAAATGATTACTTCCATTTGGTGACCGCACCCTCTTTCCTACACATTCTAAAATGACACAGGTGAGGTCGGTTAAGTTACCCAACTTCTCCAATTGACTTCCTACTGCCTCGAGGCGCTCTGAACTGCGAGTGATGGACAAAATGTTCTGGCGCGTAACTCCATTTCTAGTTTGATGTATTATAATGTGTGTTGAGGCATCAATAACTTCCAACAACTGTATCCAATTGCTGCAATGCAAAATGTAAGTGGTTTTCTCGTCTAGCTGACCAATATAATGCATGTTGTAAATGGTCATATGGAGCATTTTAGATGTAATGATCCTTCCAATTTGTGATGTCCAAAACCACTTCAATCTGACAGAACATCACTCTATATACTGCTTTAAAGCCAAACTGTATAACTTTTCTCCATGGAGATATTGCAGCTTTAACTAGAATGTTTCACAGAATGGCATTACACTTTTCTATCTTGCATTTATATTGCTAAAAAACACATTTTCTTTCTTATTATTTGTAGTATTTTTTGTGATGCGTTTATTCTCAAAAGACGGAGCATTCTTACACTTCCACACCTGCATACTCAACTTTTCAGTTGTTTAAAGTACTGATTCTGCAGCAGCAAATGTGACAAATGAGTTCAGATATCCACCTCATCAGTGTGTAGGGTCCATGCGTCACTCCTTTCACTTTCTCACTGATTGTATCCTGATCAAGCAAACCGGTAATTGGAGTCATGCGGTTAACTCCATGTTTTCCAGGGTGAATCCAGACGACATCAGCACACTTGAAGATCACTCCCAAGGACGAAGGGAACAATATAATGAACCGTGTGTGATGCTCGTGAGCTAAAGGCAGGAGATAATGTAAAGTAACGAGAGGCGCTGAGCAGGGAGTGCAAGATATGATCAAAACATTAATGAAGCCCGGTTTTTTCAGAAAAAGTTTCTTTTTTTCATGCTTGAGTTGATTATATAAGCAAATTGGAATTAATAGCAGGGAGTCTAAGGTGGCTTGGATGGTTATTTAGTAGTAACACAGAAGGCAGTAATGTTAAATTAACCTATTTGTGTTTTACTTTTATGTTATATGAATGTATACATTTTAGCTTAACTTATCTTTAAATTACCTTAATATCCAATAGATTTGCTTGAACGTGTATATTTTCCATACAAATAGTGTTTGATTTTGAATATGAACAGAAAAAACACATATCAAGAAAGGAAAACAGTTGGTGCGGAACAATTTATTTATTTATTTTAAGTGTCCCTGCCCTCCTACTGTTATTTTCAGAACAGAGCGATCTGTTAGTCTTTCCAAATACTGACTGTAGTTCATAGATGCTTACAGTGGGGGTTATTCTGCGAACATGCGCATAAAGCAACTCATTAATAGTTGATGCAATACATTTGACTCGTAAGACAGAACCATTGCAAACCAGCATTTTCCACAGCGTTATGAGCTATGAGCACACACCGGGAACTGCAAGGTAATCCAGATGAACACTGTGAGAAGAGACTTAATTAGTTTTGAGAAAAATTCTGCTCAGGGGCCCAAGATAACAGTGGCCCGTACGACAAACGATCAAGTGAAAATTGCAGTAGCCCAGAGCCTTCCAGTTAAAGCCATGTATGGATGAGGCTTACATGGAGAGAGGAAGAGAGCAAAGAAGGACACATCGGAGGCAAGGATGGGAGGATGAAGGAGACGGAGAAGAGCTTGCGGGTTGCGGGTATTAGACCAGAGAGGAGGTGCAGGCACTGAAAGCCGAGGATTAAGATGAGTAGAGATAGATAGGAGGAGTGAGAAATGTTTGTCGACTCAAAAGGAGGAGTTTTTTTGTAGATAACGGTCCAATTTCTTCCCAACAAGTCTGCGAACAACAATGCCAACATCGGTTGCAAACTAAACCATTCCAAGAAACTTAAAACAGACTCATTTATTTCAAATTAGAGTTGGTTCTTGGATGATGTGGATGGTAATAATAGGTTCTTGTAACTCAATCTGCCAAAGTAAAACATGTTTCGGGGGATTTAGATTTGCCTTTTCCCATGTGTGGTCATGAAAGTCCAGTGGGACACATTTTCCTGACCAGCCAGTTCCTCATTCTGTTCAAATTCAGAAAGGTCTGGAACAAAACCATAAAGGGCGTCATAACAATTATCCTAACCTGGGATGGGCCAACCACAGCCACTAATTTGTAGCACGTGCATCTCTCATGCAAAAGACATCTCAGAATATCCCCGTAACATTCAGAACGAAATATGCCTCGCTTGTTACTGTTTCTCAGTCCTTTGTGTTATTATTGTTAGCTTTTTTCATTCGTAAGCCGTCATGTTTGTATCGATATGAACGGAGGTTAATTGGTCATTCACACCCGTTTGAAAATGAGGAGAAGGATATGATTCCTGACCCAAAACATCTATGAAAAGGTTTGTCAAAGCGTGAGGTCTTGGCTGGCTGCCCTTTAATATCAAAATATTTAAGTAAAAGACACACGTCCATTTTTGGAAGTTATGCATAGTTTAATTCAAACTTTTTTGAGGAGCAAAAAGATTATTGAGAGAAATTGGGGGAGTACTTTCATTATTTCCCTTTGTTAAAACCCTTTAAATAAATGTCCCTAAGTTCTAAATCTGAGTCTTATTTCCTCGTGGCGTGGACTGCCGATTAGTCCTGCCACGTATCAATCATAAAACGCACCTACCGCTCACCTGCAGCCGCGTGTGGCTCGTCCCCACGTTTCCGCGTGTCTAAGCGCATGGATCTATCATAATATAGTTCCCTCACTGTACGGGACAAAATGAAGACGGAGAACGACTGTTCGAGCTGACTCAGAAGTAGACGGAAATCTACGTGTGTTACCTTACCCTTACTTACCTTACGGGAGACGAGAGATGCGATGCGATCCGTCGCACTAATAAACAAACGCACGTGTGTGTTGTATCAGTCCGAACGGGCACTTCCGCCTAAGTTCTCAAATCGCCGAAAAATCTTCCATTACGCCTTTAACTATTTATAAGGCGTTAATAAGCCTAGTCTAGTTTAAGTCTAGTTATTTGGTCATAAAAACTTATAAGGCCTTTGCAATATTTTATTACTTATCACAATATTGAAGATAGTTTATGAAGAAGCTTTTCAAGGCTCAAACATTTTGTACATGGCTTATTCATTGTTAATGGCTCTATAAGGTAATATCAGCCATCTAAAAATACAAATAAATGCCTTATAAGTGTACAAACAAATAACTAGAGCTTATTAATACCTTAACAAGGAACCATTTCATATTTTTACGATACTTTAGAAATGTAGTTTTTTATTATCCGCTGCAGTATACGTAGTGTAGCATACTTTGATTTAAAATGAATCAGATTGCATTTTTGATCACACAATAAGCAAATGAAGGAATTTAAAGAGACTCTTTCATAACCTACAGTACTAAAATAAACAAATGACAAAATATGCGTTTGTTCAGCAGCACAAGCGGAATCACACCTCCCGTCCTGGCAGTGAGCTTGTCATGCGCCGCCTGTTGCCTCCTGACATTCTGTGAACAGTCCACGGCCCATCGGAGAAGGGTCTGTCTGGACCACGAGCAAATGTGGCTAGCATTCGAGAATCATGTTTTTTATTCTGGGAACTGAGCTGTGAATGGAGATAGCTATGTTCCTGTTGTTACGAAGGGGGATGTGGACTGAATAAACCAAAGTGTGATGACACCACTAATAAATAAACAGAGAAAAACAGCCACAGTGCCTCCAGCCTTGCCCCGTCTGGCCGCAGTGAGATCAGATACGTGGCTCTATGAAGGACACTCTAATGACAGCGCTGGTTCACCATTGGCTCACTGAACTCTGCAGTGTTTTACATGCAAATTACACAGAAAATGATGCGATGTGGTGTTGGTTGGCTGGTATATCATGATGGTAGAGCACTTGTCTCATGATCTGAAGGTCAGCAGTTTGAATCGACCTAAACATCCTTGGTTGAGCTGATCCCGGCTCCCACAGGAGAATACAATATTTACAGATGAATTGTTAATGAAATGAAAAAGACTGGTACTCTCATATGTAAGAAAGAGGGTCCTGGCTTTGGATTGCTTCATCCTTCTTTTATTCATGTGAGTTTTTAGTGGTACCTTGGGTCCTAATGTCTCAATCCTCCAGCTGGGTACTCCTGATCAAGACCCTGGTTCAGAGCAGTGTGTACTTGGGCTATAAATGCTTCTTAAAGGTTCAACAAGTTGACAATGAGTGACAGAACTTCTGAAAAACACAAACTTGGATTGCCAGCCGAGAGCACAAAGGCCCACCCTTTGACAGTGCACTGTGGAGTGAAGCAATGTAAACGAGGAAAAAAACAATGGGTATTTTATACACATTTTTTGAATAGTTTGGGGAAGGTGCAGGGTGATGTCACAAATTGAAACAGTGGGTGATGTCATTAAAGTCAAAAGAGTAAAAAAGAACAACACATAAACCAAAACAAACACACATTAAAGCATGGATCTATTACATTATGATTAAAACATAGTTAAAAAGCAATAATTTAGTATGACCAATAATGACCCTAACCATAGTTTAAAACGTATAGAAATTGGAAGGCTTGTCAGAATTGAAAAGACACCACGACATGAATAAAAAGTATTATCCATAATACATCATTAATATCACCAATGGAATGATCTATTTAATGAACGTGAGTGTGAAGCAGGAGACCTCTGTCAGGTAAAGCTCTTTTTCATTTGAGCATCATTTGATCGTCAGGGGAGAAGGAACTGCTGTTTGGACCTTTTAGTCTTTGCAGAGGGACTTTCAAGAGTTTGAGCCATTTTATTGATCGCACCAATATCTCATAAACACAAAAGAATATTGCACTAGGTGTTTCTCAAATGCTGGTGCGGGTCCCATTGGTGATACACAGGCTTTTGTTGGACCAATTACTGACATTTATTGGTTATTTAAGTCAGCTCACCAATACGACCTAGTGTATTTATTAGACTTTAGACTTTGTATTTATTTAGACTTTAGACCCTCCAGAAAAACTGCACTGTGTTACTTCCTGGTTGACAAGGGAAAAGAATACTTTATTTATGATCTCATTTTGATCACAAAATCACTCAGAAATCAATACAAAAAAAGTCAGGTAGGCCAGCTTTCATTTTTCTTTATCTTTATGTAATTGACTGATTCCTACTTTATTCCTGTATGCATCATATTTAATTTGCATTTATTTAAAACAAAATTGTTGCATTCTTCTTTCAGGTCATCCCTCCGCAGAGCTGATCTGTAGCTGTCAAACCCTGCACCAGAAAAGTTACATAGCGCACTTTTAAGAAGTATATAGGAACCAGCCATTGGGTAAAACTAAATGTATTGATAATAGTCTCACTGAGCATCCAAGTATTTTAGTCACTGTTACTGGTGCGACAACTGACAAGTTTGTGCACCACTGACCTAGGGCACCGCATGTCCTTAATATTAGCTTATGTAACAAACAAATCAGCTTCTAATGAGCTCACCCACTGTTGGCTCTAACATTTACGGCCAGTTAGTACATATTAAAACTGTGCTAAAACGCAGGGAAGCTACGGCCCAGTGGCTCTGCTCATCCATCCTGTCTTATTTACTGCCTGAGCCCTGTACAAACTGGAAGAACAGGAATTTCCCCGCTCATAAAAGTAGAAGGCTGGCTGCACTTTATCACCAAGCGCCGGTCATCTCTGTTTCATTACAGCTGTTTCCTGTGTGTTCTTAAAAGCCGCTAATGTGGCCATGGTTCACTAGCTCGGACGTCTGTATTTTCACATTTTAACCAGTTCCTCAAGTGTTTTTATTTGGGCTCCAAAGAAAAAATAGGCAACAATATTAACGGAATAAAGGGAATAATTGTGGTTCACTCTCAGTTTATTGGTTCTTAGGGTGTTAACAAGCGTTGAGATAGTGATAAAAGGGATCAATATGCCCTTGGATGTAATGTAATAAAATCTTGCCATAGGGAAATCCGCCATGCACTACAGTAATACAGTATGTTAGCTCGGGCAGGCGCTTTTAACTCAGGAATTAGACTGGTTTCTATCCATTTCTGTTTGATTTGCATGAATGAGATTTGCAGTTTGATAGACATCGGCTGCATCACGCTTGGAAGTCTTCTGTGGGTTTTGGGTAAATTCAGTTGATTGGTTGAATGTTTAATTAATACAAAAAAAAGATGAGTAGATTAGAATTCAGTGTGCAGATTCATGGTTAATATATATATTCATAATTACTGAGCTTATCCACATGAAACAAAAACTGTCTCTGTCAATGTGATCAAACATGAAACAAATAATGAGTTCAAAATATTTTCAGAAAGTGGTGATATTCAACCTCAAAGACGTGATTCTTGTCAGTTTAAATGACTTTAAGGAACAAGATTAATTTGAAACGTTGCGGAGCCAATCCATGATAAATAAATGTACGGTTCAACTTGTGGATTTGATCATAAATTGGGATGTTTTGATTTAAAATTGTGTTTAAACTTGCGGTGCTTTGCCAGTGGTGCAGTGGTTAAGGCATTGCACATGTGTGGTGGGCACGGTGTCGGGGGGTTCGATTCCATCTCTCAACATTTACCAACTGTCTTTACCCCCCGTCTCCCCCTTTCACACTACAACTCCTGTCAAATAAAGCCTTGGGGCCAGAAAAAATAAATAAATATTTAATCGCTTGTGGACCAGCTTGAGACCCATAAATAATGCAGTTAGAGTGACCACCTCAGTGTCGTAAAGGTGGGACAAGTTTGTGCATTATAGATAGAGATTGGAGTAGCAGTAGCTCATAACATTTAACATACCAAAAAAACAGAAAAAGAATAATTATTTGATGGGTTAGTAATGTAAATCTCACTTTTTTTTATTAATATCAAGTGACGTCAATGAAAAAGGGGACATTATCTAAATGAGTGGGACAGGTGCCTAAATAGATGTGCAGGACAAGCCAAATGGGGACAGGTGGTCAGCCTAAATGCAGTGATACAGAGCAAAACTGCAAAAAGACAGAAAAAGAATAGGCAGTCTTATGTCACAGTGGCATGTGTCCCATTTTGTGCCTGTAATTTTTGTCCCAATGTCCGGAAAACCAGTCCATTTTCAAATTCAGTGCAAAAGTTGGTATTTTTTTAAATAAATGTCCAAAGTTATTTCAGTCCAGTCCTTGACAGTCGGCTCTGTCCCCGTCATCCAAATCCTTGTTGCTGCTTTTTTTTGTTGCTAGAGCCAAACAGCCACAGGTACCCATCAATCGTTGTGGAGTTTTACATTCGAATGGAATGTCGGTGTTGAATAGAGTCTGCAGTGCCTCAGTAATCTCAGTCCAGTATTTATGAATAATAGCGCAGTCCCAGAACACATGCTAGTGATGAGCTACTTAACAGACACAACATCAAGTACTTCCTTGTGAACAATGTGCACTTTGACACAGTGTTAGAAAATACTGTGACTTTTCCGACAGAATTCTGTCCAAACTTGGGATTTCGAGCAGTATATATATGTTCCCATTCTTCATCAGTTATAACACAATTTCTTTCTTGTCCACATTTACTTCTGAACAGAATTGTTGTTAAGATCAGTAATACATGTATATACCTATAGTCTATAGCATATTCCTCCTGAGAGATTCAAATGCTTCAATAAACATTTCTCTGGTGTTGATTAGTTCAATTCCTTGGTTGTAATAACTTCCTCATTTGTAAGTAAAAGTCCTGTTTCTCTCAAAGGGTGTGCTGTTTTTTATTGCTGTTTTCAAATACAGAAAAACAATTGATTTTAGTTGTGCTCATATCACACGTTTATTCAGTTACAATATAGTCCATAGTGTTCTTTATTTTCTTACAGTGGAAGCCTCGGGCCCCAGCGGAGGTCCCCCTAATGGCTTCTCTGACACTTCCCTTAGGCCCTGGACCATTACATGATCCCAGCTGAACAGTGTGTCCAACAGCACACACAGATATACTCCTCTCTTTCTCTCCTCCCTTCATTTGCACTACTGTGTTCTTCGTGTTGTTTACCTCCACTCATCTCTTGTGTTTCTGTCTCTACCACTCCATCGTCTGCTGTCACACTCACAAAGCATCTCTCTATCGCTTTATCTTCTCTTGTCCTTAATTTGTAATTGACAGCTCCTGCTGCGTGACCCAAGAGGCAGAGGCATCTATTAAAATGCCACAGACACGTTTGATATGAGTCTGGGCCACAAGTGTTGCATAATTGATGACAATAAAGAGAGGAACATTTTTATCATTCTCGCTAAAATATCTATATTATCTGCTATAGTTGGTGTTTTCCCTCATTCGTATTTGTGTGTAAAATAGTTCAATGCGTCACACCTATTTCAAAGAGGTGAAAGAGGCCATTTGTGTGAAAAAGCGAATCCCTCTTTGAACAGAAATAAGGTATAAGGTTTAATTTGCTGGCTGTTTACAAGTCCTTTCACCCAGGTCAAGTGAGAAAACAGGGCAATTAAATTCTCATCGGGTGCTTAGCAGTGGTGAGGTGGTTTCAGTCAGATTATAATAGATCTGTAATGGTCCATAACAGGTCTGGTATAGCTTTTCTAGTTGAGGGTGACCTCAACTAGAAAAGTACATTTCATTAATTGCAGTGTAA
This sequence comes from Eucyclogobius newberryi, assembly GCF_026437365.1. Taxonomy (NCBI): domain Eukaryota; kingdom Metazoa; phylum Chordata; class Actinopteri; order Gobiiformes; family Gobiidae; genus Eucyclogobius; species Eucyclogobius newberryi. Next base: position 15,774,837 of record NW_027315724.1, on the reverse strand, counting down.
GTATTTTAATCAAAATGCTGTAGGTTTTGCTCTAGATTTAGTCATGTCTACAAGTCAACTAAATCGTTGCTATGTAATCAACCGAAACATTTCAGTCAAGCATTGTTCTGCTCCATGGATCTTCAGTGAACATGTTGTTTCACATTATCCTCCATGCTTTTCTCTCTACGCCTGACTGACACTCACTAAAAGACTAAAAGTCAATACTATCAGTTATCAGGTGTATGTAGGCTTATGTGTGTGACACAAGGAGCTGTAGGAGTGAAAAAGCCAAATAAGCGTGTGCTCCAGACACCGAGGGTCAAGGTGAGCACAACAACGCGGAGCCGCCGAGCACAGGTGTCTGCTATCCTCTGAGCAGATAGATTACAACTGTTTTCAAAGGTCGGAGAGATGAAATATTACATTTTATGTACTGTCTATCTATTTAATGTATATGGTTGGTAATGGTGTGACAGATAGTGTGGACAAGGTATTTTCATCATGTGGTGCCTAAAGAAACTCAAAGTATATTTCATGCATGTGATAGTAATGCACCAAAGGGTCAGAGCGAGAGTGATTTAAACACCAACTTTCTCTTTGATGGTTTGAAAATTAAGGTCTAGGCGGGCTTTTATACTAATACTAATAAACAATTTTTGTGATTCATCTTTTCATATTAGTTGCAAAAGCTGTAAAAGCTTATAATAGTGACGGCAGTAGAAATAAGCCACTTCGACTGGCCATGTTTGCCGAGATTGTTTCGCCTTTAAGCGCTTTGGAACAGTTCTTTTAATGATGGTTTCATTTGGCATTGTCTGTGCTAAGGGCCTGGCTCTTTAATCATAAAGCCGATCTCAGCAAAGAAATAATAAGGAAGTGTTTTTTTTGTGAGCTTTTTCTGCATTTATTTCACTTCTCTGTTCTCTTATTGATACATTGAGTTATGTTAGATGCATCATGCACTGGAAATGTGATGTATATATAATATTTTTTATCATGACGCGAGTGCTGTGCGTCAATAAACACTAGTTTGCTAAGTTACCATCACTGGGAAAAAATGAGTCAGCGATTGAGTGAGAGTGAGAAATTATTATATTCAGTTTATATCTGCTTTTTGACATATTGTTTTTACCTGAGTCTGACTCTACTGTCCAATCATCTGACTGTGAGCGAGCCGGGCCCCTTTACCTCGCAGGGTCCGCTTTGGATCGCTTCAACTGAGACCAAACTGCTGCAAAGCCAACCAGTGGAAACAAGTCTTTAGTATTAGCTATAATGCTGCTGTACTGGTCGATTAGCATTCTTTTTCCTTTTTGTTCCATTTCATTTAAACTTCACTAATAGCACTATCTCTGAACTGGTGCACTTCTTATACCTCTGACTGCTGACAAGATGACGTGCCAAAAGCGCTAAACCTGGTGACGAAGAATAAGAATAAGCTGATAAACTTAGCATTTTGGCAGCCCATTCTTTTCCTCCTCTGTCCCTCTGAGCGAGCCTGGTTTCAATCAGCTCCTATCTGTTTGGACAGTGACATGGCCATCATCCACAGGACGACACGATTGATAAATAAACAAGAGTTCTTCTGGGGCCCGCCTGAAAATAGGACACACCGGTCACGTCCTGGCTTGACCGATAACACATTAGTTTCTCTCACTGGGAATGTTCTCTCTATAACTTGCACTTGCACTTGAGACAGAAGTGGACAGGAATATAGAGGCAAATAAGCGAAATATCCAGAAGCATAACACCCTTTTAACGGGCCATTTTCCAAACACTTGCAAGATCGCATCCATTACTGCAAAAAGCGAGCCCAAAGGCGACCTCTGAACTTTGCGTTATAGCCTGTCAGGGGTTAAAAGCAGACTGTGTTTTATCCTGGAAACCAACCATATTGTTTTCAGGTACAGAAGATGTCAAAGCATGTTACAGTTGTAACCAAGTGATTGACGAAATGAAGTTGTCATTATTATTGGTCTAAATTAAAATGTCAAACGTGGCCATGTTGTTTCTAATCAGCCCCGGTCAGTCTTAATTAGGCAGAGTGTCTCAGAAGATTTCAAATTTCACTTCCATGTTCAATTTTGTGCAATAATAGCTAATGATAGGAGCAGCTCACCCACGGAGCGCTGTTGTTTCAAATGGAAATCCACCAAACGCCAATATTGATGGCGATTCTCCCAGGTGCTAGCAGTCAGAGCTCATTAGCCGCGGCTCTGCTCCTGTGTGGTGAGGAAACCCAACGCCGCCAACCAACACAAGCCCAGGCCGGAGCAGGAGGCGACGAGGGGAGCGCAGTCTGAATCAGAGCTCGGGACCTGTCAATCACTCACTGCTGCTCTGGTTTGTAATGGAGAACATGTGCAGACTAGAGTAACAAGTTATTTGGACAACTTCACGTGTTGTTCATAGCATATTGTGTTTTATTGCATTATAAAACAAATCTTTACACACGGCTATACTAAATATAGAGCTTATAAGACCCATTATGCAAAATTGACTATTTTTGTTGTTGTTGCTTTAAACCATGTTATAACATTGTTCACACTTGGAGTTGTATTTGGCTTCATTCACACTTGTGGGGTGAATCCTGTTTATAAGTCCTCTCCCTCTGAGCCTCAGAAAACTCTTTTCCAGATTTGTGACATCATACTGTAGGTACAGCTCAGAGATATTCTCTGTTTATTAAGTCCATAAATCACCACAGACTAGTTCTGAGCAGAAGTGCGAGCTACATTAGCATGTTGGGGTTTTGTTCATTTCTCAATGGTAAGTCCTTCTGCTGCTAATAGATGTTCTAGCGCGATAAAGTAATATATACTTTCAGTAGATACATCCATGAGATGCCAAAGCAAAGATATGCCAGAGCATGTTTAAAGGCCAATAATAACACTACAGATAATGCATATACTGTGTTTTCCGGACAATAAGTCGCACCGAGGTAAAAGTTGCTCCAGCCAACAAATGCATAATAGAGAAAAAAAAGAAAAGTTGCACTGGAATATGACATGCAGATGCAAGTGTGAAAATAACAAATAATGTCACATAAGTCTCTCCAGAGTATAAGTATATAAGTATAAATATAAGTATAAGTCGCACCCCGGCCAAAACTATGAAAAAAGGTGCGACTTATAGTCCGGAATATACGGTAATGCAATATAACCCACAACATAAAGAGAACAAAGTTCACGAAGAAAGGCCCCACTAAATCCAGGATATGTGCTTTTGTTGCTCTAAGGTGAAAGTGCATCGTGCCCCTTCTGTGTTTGGTCCAGGCAGCGATAGCCCTCACTCTGGTCTCAAGGGTCTCCTCCTCCCACGGGGACACGTTTAGAACACCTGCCCTGAGAAAGACCAAAAGGACAACAAGGACCCTCCATGCAGCCACAAAGAGAACCAAAGTGGGCTGTGTATATCTGACTATGGTTCTTTGATGTTTTTGCTGGTTTTAATTTTGTATTAGATTTGACAGGGAAACTTTTTCTTTACCACTCTGAATTGTCCATAAATTGCGCTGACCACACAATGAGTCAGACTTCTTATAGGCTATTAAGGTATACTGTATACTAAAGTACAGAAACCTATCTGATGACCTAATGAGGGCTATGCCAGTAAAAGTGTGACTTTGATAGATCCATCTTTCCTTCCACTCCTATCCTCCTGGTTGTTATGATTTCCAAATAAAGTTTACACAATTTATAAACAGGAGAAACACATTGTTAGGAGTTTGACTGTATCTCAAAACACTCGACATCTGAAAGCACATGAAGGATATTTTAAGGATCCCAACGTCAACAATGTCTCAGTGTCCTGTTTCAAAGAGCTGCAGACAGCACGCCTCGTAGTGGATCCACGCCGCTCCCTCGTCAGCGCACTAAACGCCATATAAGGCAGAGCAGAGGCGTGTGCTGGACCTTGAGACCTGTCCCGTGGTGGACCCAAGGCACAGTGCCGCAGTCAAATCAAAGCACGTGGACAGGCGCTTGTCCTAGCGATCAGGAACTAAACTCACACATTTTGAGAGACAAAGTTGAGCCGGGGCGCGCGTACATTATGGGTGGCGTCTCCTTCACGTTTGACTGACGCGCCTTTTAACTTGTGATGAGCCACGGGTGAACTCTCCCCGCTAAATTCTCTCTCTCCCTCTCTCTCTCTCTCTCTCTCACTCTCTTCCCGGCTCAGTGTCAGTTACCGGCTCGCGACCAATCCCCGGAGCAGGAGAGGAGAGACTGCACACAGCGCAGAGAGGCTCCGCACACCGGACCGACCGGACACACACACACACACTCACACAAACAAACACTGCTGCACCCATCGCGATCCTTTCCACGGCAGACAGCGCGCGGACAAGTCCTTCTCTCCTTCCCGGCACCTGACTGACTGACTGCAGCTGTTTGGCACAGAGAGCCGGGGAGGCGCGAGGCAGGATGCGCGATGGGACAAGCGTGTGGACATGCGCTCCTGTGCCGTAGCCACCCGCCGTCCTCTGAGATGTAAGTGCAGGAAAACACTACCTGTGCGCGCGCGCGCGCGCGTGTGTGTGTGTGTGTGTGTGTGTTCTGTCGGCAGCTGGAGCGACGCACATGGCGCTGCGTGAGCTGCCAAATCCCGGACGGTGCAGTAGTAATGTGAGAGAGATCGGCTGGGGGCATGTTCCCATCCCGACCACGGAGCTCGTGTGAACTGTGCAAGCTGATAATAGCCCTCAGCACTAGTGCAATACATTGTTTTTTAAGATTTTCTAACGAATCTGATAAGACGCCCGTTCATACTAATAGGGTCGTCCCGGGCCAGACTGCAGCGGTGATAGCCTTCCCTAATTGGATTTGACCCATACAAATCATTATCTTAAATTGATTTTTAGGTTTGACCCATAAACATAGAATAATTATGTGGGTTGCTCTGTATTCCCCAAAACATTGCGTAAAGTTGAAATGGAACAAGGCTTGCAATATTTCTTTATTTGCTTAGAAACCATGAAAAAGAAGTTAAGATTTTATACTTGTTTGTGGACACTCAGTCAGTTTGTCTTTTTTTTTTTTTTTTTTTTTTTGCAACAAGTGCCATGCAGAAGCCAGCACACATTTGCATATGCGGACAATGACAGCTCTTGATTGTGTGTGTCCAAGTATTGATTTCATTTGGCTGGCTCAGGGCGCTCTTTGTATCGCGGTTGCGCCATGTGCGTCGTGACATTTCTCAGCTGCACCTGTCTGGAGCAAAGACAATTACAAAGTGCCCATGAGATGAGCCGCAAAATGTCACCCTCCAGAAAACTGTCTGTGTAAATGAGCCCACGCATCTAAACATGTTTTGGTTGACTGCACTTTCACACAATGGATGAGATTTGAGGAGTTTATAAGATGATAAAAAAAAATGTGCTCGTGATATATATATAGTCAAGACATTATTACAAAGGAGCAATAACACACACACGCTGCAGGAGATGCTCTGATCCCTTCAGAACTCAAATCTGTATGTTTTGAGGTTTGCTGGAAGCGTGTTTGACCTATTCATCACTGTCGCTGTGGCAACCTGTAGCAGTGCATTCTCCTTCCCTCTTCAGTCTAGACCTGCATTGCAACTTCATTAAAGAGTGTCTGCACCCCTATTTCCGGCGTATTAAATAATGACATTTAATGGAAGCCTATTATGTTTTTTTCTTGAGCGCAATATTAAGTTATAACACAAGTAGATCACTATTTTACATTTGCATCATTCTAAAATACTTTCCAAAACTGCATAGTAATGGAAGTTGACTCATTGATTCCCTGTCCACCATAGCAAGCAGCAGAGTTGGATTTTTGTGTAATGTTCATGGCTTCTGAACATTTTTGAACCCAACGTGTTTGACGTTGTGCATTTGAAGTTTTCTAATTATTGCAACTAAGTTTAGGTAAGTGGGTGGTGATAGGTGGTAGGTGAAAACTGAAATGTTCTGAGCATTCAAGCCTCGAATGCAGTAAAATGGATTATTCAAACGTGCAAGAATCAATCAAAATACAATTCTGAGTAAACTAATGATGCCGGAAGCATTGTTAAAAGCTCATTAAAGTCATTTTTGCATAATGCGTGCTCATTAATGGAAGAGTGTTTGAAACTTGGATGGAACCTCAGTCAGTTTGGTCTGGACCCGGGCCTGCTTCCGTCTCGATGGTAATCAAGTGTTTTGAGCTGATCTCATCTACTTTCACTGGTCTTACATAGTTCCTCTTCATTTTCGTCCTTTACGGTCAGAAATAGCTGCAGTTTTTCTTGGGCACTTTCAGTCAGCAGAAGAAAAATCCCCCTTTCAACCTCTTACCCACTTTGAAAAATAATTAAAGGATAATGGCTTTTATTCACTTGAGCGGTTTGCATCAAATAGGTCTAAGCTGCAGTTGGATGCTCTGGTTGCTTTTTATGCCAGTTTGGAGCGGAGAGAGCAAAGTTGTGGAGGAATAATGAATGTGCCGAGTGGACAGCACTGATCTCAAACTCAGAATCATTCTCAGTGGCTGCGTTCACCTGCCGGCACCAAACTGCCCTCATTTTCACCCAAGGCAAGATTTCCATTCGCGTTTCATTCAAGTTTCCCCGTAATAATAGTAATGGATGTCACTGGAACTTGTTTCACCATAAAAAGCAACATGGAGAAATGGGTTTTGAACTAGCTTTTGTAAGATTTTTGAGCTGTATCGTTTGAATATGACTGTAAAAATGAATATTCAAATATCAGCCCAAAGGGAGATGGTTTGGAGATTGGTTTTGGCCAGACACTTCACCCGCCTTGCCGTGTAAAAGAGGTGTAACAGGTGGTGGTTTGATGCAGTTTGGTCTCACTTATCAATCAAATGCATTGTCGAATCACATTATAGGACAAAACTGTTTCTATTATTTCATTCAGGGTAAAGTTTTTAAATTAAAGTGAATAAAAGATAGACAAAGGTGTGCAACTGTTTAGTATCAATAAGGGATTTCACAATATCACATTTCAGTGTTACAGTTATTGTGAAATTACACTATTTAACGATTATCCACGAATAATGACACCATGATCAGCAAAATCCATCATCTTTTCTCATTCAAATTGTCTAATAGATCGCTTTTCGTGTGTAGTTTTTGACAATCTTTCTGAAATCAAACTTTCTGAATGAGATATTAAAGTTAATGTGACATAAACAGCCAGATATACACTTTTTACATTCAAATGTACTTTTTAGAATGTAAAATTTATTTGAAATTACTTCACAATTACTATTTTTTAGTTCCTATGATTATGTTGTGTCTGGAATTATGATCTTGACATGTCTAGTATCGATGCTGCCCGAGCCCCCGCCTGAGAACCATCACCCAACACTTTCTCTAAAAACAACCGAAAATGCATTGAAGTCTTTGTCGCAAAATACACATTCGTCATACATTCCATGTAACCAGTTTAGAGTCACTTATCTTAAAGGCACTCTTTTAAGATGCACAATCCGGGCTTTGATGGCTGTATTTTAGTGGAAACGGTTGAAATTCCTCATCTTGTGGTGAGTGTACGAGTGCTGCCCTCCAAAGGTCACACTGTGCCTTCCCACGACCTGCTGTTCACCCGTCTCCTGCTCCTCTGCTCTGTCCCATGCCGGCCTCTGCTTACATTTGGTAACTTGGATGACAGGGATTTAGACCTTTAGACATTTAGTTGATTAATCAGTCGATAATATGTTTTATATGTCTACTTGTTGTTAGTTTTTGGGAAGAAGATTTATATTCCCAACAACAGAACGTAGACAGCATGGAGTGAGTTATCGGGAAATTGTGAATTGTGAGTTTAATTGCAGATAAATGTAAATGTTACTAATGCTTTTTTGTATTAATATAGGTAATTGCATGATCTGCTGTGATTGTGTGGTCTTGTCAGTGCACTTTGGATACAGATTTATGGTCAAATGTTTGTGTTTGAGTGCAACGTTACGCCCCATTTTACTCATTTTATCGACGCACAGGGCATATATTTTGTCAACCAAGAATGTATTTAGTCAACCACAGCCCTAGGGAGAAGCTACTTAAAGGTGTTTTAAATATTCAAGCATTTTTGAAAATTAACTTGCATTTCACGAATGTACAGTCCTATCAACACCGTGCGTCATCATTTTTCAGGCCCTTGCCACAGCCTTATAATGAGTTTGTGGGTTTGCACAAGTCAGATCCCCCATGCTTTTCCACACACATTGTCTCCACACAAATACAAACCCGTGCACAGTGAAGTCCCAGCTGAGGAACGCGAGCAGCAGCTGTAACCAGACTCCTCGTGTGTGTGAAGGCTGCTGACATAGCATTGTGTTATCGTCAGTAATGGGCTCATCAATACTAAAATATTCACTGAAGCACAAGCGGCACAGAAATTGGCAGAAAGCACCAAGATGTTTTTTGTGTTTGAATAGATTTGCTCTGTATATCTTCGGCTGGGTTACATTTCATTTATGCTCACCAGCAGTAACATATGATATACACATGCAAAAAAATCCCTATAAATCAGTCTGAATATGAGCGTTAGTTTCTTTGTGATTTTTTTTGGTGTTTCATATTTTTAGCCTCGAGCAGTATTTCGTCTATAAATATACAATTTCACATCAGTATTTCCCTGATTGACTTTTTAAACTCTGCTGAAAGGCGCAGGATTTTAACTTTCTTAAACCCGTGAATTTTCTAATATTCACATTCTTCACTGTGATGAGTTTATAAGCGCATTTTGAATCTTTGTGGGTGCATTCACACTTTAATGAACACCATATGAAATTAGGGTGCACGGTGGCAAAGGCGGTTAGCGCTCTTGCCTCCCAAGAAGGAGATCATGGGGTCGATTCCCGGACCAGCCCAACATCACATGATCTCTCTCATGTCCTCCCCGTGTTACCGTGGGTTCTCTCCGGGTTCTCCGGTTCTCTCCGGGTTCTCTGACTTCCTCCCACCGTCCAAAGACATGTATGTGTTAAGTAAATTGGCAACTCTAAATTGGCCCAATGGACAGGTGTTGCAGGTGCTGCTATATACACTTAAAACATTGCATCTGGTTCATCCAATGTATGTAAAAAAAAGTATAAATAAATTGGGACTTTACCTAGAACTAAACTTGTGTACTAGACCAGGACTAAACTAGAGCTAGAATGGGGCTAAAGCAAGTCAGCACCAGGACTCAAACAGAGTTCAAACCAGGACCAAACCCGGGCAAGTGGGACGCACAGTCTAGAGGAGATTTTTGCCATCACGCCACTGCTTGCAACAACCAACTTGCAAACAGTGGTACTTCCCGGTTCAAAATAACTATATAATTAGAAGCAGACAGCACACAGTGGTCTTACTTTGACCCAAGAGCCTGTTTTTACAATATATTTGGAGTGGGGCTAAACTTTACTTTAAAGAGATACATGCTCTTTTCTCTATGGCCCCAACAGTGGAGGCTTGTGGGAACAGCACCTACAACACCCGACTCCGGATTATAAAAAATAAGAATCCATTGCTTGTTATGGTGGAAATATGAAGAGGTGTGGCTTTTCAATGCAGCATTTTTTAACTGGAAGTCTATGTTCCCATTTCTATTATTAAGCCGTAACAGATCAATTTTGCAGTTTATAACAAGGCACAGTATGTCTTTGGAAAAAAACTGATCCAGGCCCTTTAAAAAAAAACAGAAAAAAAACCCATGTGAAAACCTCAAGTGAATCATGTCATGTTAGTCACTTACAATAAGTCAAAGAGCTTCTAAATGAGGGGTGCGCCCATTGGCTGGGTGGTCTGCATGGCTTGGTAATGGAAAATTGTGTGTTGTTGTCAAAAAAGTGATGATTCTAGCATGAACGTTGTAATTGTGACAGTGTTATAACGATAGAGCTCTGTGGAGGATGGATGTTGCAGGTAATTCAGTGTTTCAAAAGAAGTACTGGGACCATGTAATCAACAATTTCAAATAATAGAAGAATTGGAACCTTGAAGTAAGGTACACCTTTCCTTGATAATTCTCTGTATACCACTCTACATAATCCCTCCAGCGGGTAGTTCGCAGAGAAGGAAAAAGATTGCGTCTGCACTGAGTCATCCTCGCGAGGCGTGAGTAATGTGGTCCAAAAACGTCTCCTAAAACAGGGTCAGGGGTCAGACAGTGACACGGGGATCATCTCTTTTTAGCCTTGTCCCACGGCCATAGTTTAATGGTGTTTTACAAATGGCACGCTCAAGTACAAGATACTAATCAAGGGTTTTGAATCATGTCGAGTGGGATTAAGTGCCGGCCCTCTGGGGTTTTTACTCTGATTTACACTTGGAAAAGGTGATGATTGAGTAACTTGCGATGTTTTGAATGGCTACGAGTTGAAGTGAAGTGAGACACTCTCGGTAAACCTCTTGTTTTATTTTTTGTTTCTTGGCCAGTTTGCTCTCTAAATATAAAAGCTTTCACCTGTCCAATCTGCACCTAAATGTTGATGTTTCATTATTTAGTTGAATCCACTTGCATCCATAGATTTATTTGGGACCTTGTAACTTCTAGTTAGCAGTTCTCTCAAAAAGCATTTCCCCCTTAGAGACACAAAGATCCGCCCTGAAAATAGCCCCTACACTCACTGACTTAAAAATATTGGACTTAACAAGATTTTGACAGATTGAACAGAATGATTTGTTGAAATATTATTAAATTAATAAAATATCCCAAATCTTCTCTGTAGGCTACATTTTTGTCAACAAAATGAAACAGGACATTAAATCCTACAAGATGAAAACAAATATATTATAAATAAATATTTGTAATGATATCTTTAAATGTAAGATTGTTTTTCAATTCCCTTTCAGTGCCTCACCTTAATTTCATGAATACTATGTTTTTTTATTTATTTTGTAAAATGGACCTAGGACCAGTGTAACGTTTTTGTGGAGGGTTCCACCACAGGCTTGTTTCCATGGAGATGCTGTTGCTTTGCTTAGAATGTTACACAGTATGGCATTACAATAATCTATCTCGCAATCTTGCTCAAAAATACCTTGAAAACATTTATTTTCACGCTTGCCTCTCCACAGATCTGACCTTTTACTTGATCTTCTGCCACCCCCTGCTTTTGTCCATGGAGATTTGTGTGGAACTTGAGTGCAAAGCAGTAACACCTCCATGGAGACAAGCAGGTGGCAGTCCATTCACAAGAAAATCATTGAAGCAAGATTGAGTCCACACCATGACCATGACCATAAAACAGCTAAGTTTAAAAAAGAAAAGAAAACGTGGCTTTGGATTTTTAGTGAGTGAGGTGGGCAAGAGCGTCACGTTATAACAGCCTTCAATAGCAGTATTTTATATATTCATATTAGTGCCTTGACAGTGTGAATGTGGAGCTATGGCATTATGTTTATTTAATGAAGTCTGCTTAAAATATCTCCGCCAAGTTTAAGTGCAGTTTCAGCCCATGGAGACGCTGCTGAATCCACATTTATTCAGTTTGTGGAGGCACCAATGATTCAGCCTCATAATGACCACCGGAGCTACAGTGTTGTGTGCATTCATTTAGCAGCAGCACTAAGAAGCTATTCACCTCCATTGTTTGACTAAGTGGGTACAAACTGACATTAACATTCCGTGCTTTTTGCTCCTGTTCTATACTTGTGATGGCAAGTGGTTATGATTGTTTTATATAAACAAAGTGAAAATGGTGCGGTGCTATAACATTATATTATATACATATATATATTTGTATGTATGGCACGTAGCATAAGCGGTCAAACCAATCAATTGTAAGGATTTTGCCAACCAGATTGTATTTAAATGTAATCTTTTTATCTAATAGGGAAAATTGAATATAATGTCTTTGAGTTTAGTTTGAATAAATTAAATTCCAACTGTACAATTTTTAAGATAACAATAATCTAGTACATTAGTATTTTCTTTCTGAGATTTCTCTTTGGTCAAAATGAATGAAATGGATGAATAGTTCTAATCTCCTGTGCCTGTGCGAGCGCTTCTTGTGACACAATGTGGCTCTCTCAGGTTGGTGCGTGCCGAGGTTGTGTGGCTCTGTGATGTTTGAACAGAAATAGCAGAGGAGCTTGTGCAGCTGGTCACTTGTGATGACTGAGACTCACACTTATTTTAAGATGACAAGCTCAAATTACACTGTTTCTCAATGAACTCATTTGACAAGTTATGGTAATTGTACATTGAGATTGGCGAAGGTAAAAAATACATCAAAGTCAGGATGTGTTTGATTGCATCTACGTTTGTTTTTTTATGTGAGCCAATAGACTTGTGTGGGGTCTCATGGGAAGGGGCTTCAGGGGCAGGGCTACTGAGCAACTGGTTCAAGAGTCATGCCCTTCATTGACAGGCAGACTTCATCAGTGGAGAATCTCTGATCCCATATGTCTGTCTTCCTTAGGTGAATCTGAAAATGCACAGTATGTATTATGTCACAGGTCTGGGTCTCCCAGAGAACTGAATTTGTGCCCTATTTGGCACTGAATGTTCATCTAAATAATTAATCAGTAATATTCTGGGATGCGTGTTTATACTAACCTGCAGAAGCCAGTTTGAAATGTGTTGCACTCTGAGTGGAGTGCTACACATTGTCAATCTCTGACAGCTTCTGTTAAAAGTGATCAGTGGATTGTTTAGGTGAATACTTCAAGCTGATGCAAAATTTGACTAAATCCAATCAATACAAAAGGAGATCTTTTTTATCTGCAAATGCTCAAAAAGCTACTATCTGCTCTGTTTTCAAAAATAGACCAAAGGATGCCCATCCAGATGGATTCTAGTTAGAATTAGCAGAAAACCATGTTTTAAGCTCTTGTATTTGCAGTGAGAGTGAAAAAATCACATGTTGCCCTCGATCTATGTATGTGTGTCACGTATAGTTTAAGGCCGACACAACCACAGACAAGACCACAGTGTAATCTGCCAGAGACACAGACCACAGAAGGTCTGACGTCCTGCTGTCGGTTTGCTGCCTGAACGCACCATTCCCTTTGAAGGTCATTTCGGAGGCTGTTGTGAACATCCTGTGAATGTGCATGTTTATTTAGTTGTTTACTCAGCCTTGTGTTTCTTTTGGACAGGTGGACACTTGGTGAGGTCAATGACTTATTAGTACAGGGCATTGTTTGTTTATTTGGATAATTAGCCATTGCCTTGGCACCAGTAGTCAACCTGATGTTGTGTGCATGCTTTGAATACTTATATTTACAGCTGTTTAAAGCAAGGCCTTGTTTTTGCACTAATTGCAAATTGGCACATGCGTTTTATTCGTAAGTATGAAACTGACCCATTGCCAAGTCCCTTATGCATTAGTGACACTTACAGATGTAGTAGTAAGTGAGAACCTCCAGAGGCTGAGTGTGAGAACTGAAAGTGACTATTTAAAAAGAGCGGCTGAGAGGTTTAACGGCACCAGGCGACGGAGCTCAATTATTTATGAATCTCAAATTCACAGACACAAAAAAATCCTTTCATGCAGCTCTCCCAGGAACAGAGGAGTTGGTAGTGCCGAAGGGAGAGCGCAAATCTCTGAACTCAATTCCTGGAAAATGATAATACATGTTTTAGGAAATCATATGACTGGTAACCTCTGGCGGTATCGTATTGTATTTTCACCGTGGAAACAACATTACTTTGGCTTTAATCTAATGGACACTGGTTCAGCACAGTTCATTCTTTGGACCACTTTGGATTCTATTATCATAAATAAACAAATCCACAAAAGTAGCTGCGTTGCTCTTTTTGTCATTATAATCTGGCCCTTTGTTCACTCGGTTAGAATCCATACACTTAATACTAGGCAGAGTCACAGAGCGGATCTGTGGAGAGGTGACCCTGCTCACAGTAAGAATCTTTGTTTTTCAAGGTCTTTTTGAGCAATAAAACCCTCTCTAATTTAATAAAGTTATTCATTCATTGTTAATTGATTTACTGCAGCATGTACAGAAGTCTTTAATGTGCATTTAGGCAAAAGAGCGTGTTTAGCATTTTTCACAAAGGCTTCTGGCTCACTGAGATTGTCATACTCTTCACTGTCTTCGATGGGAATTGCTTGCCAATTATAATCTGCAGAACTAAACTAGGATCTATTCAGGCAAGATTAGTGTCTTGCCCAACGGCACAACAACACATTGATCATACCACCAAACTAAACAAAAAAGCACACCAGATAATAAACAGAATTCCATCACTTTGTGTTTATCAATGAGGCCCCCTGTTGTACCCCACCACGGTTTGATAAACCTGTTAGTATAGCTTCCGTTCCTTCCTGCTTCCTGCGCCAAAAGTATGTGCAGCAGCAGAGTGGAGTTCCATTGCTCGGGTCCCCTCGCCGCAGGGCCTTTTCCCATCGATCAGCTGCATTGATTGGGTTCACGCAGAGATAAAGCCCCTGACAAGCCGTGGATGTCACATTTGGGACATTATGCAGCTCGCTGACAGTTGTGTGGCACTAACCCTGGTCTAACACTACAAGCAGCATAAACAAAGCAATAGATTTAATGACTGGACCTATGACTCAGAGAATAAAAGACCCAGAATGCATTTGGGCTGGTGGGTATACAGGCTTTTATAGGTGGCACGCTAAACTTTTGCCCTGAGCATAGATTATTTGCCTCATGCATCTATATTTTCCAATCACTTTTCCGGCCGCTCTCTCTCGCTCTCTCTAATTTATGCAATCTCCAAAGTTAAATGCGTTTTGCTGACAATATTTATTTTCTGCGGAAAATAAGGTGGCCTGGAAGGCTCAACAGAATTGCAAGAGCCACAACACAAGCACTCATTGAACAGCTGTGGAAGTGGATGTATTGGTTCTGGGGGCTGGCAGACAATTAAATATGGAAACATACACATACCTTTGAGTTATTTTTGCTTGTTTTTTTTGTTATTGTTCTATAAACTAGCTCATTCAGCCACTACAATAATCCCCTCCAGAGAGAGAATGACTTTTGTGATTTGTGAGCCTCCTGGGCCACCACATGGAAACTACGATATTCAATTATTTTGAATACGGCTTGGATTGGTGATGTTCTAAAATCCTCTCAACCAGAGTTCATGCTTGTGCTTTTGGGGATTTACTTTTACTACATTTTACTTGTACAATTTCCCGTATGGCGCACACATCGCACCGAGATGGTCCTGGATATCAAGTATTATTAAAAGAAGATAGCAAGTGATACTGGCGTAACAGGGCAGAAATGAAAAGTGTTCGAGAGCCTTCGGGAACTACACAAAGCATCTGAAATCTCTGTTATTGTTGTTTTTGTTGTTGTCGTTGTTTTTTTTTACATGTGGTTGTCTTACCCTGCTCTCGTGCCTCTTTGGACATTGAGCAAAAGGATTAAAACTGCAGCTCAAACACAACTTTTTTCATTGGGAACGCACAATAAATGAACAAACAGTTATTATAGCATGAGTTCTAAATGATTTCTTTGTTAGAGTGCTTTTTAAAATGAGTTTTTCTTTCATGTTGGCTCTTTTGCTTTGTGCAGACTCCTTACTGTTTCCTTGATAACGCATATTTAGCATTGCCAAGACCAATATCTACAGCCTTGTGCCATTTTCTACTTCTTCAAGCATGAATCACTGTGCAGATTGTTTGTGTTTGTGTAGTGAAATATACGCAGAATTGCAGTTTTTCTCGAGGAAATAAACGTGCAGCAAACAAACAGCTGAGCGGCTCGTGTCAACATTCAGTCCCCGGAGTTGTTACAGTAAACATGTACACTGCAAAAAAAGCCATCCTGACTTCCACATAATGAGATCAACAGCTTTGCTTGCAGGCGTTATAAGTGTGGTTAATCTCTGAATATTCTGTTTCATTATGTTCTCCTTACGCAAAAGGCTTAGCACATCTTCACCTGCCACTCAATACAGACAAATGTTAAAGCGTTAATTAAATGCACACAAAATTGAACTGTCAATCAACACAAGGTTTTTCTATTATCTTTGTTGTGATATATGGTTATTCTTCATGGCAGTCGTCTTTATGTATGATTTTGTTTCTTGTTTTGTACATAATTCACAGCTGTATTTCAGTTTAGGAACCAGCCAGTGAATTTGTTGATTCAATAATTTGGTTTTACTCTTAAAAGCCGGATCTTTATTGTGCTTTCCAGCCTCGTTGATATGGATTTTGTAGATTAAAGTGCATTTATGCTTAATTCATTGTGAGACAGAACAGCATTTTATTATTTTTTGATGGCTTTCTTTCTGACTAATCCAATTTAGTTTCCATCATTAGATACCAATATTTCACAGCCAACAACCAATAGAAATAATAAGCATTGATTTGATAGCTGGGGGTATTAATAGCATTTCAAGTTAACAGTTAAATCAGTGGAATAAACGGCAGTCTGCTGCAGATAAAGAATCCAAATTTAAAACCAATCAACGCTAAATGGATTTACAAATTTCCAAAAACATATCCAACAAGAGTAATGTTTTGCAAGATGTTCCATATAATATCTGCATATTCTGACTCTGAGGGAAACAATTTGCACATTTGGAAAGGTCAGGACTCGCATCACAAGACAAAATGACAGACATGCACTGAAATGCCGTTCTTGTGGTCATGTTCGGTGGGAACACTTGCCTTTAGCACACAGTGGGAGAGCTAAGAGCCTGTGCATTACCAAAGAGCACTGATACGCATGATAGGGCAGCGGGTTGTTTGCATTCTGACACTATATTCTCCATGATTTGGTGTTATAGCAGCAGGGCTAAGATGTGCTAATCACATGCTTCTAGAAAGTCTTAATGATACATGAGGTATGAGGTAAATGAGGAAACACCCAAAAACTTCTGGAAATGTTGGAGCATTTGATGGAAATTCACTACTACTGTTTTGATAGAACTGTTTTTTTCCTTGTTTTATTGTTTAAGTGCAAATACATAAAAGGAAATGACAGCCACCATTTTTCCAGTCTGCTCTTTAAAAGCTGTGGCCAATCAAATACAACCCTATATTTTGCATTGGCAACTTGTTTTCTCAAGCCTTTTGTTCATCCGATATGGATATTTTCATGCTGAGAACTGAACACAGACCGGGTCTTGCCAGAGGGGAGAA
The DNA here is from genome assembly GCF_026437365.1 of Eucyclogobius newberryi. Classification (NCBI taxonomy): domain Eukaryota; kingdom Metazoa; phylum Chordata; class Actinopteri; order Gobiiformes; family Gobiidae; genus Eucyclogobius; species Eucyclogobius newberryi. The sequence goes on along the minus strand of NW_027315724.1, from coordinate 15,757,807 downwards.
CCTCAAGCGCTTGTGCTGAGATGGTGGGTGAGCTGATTGACAGTTGTCAGTGATGAGCACTGACAAATGCATGAGTGCACGGAGGACAAGCCACGTTTCGACTGGCCCTGGTCCCCCAGACCGGTTCACTTCTGTTGATAGTGGTAGCTTTGTTTTGCTAAGTTTGTCGGCTCAACATATTATAAATATCACTAGAAATATGGTGGTTTATCAAAAGATGATGTCAGCGTTTGGTAATTTTTCATTCATTATCTTTTTTGCCATCTTTAACTGTTTATTGTTGATGCGCTGAAGCGGGCCGGGAGCTGAAAGCGAGCTGAACTGCTCTGGGAGCTTGCACCACTCCCAGTCCACTTGGAAACGTGCCTCATGTGTGGCGACCATCATGGCCATCCCTCAGGAACTAGCACAAGTAATGGATGCATGATGCAGAATGGTTTATGGTCACACCTCTTGTGCTCTGACCATCATCTTCTGTGCATGTTCTCTCTGCCGCAGCAGTGTAGCTTCTCTGCGGTTCGACAGATTCTCCTCACAGTCCGGAGACATTCATCGGGTGAAATGACTGCAAAGGACCTCTAGTCACTGGTCGTGTTTTTAATCAAAACAGACATTTGATATATCATTATTACCAAATGATGTCAAATGGGATGTGCACCTCACCTCTAAAGCCAATCTATATTTTATCTGAGAGCATTTGTGTCCATGTTACAACTGTCTGGGAAATTGCTCTGTCATTTTGTCTCTCTTTATTTCCTTTATCTTATCAGTGACCTCTACAGTCACCTCTCACACCAGTTCCATCATGCCTTTGGTCCACACACACACACACACACACACACACACACACACACACACACACACACGCGCCATAACTGCCCTGAGGCTTCTCTCCTCTTCTCTCTGTCTCTCTCTCTCTCTCATCGGCCTCCTGTGTTCCTTTGCTTTTCAAAAATTCCCCTCTTTCATGTCAACTCGCGCACATAATGAACAATTCTTGCCGCCAGCAGGGGGTCTGCTGGGCTCGGATGTACCTTGTTGTGTACATTCATGCTACACATTCAAACCAATAATACATGCATGAATGCAAACATGAACACTACCAACATTTCTCCACCAATAGTCAAAAGTAATTGCCATATGCCTTTTTTTTATCTCCAGGTGAACGTTGCACTAATGTTTTGAAGCGATTTAACTTCAAAGAGACTTAGAAGTAGCGCGGGTTGCTAACTTGTGTATTCCCAAGTGATGAAGCAGCCTTTGATAAATCCATTGCACATTTGGAGACTAAAACCTCATGGTGGAGTGGTTTCAAGTCCACAGTCTATGCCCACTTGCTTTCATCTTGTGTTTTTTCGGCCTCCCTCAGCCCTTATTTGGCTTTGTGATCTGTAACCTTTTCACTTCTGTCTCTCGCTCTCTCTTCGTCTGTGTGTTTATACCCAGACGGTCCTTCCTCTTGTTGACTTCCTGTACCCTTCCGCCCTGGTCTTTTGCCAATGGCTGGTGACTTTCTGACATAATTGTACTGGGGCATGTTTTAATACTGTGGTCTATAAAAACGGACACAACAAATATACAACAGCAAGTGTTTCTATTTACAGTCATGAGTGCACTGTTTCTACTTGATTTAAGATAAGATAAGATAATCCTTTATTGTCCCACATGGGGAAATTTCATTGGTGCAACGCAGGTAGATACAGAGGTAGATACAGAAGAACAGATCACTTATAGGAAGTCTGAAAAACACTTTCAGTAGAAGATCTCCTATAAATAAATAAAAACTCCCATAGACAAATAAATTTAATGGCAGAATAGCGTATTATTGGTTAAGGTGCACTCTAAATCTTTTCAAGTGAAGTGTCCGCGATCTACAGTCTTTGTCATGGAAATGTTGTTGTACAAGCTTGACATTTAATCCCCATATAAGGTTCTATCAAAGATTTTTTTTAAAGAAATTTAGTTATTTTTTAATATATTCTTGCTCCTGCGCTGCTTCTGTGTTTGGTGCAATCTGAGGATTTCATTTGTTTAAGCAAAAACAGATTATACAGGCATTATAAGGTTCTATCTGCTGAGCCAATCCGAACACAATTACATTCAGCAGATTTGGGACGTTGACATGAGACAAACAGGACCATGTACTGCACTTCTGCCTGGCCTTTACAGCACGTCACTGTTAACGTCATCACAACAAAATGCCACACTACCCAGCCGTACTCATGGCCATGGTTTGCTACAGATCACGATACCAGATTTCCTTTTTCACTTGAGCCGACCGAATGCTGCTGAATCAATCTGAACATAACGTTGAGTAAAAGGGAAGGAGAAGCAATTATAACCTGTTTGAAAGACTTGAAAGAGTAATCTTAAACATCGATTTTGCATAATGTCTCCTTTAGATTAAAACTTAAATACAGCTAAATGAGCCTCAAACAGCTCTTGTGCAGTTGCTCTTATTTAAAAAAAGCGCCTCTAACGAAATACCTGCAGTGTTCTTGATTAGCTTTCTGAAACAATCAATACAATTTTCTGCATTGAAGATGCAATTAGTCCAGCTCATTCCCAGCACTGCTTGGTCATGATTGGAGAAAATGTCTGAATACTAAAAAATATAGCTCTTTTAAGCTTCAGGGGAGACAACAAACTCCTTTCTATTTATTTATTTTAACAATTTGCTTGGCAGGGCTCATTTTATAAACTGCTGTTGGATAAAGTCTGCTCTACACAATACATCAGTAATACATATGCATTCTCAGTGTTGTGCCTGACGTTCATTGAACGAAAGTTCATGAACGCGTTCATAATTTTGGTGAACGTGAACTGAACGCACTGTATTACTGCTGAAGAACGATAATGTGAACACGTTCATTCTGGTGTCTGTGAACGGCGTGTTCGTTCTTTTTATTTTCGTTCAATAAAGTGTCCGATTTCTAGAGACTTCCAGGCGAAAAACACACCGTTAAGTTGATCAAAAAGAGCCAATGTCTGGCAAGTGTGAGAGCTCCAGTTGTAGAGGCGATAGATGAGGAGACGGACAGAGATTTCACGTGTCGCACCGCACTGCGCATGCGCATCAAAACAAAAACCAGCATTGACGCGACCGCAACGTGAGGTCAACAGAGCAGCAGGAGTCGCCCTGCTACGACCAGTTACAAGAGTTTTATGATAAGGTCGGTGAGGATGGGAACAATCTAACATTTCTGTGCAAACTTTGCCCAGCAAGTTTTCCCTCATGTTTTGAGAATAATACTGTGGGGCTGAAAGCTGCAACTGCTACTACTACTAGTACTACTACTACTACTACTACTACTACTACTACTACTACTACTACTACTACTACTACTACTACTACTGCTGCTAGTGTGGACTGAATGGACAGCAACACATGGGGAAGTCTGTCCTTTCAGTGTGAATGTAAATCCTGGGTAAGGATTCAAAATTGGATATGAAGATGAAATCTGACACATAGTTTCAGCATTAAACTAATCAAATAATTGCTGCCTGTGGTTGTATATGGGCTGTGGAAATAATTTAGAAAAATGATAGCATAATTTTGAAAAAAAGAACTGAACTGGTTCATTTTTTGGAGCTGTGAACTTAGTATAATTTTGAATTATGAACTATGAACTGAACTAGTTCATGTAGAAAGTGAACTTTCCCAACACTGTGCATTCTAACCAGAGTGAACAAGACATCCAGTATATTTGTGACCTCTATGGAAATACACTGCAAAAATCTAAGTTTTCCCAGATATACAAAGCATTAGCGGGTAAATTAAACAATTAATCAAACCACATCCATTTAAGTAACAGCGAAAAACAAAACAAGATAGCTTTAATCTTGTATTCAAATATGACATGTTTTGGATCCTTTTAGTAAACTTCAGTAAACCAATTAAAACTGAAGCTGTTCCTGAACCGTTTGGAGCACAGGCAATTGGCTGGAGCCTTTGTGAAGCTGAGACTCTGTAGTTTTGGACTCTGATGTCTGTTTTACTCTAATCATAAGTAGAAACAAGCTCTGCACAGAGGAAAACCAGATTTGAAATTCCATCTAGTTTTTCTTTGTTAATATTTAAATGAGTAAAGCTGGTGTCTGGAGGATCGGCTGATTGACAGTAAAATGAGAATCTGTTGGGTTTTGACAATTTTTTTTTCATAAGCTGAAGGTAAATCCACAAAAAAATCTTTTAGGGACTTGTAAAAACGCAAAAATATCCAGGTGGAATTCATATAAAAGTCACATTCATTTTTCATTTTATTTTAGTGTAATTTTGTATGTGTTATAAGTACAAACTGACCCTGGTGTTTCCCAGAATGATTGATCTGACTGGGAATAACAGCTTTATTTGTATGTACAGCACATCAAGCAGCCTGAGAGTTCCCTTTTATAAGATGGTTGAAAAAGTAGAATCAATATAGTACAACGTGTGGGACGTGTTTTAATTAGGCCCGAGCGCCACAAGCTGGCGAGAGGCCTATTAATCTCGTAAGGCCGTGCGAAGCACGGCTGCGAAAGTGCGCACGTAGTGCGCACGAAATCGAGCGCGAAGCGCTCGCCCACTTCCAAACACTCACTAACGCACTCCTCCACTCATGCACGCCCCGTGCATACTAATTAGTTGTAGGAAAATGGAACATTACCGTTGTAAACGGGCGAAGCCCGTGCAAAAGTTCGCACTAAACGAGCACTTTACATTGGGATGACGACCGCTTCGCGGTCGTCATCCCAATATAAAGCACTCATTTGCGCTAAGTAGCTCACGAATACGTTCCCCATCTCTTGCATGTTCCGTGCATATAAGCATGTAATGCAAAAATTGAACATTATTACTGTATAGAGGGCCAAAAACACAAAGTGGGCGGAGCCCACTCAAAATTATCGAAAGTACCCGTCAGTGACCAGGGACCCACACCATGAGGTAGGAAAGCGCGAGCGCTTTCCGAAAATGTATAGTTTATGATATTTGAAAAATGGGAAACATTGTTTTCGCATCGGAATATTATTCTTTCTTTCTTTCTTTCTTTCTTTCTTCTTCTCGGGACCAACCCCCCTATTTTTCACCCAGTGAACATTGACGAAAAGTCACAAAAATTTGCACACCTCTAAAAATCGTGCCTCTCTACATTCTGGCTATTTCCCTTTTCTAAAATAAAAAAAATTGGCGCGTCAGCGCCACCAAATGTACCAAAAATGCATTGAGAGATGGGAAATGACCCAAAAAAAATCTGATCGTAGAATCATGAAATTTGGCGCAGAGGTAGATGGTGACAAGAGAAGTAAAAAATATTATTACGGCAATGCCGTCCGCCCAACCAAATGTCGGCCATATTGCTTCAAAAATGGCTAAACATGACTTCGGAGTTTTTCCAAACGTCGTACTTTTACGAACTCCTCCCAGGGCGTTGGCCCTAAAAAGCTGAAATTTGGTGAAAATGCTACTGAGGAGTGGGACATCAAAAGTTATCCAAATTACATTGATACCTCTCACGGTCTCTGAGCGGCGAAGCCGCAAACTGTAGCTAGAATTTCAGAAATCTCCCATATTTAAAATTTCTGCCGTTTGCGCAGATAAAGTCCGAATTGCGTCAAATTAGAATCAGTTGTTAAACTCTTTGCCCTAAACCTACTTGAAGTGAAATAAATTCATTTGGCGCCACAGCGCCCCCTACAGATTTTATATGGAGGTTAAATGTTTAGTTTTGCGAAATTATATGAAATTTGACACACAACTCAATTTTAGCATCCCCATCAAAAAAGTCAATGACTCATGTCATAATTGTTATGGCGTTGCCGTAACGATGACCGAAACCTTTCATGTTTACACTTTAGACTTTCACAAACTCCTCCCAGGGCGTCAGCCCTATTAACCTGAAATTTGGTGAGACTCATCTTCAAGACCATCAAAAGTTATCCACATTTTCATTCAAAGAGTCACGGTGTCTGTGCGGCAAAGCCGCACATTTTGCCAAGAATTCAAAATAAAATAGCTTTTTGATGGTAAAACAAAGGGGAGAAGATGTGACAGCGTCACAGATTCAGCAGTAGGCGTAATAAAAGGACAATTGGGGCTCCTCTTGCGGCGTGGCGGCGGCGTGGCGGCGGCGTGGCGAGGGCCGATCATTGCCGCTTGCGGCTATATTTTTGCTTTACTTTTCTGTTGTTTTCGAAGCAGACCGTTATAATGGCTGTTTGGTGCTGACGTGTCTAAATCGGAGTAAATCACAGTCTGGTGAGAAGGACAGAAGGACTTGCAGAATAAGGACTTCTGCTTTACTGTATTTGTGTGCTGAAACTGCAGCTCAAGTCCTCCCGCCGCAGTTAAGCAGCTCTTCTTTGTTCTCATTTGACTTTGATTTACTTTGAGCTCTGAAACTAAAAACAAAAACCAATACAACTGAAATGAGAACATGAGAAAGCTTATTAAAAACGTGAAGACCTAATGAATCTAATTGTGCAAAAACAACAAACAAAACACACAGTGATGGACCCAAATTGTGTTGCTTCAGTAAAAGTTAAAGTATCACAGAAAAATCTACTGAAGTAAATGTTTCGAAGTACCAGTTGAAAAATTGTATGATATTAAGTTTATTAAATCATACCAAAAATTATTTATACAGTTTTGTTTGCGCGAAGTTGGGAGAACAATGCAAACTAGAACTTGTTCAAATCAACATGTTAGTTCTTTCAGGCGTTCTCAAACATTAAAAGAAAGTACTTTTTACTTTTCTGTCATATTAACAATTGTAGCAGAAAGTACAGATACCTACTCTGTTTTCTCTTCTTGGGTCTGAAGATTCTTATTGGTAGATGTTAAGAAGACTGGGAAATTGCCCTCATGAATATTTTTATTCTTCCTTGAAACAAAACCATTAAAATTTAAATTTCAATTGCTAACCATCCTCTAGTACAGGGGTGGGCAAACTCCGGCCCGCGGGCCACATCCGGCCCGCAGGGCCTTTCAATCCGGCCCGCCAAGCTTGTTCATGTAATATTAATTTTTTGCCCTCAGGCATCTGTCTGCACTTGTATCCTTAATAAATATGACGTGAAATGAATCAAATGATAGATTCAATAGCCTATATTTGACAGAAAAGTGATATTTTATTTGATATTTCATTTTTGGGATTTTTTTTTCTTTCACACCAATGATCGCAGGCCAGCCCTCCGCTACTTGCCTGGATTCGAATATGGCCCTCGAGGAAAATAATTGCCCACCCCAACACTTGGACTAAACCTGGACTAAACTTGGACTAAACGTGGACTAATCTTGGACTAAACTTGGACTAAACTTGGACTAAACTTGGACTAAACTAGGACTAAACTCGCACTAAACTCGGACTAAACCTGGACTAAACCTGGACTAAACTTGGACTAAACTTGGACTAAACTTGGACTAAACCTGGACTAAACTTGGACTAAACTTGGACTAAACCTGGACTAAACTTGGACTAAACTTGGACTAAACCTGGACTAAAATTGGACTAAACTTGGACTAAACTAGGACTAAACTTGGACTAAACTTGGACTAAACTTGGACTAAACTTGGACTAAACCTGGACTAAACTTGGACTAAACCTGGACTAAACCTGGACTAAACCTGGACTAAACTTGGACTAAACGTGGACTAAACGTGGACTAAACTTGGACTGAACATGGACTAAACTTGGACTAAACCTGGACTAAACTTGGACTAAACTTGGACTAAACTAGGACTAAACTAGGACTAAACTCGCACTAAACTCGCACTAAACTTGGACTAAACTTGGACTAAACGTGGACTAAACTTGGACTAAACGTGGACTAAACGTGGACTAAACTTGGACTAAACTTGGACTAAACTTGGACTAAACTTGGACTAAACTTGGACTAAACCTGGACTAAACTTGGACTAAACCTGGACTAAAATTGGACTAAACTTGGACTAAACTAGGACTAAACTTGGACTAAACTTGGACTAAACTTGGACTAAACTTGGACTAAACCTGGACTAAACTTGGACTAAACCTGGACTAAACCTGGACTAAACCTGGACTAAACTTGGACTAAACGTGGACTAAACGTGGACTAAACTTGGACTGAACATGGACTAAACTTGGACTAAACCTGGACTAAACTTGGACTAAACTTGGACTAAACTAGGACTAAACTAGGACTAAACTCGCACTAAACTCGCACTAAACTTGGACTAAACTTGGACTAAACGTGGACTAAACGTGGACTAAACTTGGACTAAACGTGGACTAAACGTGGACTAAACTTGGACTAAACTTGGACTAAACCTGGACTAAACTTGGACTAAACTTGGACTAAACCTGGACTAAACTTGGACTAAACTTGGACTAAACTTGGACTAAACTTAGACTAAACTTGGACTAAACTTGGACTAAACTTGGACTAAACCCGGACTAAACTTGGACTAAACTTAGACTAAACTTGGACTAAACTTAGACTAAACTTGGACTAAACTTGGACAAAACCTGGACTAAACTTGGACAAAACTTGGACTAAACTTGGACTAAACTTGGACTAAACCTGGACTAAACTTGGACTAAACCTGGACTAAACTTGGACTAAACTTAGACTAAACTTGGACTAAACTTGGACTAAACTTGGACTAAACCTGGACTAAACTTGGACTAAACTTGGACAAAACCTGGACTAAACTTGGACTAAACTTGGACTAAACTTGGACTAAACTTGGACTAAACCTGGACTAAACCTGGACTAAACCTGGACTAAACCTGGACTTAACCTGGACTAAACTTGGACTAAACTTGGTCTAAACTTGGACTAAACGTGGACTAAACGTGGACTAAACGAGGACTAAACCTGGACTAAACCTGGACTAAACTTGGACTAAACCTGGACTAAACCTGGACTAAACTTGGACTAAACTTGGACTAAACTTGGACTAAACTTGGACTAGAATTGGACCAAACTGAATCTCTATATGACTTGTGTGATGTGAACGCATCCTTAAAGGTTGAATGGACGATTTTTTTGGCCCAAATCTGAGTCTTATTTCCTCGTGGCGTGGACTGCCGATTAGTCCTGCCACGTATCAATCATAAAACGCACCTACCGCTCACCTGCAGCCGCGTGTGGCTCGTCCCCCGAGAGCAGCATGTTTCTGCGCGTCTAAGCGCATTGATCTATCATAATATAGTTCCCTCAGTGTACGGGACAAAATTAGGACGGAGATAGACTGTTCGAGCTGACTCATAAGAAGACGGAAATCTACGGGAGACGAGCGATGTGATGCGCTCCGTTGCGCTAATAAACAAACACATGTGTGTGTTGTATCAGTCCGCACGGGGGAGTGCGCATGCGCACTTCCACCTGAGTTCTCAAATCGCCGAAAAATCATCCATTGCGCCTTTAAGCTGCATTTCTTAATGAATTTGAACAGTTAACACGACAGGATTAACTACAGTTTCCCATTTCAAGAAGAGACAGTGTTTGTTGACCACATGTATGCATATACATATATATGTATACATTTTCTCTCCTATGATCTAAAAACAAGCTCAACAAAAACTTATGCCAAGTTACACATAATTTTGCTTCTAAATCTTAAACTTCTTGTGTGCCACATAAAATAAGTGTTTGAAAATGTACTTTTAGAGTAAAAAATAAAACTTATTAAAGTCGAAACAGCTTGAGGTCTATTTGTGAAGAAATCTGCAAAACCCTTTTTTTTGCATTTGTATCAAACCCAGCAGCATCCAGACGATCCAAGAGAATGATTTACAGAATCAAAGGACTTTGATGAATCAACAAAACAGCAGCACATTCTTCATGATTGTCCAATGCAACAGCAATATCATTTATAGCTTTGGTACGAGCTGTGATAGTACTATGCCCTGCTCTGAAACTGATAACTGTTTTTAATATTTAGTTAAGAAAGCACATACCTGGTTACTTATTATCTTCTCCAAGAGTTTTGCTGGACAGGATCGTTTTGAGATTGTGCCAAATTATTTAAATCATTTTTCTGGCTTTTATGCAGCTGAAGAACAAAAGCAGTTTTAATGTGATACTTTCAGTTTGAATTGTGAGATTAAAAACTCAAGTTAAACTATTTACTATTAGTGGGGCTGATAACAATATAAACCTGGGTTTGAGGGCGTCAGCTCCAGTGCACTTTTATGGATCCATAGAAAGCAACATATTTAATACTTCATACTGTGTAAAGGGCTTAAATACTTCATCATCAGGTCAATTCTCATGTATTGGGGCAACAGCAACAGATGGAGCAGCATTATCAAAAATATTTCTTGAGTAAAGTAAGTAAAGTAAAGTCAAAATTTCAGTAAAGTGCTGACGTTTTGCTGGCATTACAAATATCGTTTTTCATTGTCAGACTATTTTAATTTTTTAATTATTTAATTTGGTAAAGAGTGAGCAGAATATTGTGATATGGACATTTTGCAGGATTGCCCTGTGATTCCGTGAAAGTATTGACATAGAATAAGATGCTTTGGCTTCACAAACAGTAGAAACATGCCGTATTTTAAGTCGCACCAGCCAAAAAATGCATAATACTGGAGTATGAAATATGGCTGCAAGTGTGAAAATAACAAATAATATCACATATAAGTCGCTCCGGAGTACAAGTATAAGTCGCACCCCGGCCAAAACTATGAAAAAAGGTGCGACTTGTGCAGTATTGTTGTTTTAAGAGGGCAAAAAACTTTTGTGTACTGAAGTAAAAGTAAAAAGTATCCAATGCAAAAACGACTTAAGTTAAGTACAGATACCTAAAACAAAACATCAAAAAGTACAGTACTTTTACTTTTGTACTTTGTTACTTTCCACCACTGAAAATCTGACTGTGACTGAATGTGCTGAATGATGGACAGTGATGGGACGACTCATGGACACGTGCAGTATGTTTTCTGTCAGGATGACTTTAGCATCAGCGTCAGTCATAGAGAGGTAATGTTCCCTTTGTAAGTCCTGAAAGCAAGACCATATATTTGCATAATTCAAAAAAACATGCCATAAATGTGTTCTCAGAAGGTGTAAGAGAAGACATGATTTCTCAGTCAGTTAAAGATGAGAAGTTTCAAGTTGAAATGCAGATCATTGGTCCACAATGAAATGGCTATATGACAAATTTATTACCAAATCCACTGGAAGTTAACTCATTTGTTGTCTATTTTTTGTTATCTCACCTGTTATTAAATACATTACCATGGAAATAATTAGACTTAAAATGTTTAATGTTCAAATCACCCAAAAGCATTTGAACGTGACACATTGACCTGAGCTGAATTCTTACCTATTCTGTGTTAAACTGGCTTTTCCCATAAAAGATTGTGCCCACGTGTCTCTTAAAGATGTAACTCTGATAAATGTATTGACCTTTAGTCATTGATCTTTATTTGGACTAATATTTATTCAATACCTTTCAAATATATTGCTGGATGAACATGGATGACAAAGGGCCTTGGTCAGAATTTCACTTATACTGTACTAAAAATACAAATTGTTAAATAGCAGTTAACGACCGTCATTGAAAATAACTGGTAAATATTTTGAAATTCTAGCATAAATTTACTGAAATTTGAATTCATTTTCACAGACCAAAGTCACAAAGTGCTTCACAGGCAACAATAAAAGCAGAATAAGTACAAATAAAACACAGATTCCAATAAAATCAACAGGATTATGTATTGGGCTTGAATGCTTGTCTCAAGTTACTGCAGATATTGTTGCGCTCGTACCAATATCTGCAGCATACTTTGTGCACGATGTTATTCATACTGAGGCTGTTTCTCCCCGATAGTCCACAAACAGACTGGAGTATTATAAGTGTGAATACAGTCGTATGCTTTTTCCTGCTGGCCTGCTCAGTCCGATACATAATGCATTAGGGCTGAGACCAAGTGGGCTTCTTCCATTTGTTTCTCTGCCGTTCCTCCCTCGCTCCGTCTCTCTCCGTCTCTCTCCGTCTCTCCACACTCCATTCTCAGTCCCCTGTCTTCACCCATGTACAGTACAATCTCCCATTTTCCGCCTCCTTTGGCTTTATTATCGATGAGCCATGAGCGCGAGCGCCTGAGTGCGATGAATGACGCGGTGTATTGAGCCGCTGTTCAACCTGTGCCGATCTATGGAAACCAATGAGAAAACTGAACTGAGTTGATGCATGTTTGGTGTATTTATAGCAAGAATGTGAGCAAGAAAGTGAGAGAAAATTAAATATGTAGATTAGAGTAAACATTTGAAAGGTGCACGGTACAACTCAGGGCCATGTCAAAGTAACTCAATAAATACATGTTTTTTAACGCTGTGCAATTTATGATGATGGCGCGAACTTGGCAGAGCAATACTGACAAAGATGAATTTCTCAATATATTTTGGAGCATCTTTATAACTGTCTGACAATTTTGAGTCAAACCGATTGACACATGAAATATCTGTACAATTATTCGTAAAAGCGCAGACCCTTGTTTGAAAGTTAAACGTAACATTTTTCATTTTCAAGCCAGATCTTTTTGTACATTTTTTAATAATACAAAATATACTAGAAATACCAGTTTTACATGGCTTCAGAAAATAATCCCAAAAAATTATCAACATTTGGATACATTGCCCACTTCTATTTATGAGTTATATCTGTGATTTGTTGTTTCAAGACCTTCAAAGATCATCAAAAATAGACCAAAAAAACATGTTTTTATGTTTGCAAGTCTGTCATTATGTTATGTGAGATGGAACACTCCTGGACGAATGCGATATTACACCGACTCTGTCACCTAATGTTTAAAGTGTTTTTCTTCCCCCATTGGTGTAATTTAGTTGGATGTGATTACATGCAGCAGGATGCCAACTGCCCCCTGCTGGTTTGGCAGGTGTAACATCTCGCACAAAAATAATTTCATACACAACTTGTTTTGTCTGATTGCGTTTCGGGGTTTCCTGGGTTTGCATGTTGGTATTGGATAAACAACCCCAGTTACTGCTGTCATTTGGGAAATAGTGTGATTACAACAAAAACACAATCACCTGTAAATAAACTGAACACACAGCACTTGTAAATAATAATGTAAATAATTAGTGCCAAAAATTGCAATGACACATCTGTGCTTTAGGATAAATTCTGCTCTAAGTCTAAAGTCATGCTCCTTTGGGTCTCAGTCTTCTTGTTCTTCTCAGCTGATCCACTTATATGACTTTAACCCATCTCTAATAAACACTGACTTGTTAGTGGCCCAAACCACAAGCCTGTTCCATTCCCAGCAGCATATTTGACATTTCCAGTTCCTAGTCTACCCTTGCCCCTTTCCACTCTTCTAACTTAACACCGTGCTTTGAAGTCTATCGGGGGAAAAGGAACCGTTCAAACAAGAGTATTTGGTCTTTGTCGGTGCTATGCTGAGGTCCTTGGAGGCCTCGGGCTTGTTGGCCTGGATGTTTGGGTGCGAACATTAAGTTTTCATGGTGTCTTTATAGTTTTACAGTGCTTTACCCCTGCGGTGCTGTGGAATCTTGTTGACTTGTTTTGTTCACTTTTAAAACGCATCATGAGACGAGCTCCTTCTATGACCTATTTAGACAAAGATGTGAATACTGAGTGAGGGATCGAATGAAAATCAATTGGACTTTTTGTTAAGATAGTGCTTTATTTTGAGGTTCTGCAAAGGTATTTTTTTTTTGTCAATACAGTACTGGTTGGTGCAGAATATTTCAGCAGTGTTTTCTTAATGCAGAGAGGAAGGCAAGGCAAGACTATCACAATAAAATCACAGTACAAACATAAATAGGTGAGAGTGCAGGTCACATTTCAGTCATATGCACAGCTAAACAGAAAAAAGTTTTGAGCCTAGATTTATTCACATTTTCACTAAGACTTCCAGATTTTAGCTCTATGAAACTGAAACGCTGACTCAGTTCATTGTAATCCTCTTCTGATAATAATTTCCCATTAATTCTCATAAATGCAGCCCAGATCAAAGTGCCATATCTTCATCCTGCATCCAGCACATTCACAGTACACATTTGATTTGAATCCGGATCCGTTATCTTTAGTCCAGTTTGTTCAAGTACCATCATTTTAATTGTGAACGTGCAATTAAATTCCTATCTGGACACAAAAAAAAGCAAATTCTGAATGTGAGAACGTGGGCTTGGTGTAATTGGATCAAGTGGAATAAAACCAGGAAGTGGCCCAAACAGAGAAAGATGTGAAAGTAGGTAAGATTTGATTATGATTTGATATTTCTAATGATTACTTACAAAAATTTAAACCTGATGGAACCAAACAACAAAAAGTAACGCTTTCAGCTGACTTTATTGTGGCGTATATTGTACTTGTTGTAGTCGTAGCGTTCTAGTTTTGATTGATTAAAGTGTATTGTCAACACAAAACGCACAAGCTGAGAAAACTATACAACTTTGGTCCCTGAGTCCACCAAATAATTGTGAACGCATCCGAACGCATCCGACTGTGTCTGCGTCTGCTCAAGCCTGTAATGCTTCTCAAAGGCAGCTTCGGCCACAGGAAAGGATAAAGAAGGATGTGGCTGATGTTTATAGTATCTGATGACAACGTTAGATGGCTATTACACTATATTGTCCCATAATCGTCACAGTATGCCCACTGAGCTGCCAAATTGTTTCCCACAAATGTGTCCTTGTGTGCGTTTATGACTTCACACATGTTTACCTGTGCATCTTGTGAGCATGTTTGGATATAATTGCAACGCAGGTCTTGTAAAAGCAGATGTAAGGTGCAGGTACCGTCAGGAAAGATACAGAGGACCATTAAAGGAAAGAGAAGTAAAGGTAAAAGAGCGACAATAGGACTATGACACACTTCTGATCTGACGCGACCATAACTATAGAAAGAAAGAATAAACGGCCCTGGGTTTTCATCAGTCACTGCCATAGAGTAGCATGTCAATAGTAATTATATATATTTTGTTCTATGTTGTTCTGTGTTGTTTAGGTTGTGCCTTGTTTTATCAAGTGATTTAAACTGTGTCAGTCGCATTGAACTATACAAAAAATGTAGCCTTCTTAGTTATAATTATAAGATGAGATAAGATATTCCTTTATTGTCCATACATGGGGAAATGTCATCGTTGCAACGCAGACAGATAACTTATAGGAAGTTTAAAAAACACTCTTAATAGAAGAACTCTTATAAACAAAACTCTTATAAACAAAAACTCTTATAAATAAAAAAAAAAAAACTCCTATAGACAAAACCTCTCATTTCCTAATAAGGAATGGAGGGGAAAAATAAATAAAGATAAAAATAAAATAAAAAAAACAGCTAGCGTATATATATATAGTGATATGGATTAGAATACGTATTCATTAAAAATAAATTAAGCACATGTAACAAATCAACTAATTCAACTTTTCATGACTTGATCAGTTTTTTACCTTATACCCTTTTATCTTTTTACCTTACCTTTATACCTTTTGTAAATGTTGTAAATTACACATTTTAGCAGTGTCTTAGCAATTGCTAACAGTATCAGGTCAAATCTGAACTCTGCTGAGTGACACCTGATCTCTGGAAGAGTCTCCACGAGCTGTAAATCAGAAGTTTCAGAAGCTTTAGCGGACGCTTAATTTATGATATTCATTATCAATGCTGTAATGTCTTTCAACTGAGCTCCATTTATCAAAAACAAACATTCACTTGACAGCCTTGTATGCCATGAAGTATTGCTATAAAAGCCACTGCAATCACTAGACTTTAAGATTAGAAGTCAGGTGCAATCAACCTTTATACTTCGATCCAATCATTAGACACACACAGCTGTAAGGACACAATTCAACATACTACTACTGAATTGCTGTTGATCATTGATAAATAAGGAGGAACTACAAATACAACAAGTAAACGGAAGCACCTGTACAATAGTTATTTATACACTGTATGTACAATAGTTCCACCTTCTATTCTACTATCATCAAAACATTCCCTGGAAATACACTTTATTATAAAACCCTGTACCTAAAATGGTTGCTGAAATTAACGCTTGAAATTATGTGAATTTGATAAAATTATTTAAAAATGTTGTACTAACTAATGTGGTTTATTACATTCAATTATGCAAATAATGTTTTTGAAGAACATTTGTGATTGTTTCTCTTCAAACCACTCTCAATTATTTAATAACTTAATTAATAGATTCATAATGAATAGAATCGCCAAGACACAATCTTAATAAAGATTTTGAGTTGTTATGAGACAATCCATCCACAAACGAAAACCCAATTCATTGCAGAAATACATTTGTAGCTTGATTTGTTGCTGCAAAAATCCACTTCTCTCGTCAATCTAGAGCTCTGCATATCCTGTAAAATGCTCTGGCTTTCTTCTGCCCCCAATCATTTGTTCCCGGTGCACAAAAATAATCCATAATCTCCAAAACGCCGATAAAGTTTGTTAATTGCGGCTGACGCGGTTCCCTTTTTCATGCCAGTGAGTTTGGTGGTGCATGCTGGGATAGCGTCTCGACAACTGCAGGAACTCTGTCAAATGAACAAAACCTACAGTGTGTTCCATTCCAATGATTTAAAGTGCAACCATTACATTTGATCAATCACTCCCTTTTGTCAGCATTAAAGACAGTTCCCCCTGACCTCTTCCCACACCTCTGCCCCCTGCCCCGCCCGACTATAAATTCCATGACAGCTATTAATAATGAATGCCTGTGAGCGTGTAAAATGCCAGTCCCTTGCATATCACAATGAACAGCCCCTTTTAAAACGCCAATGTCGACAAATGACCGGGAGCATAAGGCATTTGAACGTACAATTAACCTCTGAAATGCCATTGTTGTGTATCTGCATTGTATGTTGTGTATGTGTGTGTGTGATTGTCTATAAATTAATAATAAGTTATTAGAGGCTGCCATAAACCTTCATTGACCTTCATTATATTCCAATCGTGTCATTTGAGGGTTTTTTCCGCCTTTCAAATGTCGTCACATTTCAAAATGATCTGTAGAAAAGCTGGCACGTTTGACATTTGCGGGTTGAGAACGGCGTTGGGTCATTATCGTCGTCAAAATTGATTCTAAATTATAGTAAATAAACAATTAAGACGTCAATGTTTAGATGATTGTGTTGTTGATTCTTCCACTTGGGAGTTTCTAGATGGCTCAAAACTATCCATGGCCAACGTTGAGCCGAAAACAGGTGTGAAAAACGTGCTTTCAAGCTTTAATCTGGTGTTTTTAAATAATGAATGAATAATTCAATTAATAATGGGTTTTGCAGATGGCTTATATAGGGTGGAAGTACACAAAAAGCAACAAGCAAGCAACAGGAAGTGAAACATGGCAATTAAATAAATATAATGATAAAATGTGGACTGTAACATGAAGTAATCAAAGATCTTTTTTGAAACTTAAAGGAGAGGTATGTAGATTTTTTATTTAAATTGTAATGAACTATCTGTGTCTCCAAATATGACGTAAACATGTTCAAATTAAACATTGCTTTTACTTAAACAATTGTAACGTCAATTTCTTCTTAATGGTGCCGTAGCTGATCTGTACTGCCTTAAAAACGTGAAAACAGATTAATTTTAAAGTGTTTGTCACGGCCCAAACTTATTCCTCACTTTCCTTACGCAGTCTGGGCATCTCAATGATCCACAGTGAGTTTCTAAGCAATTTTTAAAACTTTCAGAGGCCAGAGTGAGATTTTCTGTTATGGTAAAGCTAACAACAACTAGCATGCTAACAGCTTGCTTCCTGGTTCACATAGGATCAAGCTCTCTGTAATCAGATGCAAACAGCACACAGCATCGGTCTCATTTTGACCCCAAGAGCTGCTTTTGCAATGTATCCGTTTGGGGTTGAAACAGATGTTTGATCTGACAATTAAAACCCCAGCAATCATAAACCTGTGCTAGTGCAGCCTCTGCAGCTCAGTGAGGGAATTCTGAAGGCTCTGAGCTGAACATGTGTCTGAATGACCACACCATTCACTCTAGAGTTTGTTGTGGTCTCCGAATTTCCGGCAGGTGAAAAGTAGTGCACTCAAAATGACCCACAATGCTGCTACAATTTGCTATACGTCTTTCCCTTTGTCGACTGCCATTTTATGCTACATGTGTTGGTTTTGCATCAGGTTCTACATGCAGACAGCGCACAGCAGACTGAATTTGTCCCAAAGTGCTGCTTTTACAATATAATGTAAATGTGCTTATTTGCAAGAATAAAGTAGCCCTCGTCCTTACTATCCAAGCTCTGCTCTGGACAAGTGCATGTGTTGTGTACACAAGTGGGGCCAAAGAGGGAAGAGCCGGTGTGCCTTGTCCGTAGATAAAGGCTCTAATTGGCTGCATAACTACAGTTGATTTTACACACATTTACTCACACACATTTGGTGCCCTGGGCCAACTCTTGTCTTTTGTCACCGTTAATGAATAGTGTTCATGAGATAAAACTAAACTGGCCTCATTAATCCACATTTGCGTGCACTTGCGCTCTTTGTCTGTGCGCCTGTTAGGAACCAAAAATATCATAAAGGCAAAAAGTCTACAGGTTTCCGAGCTGCCTAATTACCTTGCCATGGAAAATCATGTCTGCACGGTAAGGGGCACGGGATTAAATGTCAGTGAGTCCGCAATCAGAACGTGTCGGAGTGCGCGGGAGGCGTTCGTGTGTGTTACTCTATCAATTCCAGTAGCGTGGTTTATGTCCTTTGGTCTCTCCCAGTGGTCATATAACTTAACAGTGCAACGTAAGTGCGTTCGATTTGTGTGCAGTCACGGGCCTCTTTATCATCCGCAGTGTCTTGATTAAAACCATAGTCTCTGCTTCTCTCTCCAGCCGGTTCCATGATTGTTTCCCCTCTACTGTTGATCTGTTTACTTGTTATTTCCACTACTTCCTGATCAGCCTACAATTTCCATCAGAGATAGTCCCTCAAAAGGATTGCCTGACCAGCCAGTCCCTCCTAAGTTCTGTTAAAATGTAGAAGGGTCTCTCAAATACGGAAGAAATCTCTCAAATATTTTCTGAACATTCAGAACAAAATATAAAACTTAATTTACCTCAGATTTACAGAGTTTAGTGCGTCGCTTGTTGACTCAGCAGAAGTCGGCAACGTTTCTCAGTCTGTGTTATTTTTATTCTTTCCTCGTACGCCATGTTTGTTTAGACATGAACGGACAATGCGTTTGTCTGATTGGTTAATCCGCCTGTCAATCACTCCCTTTGGAAATTGGAGCGACTGGGTTGGATCCCAGACCAAAACGTCTTTGTAAATTATTTTCAAAGAGATTTCTTTCAATTCAAAATGACATCGGTTGTAATAAGAATAACATTAAGTTTCTCACACATTTGGCATTGGTTAATTAGCTTAATAAGTTTTTTAAGGTTTTTAATAAGGTTTTTTTAGCTTTCATAAGAGGAGCAGGGCCACACCTCATGCACGCCTCTTCCTGTTTCGACCTTATATATACACCACCCCCTTTCTTCCTCTCCACTTCTCGATCGTGTGCATGCGCTCCATCAGCAGGTTTTGGGGGTGAACAGTTCCAATAGTCATATTTTAGGCATAACCATCTGCTCCAGTGTCAAGCAGTCCTGAACTTTAGAGCATTGAGAATTCTGGCTTGTATTTTGACAGAATACCGATGCAACAATTGATTCTACTGGCTCCTCTTTGCTGCTAAATCAATTGCTAAAATACCAAGTGGCCTTGCAATCATGTTCAGTCTATTGCTTTGTGTCAGTCCCGTAGCGTTTGTTCTTCGGTTTCGAGCAAGGTTCATGAGGTCTCCTGTTCATCCCCTGTTTATTAAATTCTGACCAATTCTATTTCTCACTATCGTCCGATTGCTCTGCTCTGCCTTCATCGGGGGGATTCTGGACGGCCCTCCTCGTCGCAGGAACACAGCCTCTCCCCGTATCAAACCACAATCTCACCTTGAGCCGGAAGGCCTGTCATGTCTCATTATTTTTGCCTTCTTTTGCGGGATACAAAGCTCGAGAGTCGATCGCCTCCTTAGAAGCCCCAAACTGACCTTCGAATAATATTCTGTCTAAACCGTGATCATCGTCTTCATGCATAAGTCATAGTTACACTGTATGCTGAGGCTGTGCCAATATCAATATCACACTTGGATACACTCGGACAATAGCGATAGCAGTTCTGTCCCGATAAGTGCATTCAACACGTGAAGACACATTTCAATGTTCAACTTATCTTTTTATTGCATTTGAGACAGAGCCAAAGTATGCAATGTTATGATTTTATTAAGTAAGCCAACACATCTTCATTGTTTTGCATGTATATACAGGCTTGCCATGTGTTACAATTCAAATTTGGCTGTAATGTTAAGCAGTTTGCATTGTTTTCAGCAACTTTCCTCCACACGATTTAACTCTATCTTTGAGGTACTGCCAGGTTAAGCCGGCTGATGATGTCATGTTGATGAGCCCCTCTTGTAGCACCCTTCCCCAACACAAATGCAATGCTTTGGCTAGTCTTGTGTAGTTTTTTTATGTGTCCATGTGTGTTTATGTCGGAGAGTTTGCGTTGACAGGCTTTTGTGGCTTATCAGCAGCGGCTCACAAGAACTGAACTAACAGAGGCGCGGAAACCTTATCGCCCGGAACGGCACCACACTGTTTATCCACACACACCTTGGTTTTCCTCTTTGGGGCCATTCGATGTAATGAGAGGAAGCAGCTGATTTACTGTATGTTCTGTGTGATAATAACATGTTGTAATGCGGGGGTGTTGCGAGGTCCGTGCGATGAAGAACTGCCATGGTGCGTTTCCAGTGGTCTTCAGGTTTCTTATTTGACACATGTGATATTATGTAATGTTGTTGTTGTTGTTGTTGTTGTGGTGTAAATGTTGTTTTAAATGTTTGTTGAGCATCACAAGTCCAATAGAGACACCATAGAAAAATACGTTATAAGTTAAAATGGCATATTGCTGCCTTATTGGTATTGTAATTAAAATACTGCCTAAACCTTCCATTTTTACACCATGTTAATATATTCTGTAATTGTGATTTAATCAACATTTTAATTTACATTTTCTTTGTATTGCTAAGGACACAGATAAATGCCTCTGGTGCTGCTACAGAAAGAAGTGTTTTCAGTTTTCAGAGTTTGACAGTGGCATATAACGACTCGATGAGAATATTATGGTGTGAGATTCTGTTTTTCCCCCCCAATCTATTTTTGTATGTAGAGCCTTGAATATGTCTAATAAGAGCATAAGCTCCACTTTGCCCTGAAAGATGTGGATATAATGGCAATTCTGCCTGTATTCTTACTTTCTTAGCAATGTGCAATATATTTTATATTCTAATAATAATATTCTATTTTCTGCTTATGTTTTTAAGATACAATAAGCCAAATGAACAGCATTTTAATACAGAATGAATTGAATTGAGACTGAATCAATGGTTAGGGTTATAAGTATACTATGCATGTAGACTACATATCTTTACTGTAATAGTAACACGTGGACAGGCCATGCATGAAATTGGCTAAAGGTCACAGTTAATGTGTGAAGACAAAACATAATTGCATCTTAGAACAAGAACAATGATCTAGAAGTATGTTTTGTGTAATGTTTGGACACAAATATCTGAAAACAACCATGTTTGATTTGATGAGAACATTAGATTGAACATACATGCATTAAATCAAAATATATTGAAGCTTTATGTAACTCCTTTATACCCTTGTACAGTATGTCAGTGTCATGACCGGATTGCCACATATTGACCTGAAAAACATGGCCTGCGGGTTGGGCCCATGTGACCTTTGTGGCTACTTGTCCAACTAGTGATGTCAAATTACAGCACATAACTCTACTTTGACATACTATGGATATAACTATAGTAATTTCTCAATCAGTACCATTTCACATGCTGTGTATCAAGCTGTAAACAAAATATTTAGTCCGGTAGATATACTGCTGAATTGAAAGTATTTTTTGGAGAACAGTGAAAGTGAATTGAATAGTTGCTTTTATTCGCTGTGTGATTGTTCTATCCCATAGAGCACGGAGGAAGTTTATGTGGTTGGTGTAAGTGGACTTCTCAAAACCTAAATTTAATATAATCACATAATGAGCCATAATCTGTTGAACGTCATGACATGATGACAGCCAGGGCCGGCCCAAGCCTTCAGGGGGCCCTAAGCGAAAAAAAAATTTGGGGGCCCCTCACCACGTCATCAGAATCAGTTTTATTGCCATTGTCAGTAAACAATTCACATATGGGAACTTTCTTCAACGCAAACAAAGCACCAAAACTCCAGGGCATCTGTTTGCCAGTTAGTTTATTCTCAACACCTGACAAGGTCAAATATTGATAACTTAAATCCCACAATGCAACTTGGTATTCCGCTGACATCACCTCTACTCCCTGTACAAATAACACACCTCCCAGATATGTTTTTGGGCGTATTTGTGGGCGTTAAGGGTTTACAGCCACATTAGCACATTAGTTTAAATGAATGAACAGGGGGGGTCTGGGGGCCCTCCCCCAGAGATTTTCAGACCTTTTTCGTGTATTCTGGTGCATTTTAATGTGGTCCAGCCGGCTAAAGTAAGAGTCAAATGTTGAGGTTGTAATGCTATAAAATGATGATGTGATGAAACTGTGCCAGGAGAAAATGATTAAAGCCAGATATTAATACATTAGTGTACTTAATTACTCAATACAATATTGGCTATGAAAAATAATTATGGTCAAATTTATTAATTTTAACTGAAAATGTAAAATTAATAGTTATCCTTACTAATTTATCTTTTACTGTTCCCAACTGTTCCTTCTTGCCAAAGTGACAAAACAAGTTATATTAAATTAAACAAATGGCATAAGTATTGCTTGATTAACAATTAACACTGATAAAACAATGCAAACATGTTATTCCCAGAGAATGAACAGAACGAGAAGTGAAGGTCCAAACCTAGCTATAGTGAAGAGACTGCGTTTCCGCAACTTTGCCACATTTATATAAAAATATATAGTATTATTCTATAACAGACGTAATCATAATATGTCTGGTTATTTTTTACTATCAATTTATAATAATTTATAACAAATAGTCTAATGATGCTTTCTAAATAAATTGAAATGTTTTATTGCTCTATTAAAAGTGAATTATAATATAAATGTTTGTTCTGATCAGAACATCACACACTGGACTCCTGCGTGAAACAATGCTGCGATGTGATTGGCTGATGGACCTCACGTGCATAAACCTTTACGTTCCTCTTATTGCACTTTAAGAAGTCAAAGTAAAACAGACATCACGAGTCACGATTGATCTCACACATGGTGATGTGAAAGAGAGGGACGCAAACTCAAACCGCTCATCTCTGACTGAGGCTGCACAGGGGCCCGGGACAGGGGCCCGGGACAGGGGCCGCACACTGTTCACTCCAAAGTCTCACGTCAGAGGTTCTGGACGAGACGGCGCTCGTCCGGACCGGATCTCCGCCTCTTAGTGACCCGGGGCATAGACGCCCCTCACCGGCCTCACCTGCAGCTCACACTACGGGGCTGGTGTCAATGTGAAGCTTATTATCTTTCATTCAGACATATTATTATGCGCGGGGCAGAGCTCTCGTCGCCTCCAGCCTGAGCGAACGTGACAGACTCGTGTTGTTTCAAACAGCAGCATTAACCGTCTCTTTGTAAGAGAAGTTCAATACCTGGAAAGTGTTGTTGAGTTTGCAGTTTCTTTACATCAAGAAGTTTCTTCTTTCGTTTTTCGGCATCGGGGGGATATATTCCTCTGGACATGAGGACCACGTTATGTTGTGTTTATGTTTTGCTCTCGAGCTCCTCGCGCACAATGAAGTTGCCCAATCAGCGCAGGTTTGGTGTCTTGGTTGCCAGATTGTCATTACAAATATGCGGTTTGTGCGTTATATGTTACCGCTGTGTGCGCTGCCGCGCTGCAGCGCTACTACACTAGTGGTGCACGCTGCGCTTGCACTTCGCATAAGACGGGTTGCCAGATTGGGGGCCCTATTAACGCCTCGGGGCCCTACGCGGCTGCTTAGTTCGCTTTTAGGCTGGGCCGGCCCTGATGACAGCACATTAGTTTTTATGATAGATTATAAATTACATTGCTTGTAATTGTGCTGTGGTTTGAATGACTTGATTTTTGGCAAGCAGACTGTGTACATCCTACTCATTATATTAGCTTTACTTGGGTTCCGTCAGGTGGATGAAGTAAAACAGATGACAGGAGGTAGAAAAGTTAGAAAGTGGCTTTAAGGATGAATATGCGGAAACTTTACTCTGACATGTAACATCTCAAACAAAAACCCAATACAGTTACCCAGAAACATAGCAGCCCATTCCCAAACTAATTTCACCATCACAACTTCGCAAATCTGTCTGGGAAGTGACAGCTAAATCATTTTCCCTTTGGCGTTCTTTCACTGAGGGCTTTTCTCAGGAGGAGAGCAAAAAACACTTTGTTCTGAGTTGACAGTCTGCAAGCCAATAACTGCCAGCGCCAACCACTTCAAGTAGGTAACCAGTCAGAAAGAGCTTTTTGGCTGCTGTTAAATGAGGGTAAGATGACTATATTAAGTGGGCGTTGGTCTTATTATAGCCCAAAATGACATATGACCTCATTGTCTGGTAATGGGGGAATTAATTTTTTCCAGAAGACAGCCAGGGGTGGAGTTCTGGTCATTTATACTGTTGGTTGTGTTTGAGGTTGTTGTAAGTGAGCAGTACCAAATGCAGCCTGTAGATGGTGCTGTATGGCTCCTGTCGCTCTGTTATGAACACGCCTCCATCTTGTGAAAAGGCTGGTCCAGAGCAAAGACACATAGTGAAAATGAAAAAAAATTATATGCAAATAGTGTAAATAACTGCTTATTTCTGATTTTTAGAGAACAAATATATTTCAAGAGGCTGTTGGAATGAAAATGCGTCAAGTTTTGCTTTGCTCTTCATCACCAGTGAGTAACTCCATGCCACGTGCAGTGTATTACCATGCTATGCTAATTTTAGCAGACTAAGTGATCTTTGATTTAATTTTGTGAGGATGTTGAAAAATTTTAATCTACAATGTTTTGTATGAATGTTTAAAACTGTCATGTGCAATTCTAGTGCTAGTGCTAGAAGTTAGCATTTGCCAGGTGTGTGATAAAGCGCTGTGGTCCAAGGCTGTAACTATCTGAATTATCTCCATCTTTCCTGTCAGCTGTGGGGAATTGTATAAAAACATATTGTGCACTATGCAAAGTTGAGCAAAAAGGTTTTAAATGTGAAAATACTTTCATTACAATTTAGTTTAATGAGAAGAAGTATAGCAGGTGTGGGTGGGTCAGGTCCAAACACTCCTCACTGCTCCTGCATGGACAAAGCTAGCCACCGATCATAGACTGTAGACTAGAGTTATAGAGTTCCAAGAGTTAGTTCCTCACATTGATACCGGGTGTACACTTACTCTTGCCTGACCAGCCATTCCCAACACGTTTTGGCAAACTACTTGTGTGAGGGTCTGGGGCTCGACCGCTGCATTTCAATTTCTAGGGCGGAGTTTAGAGAGCAGAGACAGAACCAATCACATAAACCCAGAAGTGACGCAAAAAACGAGCCACGCTTAACCGGATATTACATAGCCCATGTCAACAAGGCGTGTTCCGCGTTATCCGTCCCCGAATGCAGAAAATGTCTCCTGAATCGCGATGACGCCCTTTGTATAACCGCACGTTCATCACGGCGAGTAGAGCGGACTTTCCTGATTGTTCAAACCGAAGCGAGAGCAGAAGTAAACACTCGGTCAGGAGCCGGGTCCGCCATCTTGAATGTTTTGGAACGGGGGTGAAGAGCTACTTCTCAATGTGATGCGCTAAAACCCTCGACTGGGATTGGATAGGTAAATGGATTACCGACGACTTCATTGGCTCTGACTTGGGTTCCAGACCCTTACGCATTCTAATGGAATGTGGGCGGGGCTGGGGGGTCAGGCAACACTCGTCAAAAACAGACTGCAGTGGACCGGAGTTGGTGCAATAGGGAAATCTGGAAGTCTCTTTCTGTATTCTGGTGCATTTTGAATAGCAATAACATTAACAACGCGTTTCTCAGTTTAGTTCCTTGCTCCGCCCCTGCTCCAGCATCACCTGAAGCCCTTCTCCTGCTCTTCTGCAGAACAGATCAAGGCTCTAGGCTGACACTTTTGGGTGCATTTCTGAAAACATGATTTGGACATTTTTAAGAAGTTTATCCACTTTGGCTTTGCTTTCGCCGCAGTCTCTGCTCCGGGGTTCAGTGCACCAGCCGGACGCATCGCACGTTTCTCTTTTTCACGATTTCTACTTGAATATGAGGCCAATTTTTCTCATCTGAAGACCGTTTTGCTCCTTGTGGTTCGCAAAATACGTATGTGGAGTCAAAACTGCTCCCAGCTGTGCCCCTGATCTGTCTGCGTCTGTTTAAACCGTGGCTTGTGTAGCTGCTCCTGCGCATCTCAAACCTCATGGAGAGAGAGGCGCCACTTGAGTCCGAGTTTGAATTGATAAAAACTAAAGGCAGATTATGCCTACTGAAGGCTGACTGTTTAATGGCAAAAGGAACAGTGCAGCTGCTGCTCAAATAGCCTATATCATTATGTCCAAACTGGCTGGTTGGTACCCCTCGAGCTCTTGATACCCTCCGCACTGCGTGTTTTGAGCATGATGATGCCAACATAATGATACCAGTGCAAGCTGTCACAGCACAGAACCAGGAGCCAGTGGTAAATCCAAGTACCAAAATATACTGCAGATTCAATTGGGACTCTTTTTGCATTTCTTATGTTTTTTAAGGATTCCCCCCCCTTAATTGGACAGGACAGCTTATCATACATTGAGGGTAAGAGAAGGGCAGACATTTGGCAAATTGTCGGGGCGCCGGGAATCTAACTTACAACACTGAGGCCGGCTGTACAGAGCTTGGCATTTGTGCTGCTGCTTTAACCACTCTACCACTGGACAGCACTTTGTTTTTCTAGTACTAGGACAACTTTCTGTTGTCAGAAGTCGGGTCATATGATGCAACATGGGCCCCTTCTTCCCCAAAGATGAAAACCTTTACCCTTCATTAGGCCCGAGCGCCACAAGCTGGCGAGAGGCCTATTAATCTCGTAAGGCCGTGCGAAGCACGGCTGCGAAAGTGCGCACGTAGTGCGCACGAAATCGAGCGCGAAGCGCTCGCCCACTTCCAAACACTCACTAACGCACTCCTCCACTCATGCACGCCCCGTGCATACTAATTAGTTGTAGGAAAATGGAACATTACCGTTGTAAACGGGCGAAGCCCGTGCAAAAGTTCGCACTAAACGAGCACTTTACATTGGGATGACGACCGCGAAGCGGTCGTCATCCCCATATAAAGCACTCATTTGCGCTAAGTAGCTCCCCATCTCTTGCATGTTCCGTGCATATAAGCATGTAATGCAAAAATTGAACATTATTACTGTATAGAGGGCCAAAAACACAAAGTGGGCGGAGCCCACTCAAAATTATCGAAAGGACCCGTCAGTGACCAGGGACCCACACCATGAGGTAGGAAAGCGCGAGCGCTTTCCGAAAATGTATAGTTTATGATATTTGAAAAATGGGAAACATTGTTTTCGCATCGGAATATTATTCTTTCTTTCTTTCTTTCTTTCTTTCTTCTTCTCGGGACCAACCCCCCTATTTTTCACCCAGTGAACATTGACGAAAAGTCACAAAAATTTGCACGCCTCTAAAAATCGTGCCTCTCTACATTCTGGCTATTTCCTTTTTCTAAAATAAAAAAAAATGGCGCGTCAGCGCCCCCAAATGTACCAAAAATGCATTGAGAGATGGGAAATGACCCAAAAAAAATATGATCGTAGAATCATGAAATTTGGCGCAGAGGTAGATGGTGACAAGAGAAGTAAAAAATATTATTACGGCAACGCCGTCCGCCCTACCAAATGTCGGCCATATTGCTTCAAAAATGGCTAAACATGACTTCGGAGTTTTTCCAAACGTCGTACTTTTACGAACTCCTCCAAGGGCGTTGGCCCTAAAAAGCTGAAATTTGGTGAAAATGCTACTGAGGAGTGGGACATGAAAAGTTATCCAAATTACATTGATACCTCTCACGGTCTCTGTGCGGCAAAGCCGCAAACTGTAGCTAGAATTTCAGAAATCTCCCATATTTAAAATTTCTGCCGTTTGCGCAGATAAAGTCCGAATTGCGTCAAATTAGAATCAGTTGTTAAACTCTTTGCCCTAAACCTACTTGAAGTGAAATAAATTCATTTGGCGCCACAGCGCCCCCTACAGATTTTATATGGAGGTTAAATGTTTAGTTATGTTTAGCGTAATAAAAGGACAATTGGGGCGCGTTAGCGCCCCCTCCTCTTGCGGCGTGGCGGCGGTGTGGCGGCGGCGTGGCGAGGGCCGATCATTGCCGCTTGCGGCTATATTTTTATTTTACTTTCTTATCTTGGTTTCAAAATTGGGCTGGAAACTTTTGACGTTTTACTCGGAAAGTGCTGAAAAACTCTCACATGCATTTAAGCTCGATCTTCAATGCTTTCTCTTTGTAAGAATCCTATAGTTCCTCTAACATTCTCTGTCATCACTTCTACAAACCTTCAGAACTTGCTTTCAGAAGCAATCTCCTTTCTTCAACACACAGTTTGCTCTAATTAAATCTATGCTTCTCAGTTTTTGGCTTTCTTGTGAACACGCTTTGAAAATCCGAAGCAAGTTTTGTACACAAAGCAGAAGACATTGATTGAGAAGAGATGTGACAGACAGAATGTGAGGGGACTTGAGAGCTTACGTTGCTTGATTTGAGATGCGGGTGAGGTTTTAGAGCGTGCTAAGTCGTAACTCGACTTGTTTTGAACCTGCCTGATTTGAAGAAGCAGCGGGAACTGGTTTCTTGTAGCAAAAGTAGCATATCCTCAGATTTTGGCAGCTGAATCCTTACTAGCAAATCAAAGGGAAAAAAGAGCGACTCGAATGTTTCCACAAATGTGAGTACTTTTTTTCCTTGGAGCTTGGGATGTCGCAGCGATCTTCACACACGCACCATGACACTTGTCACAAAAAGATGCAGAGGTACAGCGTGTGCAGGTGTTAGTTAAGACATGGCACCTGTGTTTTTACCTGTCTGGTATGCAGTTTGACTTTTTACTTTACAATTTCAGCTCAAGATCTACGGAGCTTTTACTTTACAAATAATTCCATGCTATGTATGTTTGAAACAAATAATAATGCTTTCTTTAGGTACATAGTATTGAATTATAACATAAGTAGGTTTTACAACAGCAATATTGATCTAAAATGACTTGGTAATAGAAACAGGTCCATTTACTTCCTGTTCAATTCTGTGGAACTGATAAGTATAACTATAACTTCATAGTGACATTTCCCTGGTACAAGCAGCAGATTGTTTTTATATTTCAGAAGTGTATGTGACATTTTAGAAACCTACATGTATCACTCTGAGTCTTATATGTTTTCAAATAAGTGCAGTGAAGTAGATGGGAATGTGGGTGGGGATAGGGGATAGGTTAAAACAGGAATTTTCTCAGCCTCAATTGTTAACAAGCATGAATCAACGGATATACAATTTTAAGGAAACTAATGATGAGGAAACACTGTTGTAACAAGGGTAAAAGCTCATTAAAGTGGATTTAGCATCACATGTCCCCTTTAAATTTGCATAAAAACACATTTCTCTAACTGAGAAGTGTTAACACAGAAACAATGTCAAGCTTTTAGAGTAGCTGTAAAAAACGTAAAAAATAAAGCTATTACCTTATAACCTTTTAACTCCTCGTCTACAACAAGATGGTCACAATATGGACACGTTTTGTAAAGCTCAAATTCATATAAATGATGAGTAATTGACATTGGCAATTGCACATCTCAGCCATGAGAGGGAGCAAAAGCTACACATCATCACCATTTCATTTTAACCATACGTCAGTTTTAATTGCATTGCGTCCTATTTTATTTGTGTGTCTAAATGCTTATTGTGTTCGGAGACCAGATAAGACACATCTGTCGTGTTTCCTGTAGGTTAAAATGATTTGCCCTTTTTGCCTTCTCCAACTTTGATCAATGAAAAAAAGAAGAAAACAAAAATGTGATATAGATGAATCCTATAGAGGCTCACTTTGCACCGGTGCGGCTGAGCGATAAGCACAGACGTGAGGCCAACACATGTGCCCACTCGAGCTCTGGGGATGAAACAGAACATTGGACAGGCCTGTTTTTCACTGGGTTGTTTTGTCCACGTTACCACGGCGACGGCAGGTTTTCCACAATGCCTTTTTTCATGCCTTTTGATGAGGGGCTGTGATAACGGAGATGAAGGTGTTAGCGTGTTAGTGTGTGTGTGTTTTCCAGATTAAGACCTAGTTGTTATTATATGTATATTTTGGGGTTTCTCTTCCTCACGTGTGCCGTTGGGTGATACGTGGGTGCTCTGACCTTTTGTGGAATATTGATGTGTGTTGCGAATTGATATCGTTTGCTTCACTGCTTTCACTGTGCGCTTAATCCCTGTCGTGCAAAATATAGGTCCAAGAGGCTGATAATGGCAGCGCTCCCTGTGTGTTCAGACCTATATTTCCAGTGATTATTCTGTGCTAGTCGGGTGTGCTCTCCGTAATATAATATCTGCTGTTTAATATTGTATTTTTGAGTGTAGGTGTGAAAATGGACATTGAGATGGCAGCAAAGTGTGTCGGTGAGGCTCAAAAGACAGCATTCTAGTGGAAACCGCATTAATGGAAAACAGAACTGTCACCTATGCACGTCTTTGAGGGTGAGGACAAAAGGAGCAGAGAAGGAGATGACTGGTGAGGAGAATGATTTCAGATTGGGTGTATGTGTGCGTATATGTGTGCGTATATGTGTGTGTATATGTGTGTGTGTGAGAGCGAGAGGGAGGGAGAGAGCAGAGACACTCAATGCCGTCTCACACTAAAAGGACTTTGTCAAATTCAATTATAATCAGCGCAGGGGAAAATACCTTGAACATAAAGAGAATACTACAGTATGAACACGGATGAGCCTATGATGACATTGTTATAGCCTCGACTACGGTTTATTGGCAGCTGATTCTAAAAGTGTGTCAAGGCTCTATTCATTTTAAATTGGGGTTATTACGGCGACATTTACAGTTATTCTGCCTCTTAACAGTGTATTGTAAAGGCTGAAAGTATGTTTGCACAGCATTCTATTTGATAAACTATTGATGTGGCATGTGCGTCGGGATAATTAATATGCGTTAATTACGACCAATAACCCCTCTTTTCATGACAAATTGACTTTAATGTGTTACAAGTATGTGTTTGTGACTGAATTACTAACAAAGCCTGTATTACAGTCAGTATTGTTAATACCGGCTGTAGTGCTGATTGATTAAAAAAGGGAAGAATGCACGACTCCAGCCATTAATGTGTATCTGCACTTTTACAAATGCCAGACTAATTTACGGTGAGTGTCTAACATTTGGACTCTTCACTTGTGCATTCTATTTCATTCATTCAGGACAAAGTTCCTAATAAATTGAACCATAATATTGCATAGCAATAAAAATCAACTTAGTATATATATTTTCATGTATTGTGCATTAGTATTGCAATACTTATGTGTCGACTAAAGACTTTACCTTTATCGATTTGTTGACTAAAAGGAGGCAACGTGCTCTCAAAGTAATACATCTTTTTAATCCTTATAAAATATTTGTCAACCATTTGGCAATTAATTGACTAAACGCCTACAGCCCTATAGCTGAGTAGTTACAGCAATACTGTAGACCAGTTGTTGGTTTATGCAAAGGGGAAGTGGTGTGATCTTTTGGCTGAAAGGGTCAATTAGTCATGTTTATTTAAAGTATTCAGTTTGTATAAAGTATGTTCAGATCAGTTTTATTCTTAGTTTAGTGTTTTCTCAGGCTTGTTTCATCCCTCTTTAGTCTCTCTCTGTAATAGAAGACCTCTGCTCCTGTGTTCTGGATGTACAGTAATTGGTCTGGTTCACTTTTACACTTCTCTCTGCACCATCCTGGGCTTTGGGGGCCGTGAGCCAGTATTCACTGCAGAGACCAGTCTCACAGCAAACTGCACTGAGACCTGACCAGAGTTTACTTCTTTGGGCTTGACTATAGTTGGACATAACCTGGCTCACTCCAGAGTCATCTGTGTCTCACTCTGAAATTAGATCGTCACATGAATCAATCTAGAAAGTCTCTCGCCAAAAGCCGTTGGAGCATTAAAAAATACTTTAGGCCTACGCCTACGAGTGTCCTAAATGTGATTGGCCGTTTACCACTGGAGCGTACTGCAAATGAATGAGTGTGAACACACTAAAATCACCTTGCTGGCCAGGTTAAGTCGGACAATGATATAGCTGCAGAATATACAGCTTTCTACATTATCATTACCTATAAACAGTCTGAGATTAAACAATAGGGCAGGTGCAGTTTGCCTCATTCATTTTTCCATTATGGCCTTCTTTCCTGCTGCCAGTAAGCTCCAAAGGTATCCATTTAGGGTGCCCATGGCAGGAGTTTTGAGGCCCATAGTTCTGAAGTCAAGTGGACTGCCAATATTGAAAAAGTCTGCAGTGCTTTGTTAATCTCACTCCAATATTTCTCATTTTGACTACACACAAAGTATTTCTTTTGAAAAAAATAAAACAGCCTACATCATATCTTTTTTGTCAGTTGTAGGAAAATATCAAACGTTTTGTGAAATGTACAGTAAGAATGATCTCAGAATCAGAAAAGGTTTATTGCCATTGCCAATGAGCAGAAGTCACATAGGAACATAGGAACTTGCTTTGGTGAGCATGACAAAATATTTCCAGCAAATAACCTGTGCCGCTTTGAGTTTGACACTACAAATCTTATATATTTATAATACCAACAGAGTGCAGTGGCCTTTTCTGCTTTACAGCCTTCACGCACGTTCTTGTTTTTGTTTCATTTTCCCTATTTGCAGTTTTTTTGTGAACAGGAACGCCTTTTAATCCCCATCCTCTTGCCTTTGAAATGGAAACAATAAGCTCATTGGTATTCCTTATAGACATGTGTAGCTATGAGTGTGCACAGGAGAGAGGGCACTTTGAAGTCAGGACTTGAGAGGGGAAGCGAGAAAGAGCGAGTGAGGAGTGTCTAATTGTAGTGTGCAGATGAAGAGGAAAGAGTCGCCTGTTCACTCCCTGCTTAAAAACGACATCTTTATCACTTTCTCGCCCCTGGGAGTAACAAGCAAGGCATTTGGCAGAACTGGCTTCATTTGTGCGCCTGTCGGTGTCATTTAAGACAGCTAAGTGCCTGTCTTAAATGACACCTCTCTAGCTGCTGCTCTTTTACAGCAGTAGCTAGAGATGTCAGGATTATTCAGTTAATCGTAAATTGGGATTATTCAGGTTACAATGTAATTAATCAGAAGTAAAACATAATAATTGTGAGAATCATCATTGACAGCAACAATATATTTTCCCAAAAAGTCCAATTACACACAATATCATTACTTTTTCATTCATAAAAGTTTGATTTCACTCTTGTTTGATTTGTGAAAGAAATCTTATGAAGGATTATTTGATCATAGTGCCAACAATCGTGAAACATCATTAAATTGTAGTGTTTCTTCTCACGATAATCTTAACACTAAAAATCTAACGTCATGACATCCTTAGTAATTGTAGAAGTTGTATTCATTGTAGTAAAAATGTGTTAGGTTGTCAAAAGTATCGGCTACACGATATTGGGAATTATATGCGATTTCATATATGGCTGTTAAGTACTGCATTAATTATATTTTCACGATATTTGATTATATTTTTTGTCCCAATCATTTAAACTATAGCAAACCAAATGTTAATGCTTTTTTTTCAATTAGTCAAACTCTGTCAAAATGAAATCTTATCAGAGACAAAACTGAGCCTGAATCAAGGTAAATCATGAATAAAATCAGCCAGTTTTAAAAACAGTACATTTCTGACAGATGGAGGACCTTGGTGTATTGCAATATATTTATTTGGTTTGCTGCGGCATTAATTCTTGCAAATATTGCTATCTATATAATACGGAAAAAAATTGAATACAAAAATAATTGATAGTTTTAGAAAGACCTGCATGTTTTTGTTGAAAATTACAGTCTATTGTCGTTTTTAAATTATTTTTGTAATATTTAACTTAGTATCGAGGATCATATATTTCCCTTAGTCTTGACATGGAGTTTGAAGGTCACGCTTATCCCAAAAGCGCCTCTTAATAGTGGCATCAACTGGGACATACCGGTAGTTGCTATAGTTGCAGGAGCTGAAGCATTTTTTAGAAGAACCAAATCTAGTTTAGCACTTGTAGAGTGAAGGAAGAAAATAGTAAGAACATAGCTTATGAGTTATAATGTTTTGTAATAGAAGTAAAAGTAAACTTTCTTTTGAAAGTGCAGGGCAGTCCAGGACTAGCTGATATGTTTTACACAAGGAGCATGTCTGTGTATGTGCACTAATTGAATAGAAGTCTCTTAATGAGGTGCAGTTTACGATTGTGTACACTTGGGGGCACTCTGACAGCAGCACTGATGAGTTTGACACTGCACTAAATGAGACTTGGAGGACGAGACGGAGTGAACTGTCAAAATGAAAACGGCTGGAGCAAAAGGAAAGGATGAGGTTGTTTGAATCGTGCTGGGGAGGAGAGCGAGGGGTCAAAGCTGCACAGGACAGTGGTGCTTCCATCGTGTGTGGGTGTAAAAAAAAAGAAATACTTGGCTCTGTGTATAATTCAGTTATGGTTAAGACTTTTGGATTTTATATGTATTTTTTTTGGTGGTGAGAAAAGATCTTAGAGTGAGAAATGTTCATTTAAAGGTACACTTTGTCACTTTTATGGAGATGACGGACTCTCCACCAGAAACGTAACATAGTGCACCTTTAAATACATCAAGATATCCTACGTCAGGAACAGGACTTTTATTTCAAACGAGAAAAAGAATAAGAAATCCTGTCAGAAACACACTGAAGTAAAGATCTACTAACTAAACTCACCCAAACACTACTACGTTTGAGTAGTTTTAACAGTGGATATCGTTCTGGTGGATGAGCGCGTGTTCCAGCACATTGTGGCCTGCTTGGAATTGCAGATGTGTATTCAGGTCGAGATGATGACCTGTTGACTCGCACGCTTCTCCAATAGGACTTTCTCCATTCCTGTCGGCCGCAGACTAATGAACTGGCCATTGTCAAACAATCCGAGGGCCGCCACAGAGAGCTTCAGAAGAGTCAAGCGACATGTCAAATTATCACTGCGGATGTGTTTTTGTGAGTGCAACAGTTTAAGTGTGGGGTGAAAATGCTGTCAAGCAGAAGTGATCTAATGAATAAAGAATAGTTTTTTTGATTCTATTCTTTGTGCTCACTAAGATCTCTCTTTGGATCCTAATGTGTTGGTTGCAGGGACCTATAAATGGTTACTTTAGGTCTTCATGACTAAACAGAAAGAGCATTTACCCTGAACTACACGATTTTTGTTTGACTATTAGGTTTGAGGTATATTATTTACAATGTAATATGGACATTGTAGTTGAAAATGTGCAGATTAGGACTACCAAGTGCATTAATCAAAACACTGAAGATTAAAAACATTGCAGCGGTTATTAAGTGATATTTCTGCTCTTTATTTCACAAATATCAAGGTATTTGTTTGTCGAAACATGGATCTGGAATCCTGGAAGGATCAGTCTCTACAGTTCTACAGTTCCTTGCATCTGTTTTCTTAATCGTCTTTCTCTTACTTCCCTATAACAAAATACTTTTGCAACAATTGTGCCTCCCAAGTCAACAAATGTTAATTTAATTGAACCAATTCATCATTTTTTTCCACACCCAAAAGCCTTTTTGCTCTTTGCCTCCACAGAATCTCTTTTCATATCTTTAATAACAAACTTCCTTTCACTGTGTTTTCATGGCCTCTTATATAAATATAAAAGCCATCTTTTCAGACTTGTTGCCGAGGTTACTGTCCTTGTGGGTACATCTTGTATAACTCCTTTTTAGTTGTGAGTTGTGCATAGCTTTGTGTGTCTCGGGTCGGCTCTCTCGTTCTCAACAGCAGAAAAAGCAGAGTGTGACGAGTGTATCGTGTGCGTTTGTCAGGGTCACAGCATTCACCGCTTCATTACGGAGAGGAAATTGTGGTTATAAATTGTTTTGATTTTTAGCACTCTGCGCACAATTGGATGCCATAGCAACTAATCACCTCTTTTATTATTTCACACACATGATAATGCATAATCATTACCATTTACCAAAGTAAATGCCAACTTTTGATTGGCAATGACCGCATGGAGACAATATGATTCCAGTGAATGTGTGCAATCAATAAAGTTCAGACTTACATAAGCACAAATATTAAGACTTTCTTATTTCCCAAAGCAACATTGCCTTTACTTGTTCCTGTGTGCAACTGGCGAGACATTTTACCCACAGAATGTATGTGATGGCCACAGAGAGTTGTCATAATATTCAAATTTAAAACTTGATCATAAGCAATAGGCTCAGTACCACAATGAAAAAAATACATTGGAATTTTCAAAGTCTATGATTCTGAAACTATAACGGTCCAAATTTTGCAGTGGTTTCGGCTAATCTACTTTTGAGAAACACTAGTTTAGTTCGACAGCACCTGATAAAGCAGTAGTTACCCAGCACTGGCTGCTACAAACCCTCGCTCAGACCGAACCCTGACCTTTGATTGGTCATTAAATTGTTAAAACGGGGAAAGCGATGGAAACATGTAGCAGATACGGCCGACACATGCACACGAGACAGAGAGACTGCCGGACGCCCACAGCTCATTAACAGTTTGAGGAAAGAAAGTGTAACATTTAAAAGTGGAGAAGTTGACAGCGGTTAAGAGGGCAGATAAAGTTTGTTTTGCGGTTGTTTTTTTGTGTTCAACTTCTCACAGCCCCAGTGTGACTTCTACAGCCATTATTTTACATTACAGCTGTTGCCTCCCGCTGCAGCGCTGATGCCCTCAGTCGCCGCTCGTCTTACTCCTCGCTCTCTGTTTCTCTCTTCCTCTCGTCTGCAGGCTGTTGTGTCCTTTCATTTTGTATCTTCACATCTTAAAGCCTACTTAATTGACTTACGAGCAGTCTATAAAGAGCGGCAACAATTACCAGTAATCGACTGTGATTGTGTCAATTTTGATAATCATAATAGTTATACGTACTATACAGACTCTCCTTTTATATAACAAAGGCGGCTTCAAAATGTCACAAGTGATTTTTTCCTCACTAATACACTATTTATAAATGTATTTTTTTGGTTTGTCTCAATGCATACTAGAAATACTTTTTTGACTGGACAGACCTGTAACTTAATAATTTGAACTACTTTTTGGCATCATGGGGGATTCGAGCCTAAGCAACACTAGATAATCCAAGGACTCTTATCCAAAAGACACACACTCCAAGGTTGCCATCACTAATTCATTTAATTTTTTTGTTATTGGACAGGAGAATGCTGAAGTAGCCACGGTAACACAGGAAGGACATGTCGACTCCCACACTCTCCTTTCGTTACACAATGTATCCATTCTCTCTCTTATAATTATTTCTATTGCACTGCTTTCAATTGTAATACATTTTAAATTGCAATATTTTCATTTTTATGCAAGAAGCCGCGACAAACATTAAAATGTCAGTTTGTTGTTCAGTTCTTATGGTAATTCTGTTATTAGTAGATGTTTTTGTTGCAGATATCCTTGTGAAAATAGAAAAACAGCTCTAATGCTTAAAAATATACTTAAAAGTTACGATTTGGCGAAAATTTATTGTTAGAAACATAGAATTTGTCATGCATTTGACCATCCATCCATCCATCCATCCATTTTCTACCGCTTGTTCCCTTTCGGGGTCGCGGGTGACTGGAGCCTATCCCAGTGACTTCGGGCCTTAGGCGGGGTACACCCTGGACAGTGGCCAACTTGTCGCAGGGCCAACACGAGCATTTGACCATGTATGTTATAAATGAGATTCAGTCTGTCCTTTAGCATTAGCATTTAAGAAGACTGATATTTTAACTCCTAATACAAGAACTGCATAAAGAGGTCTAAAAATTGAGAATTTGCAGCAGTTCTTTTATATGTTTTATTTGTTATTTACTTACTTGCAACCATTCAATTTGCAATTTTGCACCTATTGCGGTTCATCTTACAACCCTCATTTCAAGCCTGGTGTTGTTGAGGATCTACTGTAGCGTTGAAAGACAGAGTGTATTCCCACTTTTCCATTTGCAGATTTGACGCCTTCCTTCCATCTCTGAGTTTCCATCACCGCCAATTTCAACAATATTTCCTTGTGCAGCTCACCTTTGACACCTTCGGCAATAACTATACAGGACGGATACATGAGAACACTGGCGGAGGAAGGAAGCAGTTAACAGTTAGGAGACAAGCCAGTTTCAAGCAGAGTTGCATCTGACTCTTTGCTTCAAACAAACATCAATTAGTCAAGATCAAACATTCACTAATTGAAGACGGGGTTTTTCAGCGCTCCACAGGAGGACAGAGTCGCTCATTAGGGGATTGATGTTAGTTAGTGAGCAGGAACAAGATGGATTGTAGACATGGCCATTACAGTGTATAAATCACAGGTGGAGCATCTGTACACTGGTGTGATGATCATCATCTCAATGTCAACGGGAAAAAGACTGAGGAAATTGTTTTTGATCCAGAATATTTGAGAGAACACACCCCACTTTCCATCCACAGCAGTGAGGTCACATTCTTACAAAACCTCTGTATCCACAGTAACTCCATGTGAATTGCAGCAGAGACTATTTCAAAGACAATTTTTTGAGTGTTTTTGGAGTTGACCAAACAATAATGATCTGATATATCATGTGGTAATCCAAAGCATTATAAGATACTGCATGTGTCAGGGTGGTTTGGTTATTTGTCAATTAAAACAAAATTCAACTGTGTTTGTAGCTTTCAAAGAACATCATTACAGCAGATATTTGAGGAGATGTTCAATCATCATGTTTTACACTCGCAGTTTGAGCTGCTGCTAAACCAGCCTAAAACCAAAGGGCGGAGACTGTTTTATGTATTATTCTGATGTCTGTGTCATGTTTTCTGTCTGTTTCATGTGGATTTTCTTTATGTAGTAACCTGTGTGTCCAAGACAAATTTCCTCTGGGACAAATAAAGTAATCTTGATCTTGATCTTAATCTTGAGAGGCAGACTCCGAGGAATAACAGGATGACAGGCTAATCTGGTTTGGGATGACTGCTGGGATTTATGCATCCTGAACACCCTATTTGTCCTTTTTAGAGGACTGGAAAGAAGGATTTGTAACGGTAGTGGGCACAGACAGTGTCATACATTTTTAAAGCACTGTATTTCTGGAGCTCTTGACCTTTTGATGGGTACAATGCATTTCACCACCTGTTTCATGAATGTTTTGGAGAAAGAAGTAGTTTTAGTAATAGTTTTGTTTGAAAAAGTGCAGCAGTGGCTTAGTGTTTGATTTGGTGGGCATTCTATCCCAGCTCCAACCTAGATACTGTTGTGATGTCCATGGGAAAGACACTCTTTGTGGGTATGGTTCTGAGGACCAGTCAGTTCTGCATGGATCATGTCACCCTCGTCAAATATCAAGCATTCTGGCTGCGCGGCTCGGGGACCGCGAGGTACGCTTCAAAGAGTGAAGACGTGCTGGTGGACGTGCTCTTTTCTTTTCCTCTTTTCTTACTTTTCTAAATGAGCACAAGACATACGTTCTTCTTTTTGGTTCTCACTCTGACTTCATCGAACCATCTCTGAGCCACTTATCTGTAAATACACTCACTACAGTCAGAAATCTTGGTGTTTTTATTGACTCAGCTTTAAATTGCAAAAAACAAATCAGTAATGTCGTTGAATCCAGCTTCTTTCAGCACGGGTCTATTGCCAAGTTTAAGCCAATACTTTTATATAAAAATCTTGAAATTGTCATCGACTCACTTATAACAAGCAGACTTGATTACTGCGACTCCCTCTATACAGGACTTCCACAAACAGCTATTTCAAAATTACAATAGCAGCCAGATTTTGATCAGGCACAAAAAAATAATGAACACATAACTCAGTCAATCTTGACCAACCCAAACTGGCTGCTGGTCAAATGTATTGACCATTGCTGATTTGAATGCCATACTCTGCTCCTCGTTTCTCCTCAAAACCAAAGGAGGGAGTGCTTTCTCTGTTTCTGCACCTAAACTCTGGAATACCCTCCCACGCCATATTAAAACACCCACTTCCATCCACCAGTTTAAATCCCTGATAGAACCTTATAACCTTGCTTTCATTTTT
Source organism: Eucyclogobius newberryi (assembly GCF_026437365.1). NCBI lineage: Eukaryota > Metazoa > Chordata > Actinopteri > Gobiiformes > Gobiidae > Eucyclogobius > Eucyclogobius newberryi. Next base: position 15,717,458 of record NW_027315724.1, on the reverse strand, counting down.
TTCTTAAATTAAAATGATGTTGAGCAATGTATCTTATATTGCCGATTTTTTTTTTTTTTTACATTTTACATATATTGTTCTATTGTTCAGCTCAGTGGTTGTTGAATGTGCTATATAGATAAATTAACTTTGTCAATTTTTCAAAAGCCAAACTAACTTAAGAAATTCTTGCCAAATCTTCCTGTATACCTTTAAGTGACAGAACTTAAGCTTGAGTTTAAAGACATACAGTGGCACCTCCCAGTCTGGCATTCTGTATTCTTTTTTTTTAACTTTCAGCCCCGCCCCTGCCCCTGCTTTCACAGATTTAAAGTGACAGTTTTGAGTATCAATAAATGCATTGTTAAGGCACTGCATCAGGGCATTTTATATTAGGTCAGTGAACTAAAATAATGATTGATTTTTCATCATTATTCCATGACTCATTTCCCTAAACCTACTAAACTCCATCCTGATTACTCTATAAAGTCACACTTGGGATTTGCGTTTCTGAATTTAGGGGGAAACTGGGTGGATTACAAGGCAGTTGCCCTCAGCCCTGGGTTTATGTGACATTGAGCCACCCATAGAGGAGCCAGGACACTTTCCTCTGTGCGAGTATTATTTGTATTACACCAAATCCAATTGGGGCCTGTGTGTATTAGAGTGAATGACAGTGGGCTGTGTCAGGATCAAAGGATCAGATTGTGTCGGCAGAAACAATTGCACTTACCGTACCCAGCGTCGGTTCTTTGGCTTTAAAAAATAGACTCGAACACTTTGGGATCCCTGCTGTATGTCATCGTTTCAGACACTTAAGACAAACCAATACAGACATGTCCAGAGAACAGCCCAGGGGATCGTCATGGATTTCTTAAGGTCGTAAGCCTGCATTCTTATCTTTATGGCCCATTACAACCATACAATGTAAAATAAATATAAAAATATTTAAAATAATATACCTTTGTTAATTTCATCCTGGTAATTTCTTGACTTTTGAAAAATGAAATGCATTTTTTTAAAGGCACTGTGTCAAATTTTTACTGTCGTAATTTTTTTTTTTAAATAGTTAAACAAGTTCATTTGAGCTCTTTGCACGTGTAATGTTCGCTTACCTAATGCATTTGGAGAAAACCATTATGTTTATAAGCATTTTTCAAAGACCAGAACTAGGTTTAACATCACATTAAAGCTAACGTCAACTAGCATGCTAACGGCTCACTTCCTCCTACGTGGAGCGTAAAACTTATGATTTAAATTAAATTTCAATTACATTTATTTTTGTAATGCCCGAAATCACAACAGTAGGTGCTTCGAAGGCACTAGAAAATGCCCCAGCATCCCTTGTCCATAGCCGAATGTCCCAAAGTCCCCTGTCCTTAGCCGAATGTTCCATTGTCCCCTGTCCTTAGACCCTCCTTCTCGGCCAGGAAAAACTACAAAACCTCTTTGAGAAAAAGAAGAAACATGGAGGAGTTCCACAGTGAAGGATGGATCATTCAGACGGACAGGCGGACGCGAGATAAAGAGAGGAGCTGGACCCACTCAGGAGGAGAGCCAGTTCTTCTTTATTATGCAGGTGTTTTACAGGCTTGATTTATGAGCGCTTTGAATGAGAGTTCCTGATTGTATGCAGAGAGTGCAAGTTTGTCTCATTTTCTTCCTTAGAGCTACTTTTACAATATATACGTACCATGGCAGGTACAGGTTTAACTTTATAACCTGAAAAAAACAAAAAACATACAGCCCCTTAAATACAAACCCAATTGGGCATAGCAAGACAGTACAACTGCATAGTCCAATAATTTGGCGTCAATTTACTGTAAATTTGGTCCAAGAACCATGAATGACATCAACATGGAAATGTGTGTCTCAAAGGGCAGAATTAGTCTGCTACCATTATGCAGTAATTTATTGCCTTTTTACAGGAAAGTTAAGTTTTCCCATTTTCGTCCCTGATGTGTGCTTGTCTAAATTGCCACTGGAGGGAACAAATGCATGATATTAGTCTAATACACTGTCTCCTGAATGGGCTCCAATTGCATCATTCAACATTGGCAGCAGTGAACCATCAATCATGTCCAGCGAGGAGCAAACAGGAAACCGCACTCCTGCAGTTTTCTCCGCCTCCTCTATTTACTCACAGGTAGACGTCACCTGCTGCAAAAACCACACGCACTGTTCCATACAATTGCATTTCACTGAATCGTTCCGCTGCACCATTTCATATCTCTGCAGGAAGGCTACAAACACTGGTGAATAATGCCTTATTTGACTTCTCTTTTTCATCAGCCCATCCTCCATCTACTCGTTAAGGCCACACTATAGTTAGCCAGCACCGTGCGTTGGTATGGAAACGGGTTTATAAAGTCTTCAGGTTGCTAACGTCCTAAACTCACATAGCAACCGCCATTCACAGTGTTGACATTGTGAATTGTATGAATTAGTGACTCCACGGAATGAAAAGGAGAAAGCCGCAGTTGGTCAAGTGTCAAAGACATATTGAATGTTTTAAATTGATATACTTTATTAAGTGAGGCGCTTGACTTTGGCCGCGCGTTCGATCGGATGTGAGACGACGCCCACATGGCTACCTTGAAATGTAACAGCACATTCTTACACGGCTTTCATTGCACAAGCTGAATAGATGAGAATTTTCTATCACAGTATTGTAAATTGATAGAATTCCTGTTAAAAAATGTGCGGGATGAATCATGAAGGAGTTTATTTGTCGTATTTGTTCAGCGTTCTGTTTTCACCGAAACCAGACATGACTAGGTAACTGTGCTGTGGTGAAAAGAGTAGAGCTCGAACTTGAACTTGGGGATATAGAAAAAGGCAAAATTTGATTTACGCTAACAAAGGTACGGTACTAACTAATATTTCTGCACTTTTTTAGTTCATTTTATGCTCCCTTCACGTATTGTGCGATACTTGAACCTCAACCCAGATATTTGCAGGCACATTTTAGCACATTCCTGATAAAATGGGAAAATACCATAAAAATATTGAGATGGTGCAAACAAATCTAGAGATATTCAGAAACATAGCCATTACGTTTATTTTGTATGTTCTCTTCTAGATTGTTGTCAAACTTATATTAAAATGATAAAATGCATATATATAACATGTTTCAATTGTCAAGTTGTCAGTTGTTATTTTGGTTCAAAATCGGGCCTCATTTTTACATCCGTGGGAAAGATACTTATTGTAGTATAATGAATAGTTATGAGCAGATGTTATCCCCCGTTGATAATAACTACATTTTAAAATGATTACTGTCTTAAAGCTTTTCATGTTAATGCCACTGTTACTTCTGCTTCTAATATTATTCTGGGCGTGAAGTACCATTACTTTTTCATGTGTACTCTGGTCTCGCTCTACATAAGTCAAACTCGTCAGTCGTCGGCAGTATCCTTGTCTACATCCCATGTCCGGTTAATGTACTACGTGTTCTGTTGAAATAGTCATCAATATAAATATTGTGCTACTTCTCAGTGTACAACAGCATGACTTAGCACAGCAGGGCGTGTCAGTGTGGCTTTCCTGCTGTTGTCCAAGCACTCATGCTGCTCATGGAAATTATTTAGTCCAACAATAAGCTCAAGTAATATTCACTGCCCAACTTTCCTATTGATTTTAGTCATTTGTGATTATATAAACAATATCCACCCGAAACACTTAAAATGTACAATAGGCTTGGCGCTGTTACAGGCTGTGCATAGCAGCTCTCTTGAAAGCACATGAACCCATAGAGCCTTATAAATAATAAACATAAGATTCACTATATTTCAGAAACATACTGTATGACAAACCGATGTATAATTTAAAGTGGACCATCGACTTGAATTACAAATGTGCAGAAATGCATGCATTAGGCTGCGAGAGAAGACTACTGTGTGTTTCTATATGACACATTTGCATTCAGGAGAAAAACGATGAGTTAAATTGGTGCAGGAGAAACTGATCGATGTCTGGTTTGAGTAGAAATATATAATAAAACCAGAGAAAAATGCGCACTATAGAAAAATATAATTCAGTCTAGTATCTTCATCAGGACTACTGAGAAGTAAGAATCAAATTATTTAACATTATCTGAATGTAGGCACTGACATTAAATGAGCAAAATTAATGTGATGAATAGTAAGTTATTGTACACAATTTGTACCATTTAGTTATATGCTAAATCTGCCTAGGATTCAGTATATTAGGGTTATTATAGTGTTTTTGCTACATTGTTTTGGTCTTTGTATTTAATTCATTTCGAAATAGTCTGCCCAAAATGTTCTGTATCTTGTCAGTTTTCTCCCTTTTCAGAAGTGCTATTAAAGTATCTCGTATGAATGACTTGAACCAATATTTACTTTTAAACTATGCAAAAGTGTAAAACATCTTCTCACAGTCCAGCACAAGGATTTGTGTGAGATTTCTGCACATTTGAAGCTGTCAAACGTTGGACAAACATTTTACACGGGGATTCAGATTACCAGTATTAGTGAGGATTACGGTTTGTTGGAGAACGTAATAGCCACACGATTTAACCATTTTAACCAGACAATTTTTTCTTTGAATGTAAATAACAAATTAACACCATCAAATCAAATTGTTATGTGCTGCCAAATGTGTTATAGCTAATTAAATGTGTGGACGTCCAGTGTCTTGCTAATGAACCTGACTCTTGAACCATAGTAGTCCAGTCGACAAGGCGTTTCATCTGAATGTTTACAGATGCTATTTGATCCTTTAAAGGGCTTATACTATGCTACAGCTACATTGCTCACGTTTCAGGCCTGTGTCTGCCTGTTATTAGGGATGGTCCAATAGGGATTTTTTTTAGAGCTGATAGCAATATCTGGCTTGCTGCTGTAGCTGCAACCAATATTTTCTGATACATAGATTTACATTCTAAAATCTATAAAAATAAGAATAGAATGCATTTATTGATTTTTATAGAATAATTCTGCATTTGTTGCCTAATTGCTCTTCTATTTCCAGTTTTACCCATTAGTCTGTTCAAAAAGACGTGAACTTGACACATGGGCACACAATGTAATACAGCCATGGCACGCACACACACACGCACGCATGCACACACACGCACGCACACACACGCACTCACACACACACACGCACTCACACACACACACGCACACACATGCACGCACACACGCACACACACGCACACACACGCACGCACACACACGCACTCACACACACACACGCACTCACACACACACACGCACACACATGCACGCACACACGCACACACACGCACACACACGCACGCACACACACGCACACACACACACACGCACACGCACGCACGCACACACACACACACACGCACGGACGCACGCACGCACGCACGCACACGCCCTCACACGCACACACGCACGGACGCACGCACGCACGCACACGCCCTCACACGCACACACGTGCGCGCGCACACACGCACACACACACGCACGCACATACGCACACACACACACTCGCACGCACACACACGCACACACACACACACACACGCACACACACGCACACACACGCACGCACACACACGCACACACACACACACGCACACACACGCACGCACACACACGCACACACACACACACGCACACGCACGCACGCACACACACACACACACGCACGGACGCACGCACGCACGCACGCACACGCCCTCACACGCACACACGCACGGACGCACGCACGCACGCACACGCCCTCACACGCACACACGTGCGCGCGCACACACGCACACACACACGCACGCACATACGCACACACACACACTCGCACGCACACACACGCACACACACACGCACGCACATACGCACACACACACACTCGCACGCACACACACACACACGCACGCACACGCACGCACGCACACGCCCTCACACGCACACACGTGCGCGCGCACACACGCACGCGCACGCACGCACGCACACGCCCTCACACGCACACACGTGCGCGCGCACACACGCACACACGCACATACGCACACACACACACTCGCACGCGCGCACACACACACACACACGCACGCACGCGCACACGCACGCACGCACACGCCCTCACACGCACACACGTGCGCGCGCACACACGCACACACACACACGCACGCACATACGCACACACACACACTCGCACGCACGCACGCACACACGCACACACACGCACGCACGCACACACACGCACGCATGCACGCACACGCCCTCACACGCACACACGTGCGCGCGCACACACGCACACACACACGCACGCACATACGCACACACACACACGCACACACGCACACAAACACACACACACACAGTCACAGCGCCCTCTGCTGGCATTTTTTATAAACAATTTTTATGCAGATTATGTTTTTTAGGCATTTAAGGCAGTGTTTTAAATGTATTAAACCTATTTTATTACCAGTATTATACTCAACAAAATGAGTATACAGTATGTGTGTCTATATGATCATCTCATTTGGTTCATTACTTCCATCACCTTGTTTTCTCACTGTGACATTCAGTGATTGGCTGTTCACTTGCATGTAAATGCATCTCCCACATGCTCACAGCTCATCAAGCCCATGTCCGAAGGGAGCTGCTACTGTCGTGCGCTGGAGATATCTGAGTGGAGGGGTATCACCAGAGCGTGCCACAGGTGCAAATCCACAAGTGGATTTCTGGATTCAAGTGGGAAATTACTTTAAAGAAAAGCTTCATGGTGCCTGTCCCAAGCCTGGACACATAAAGATGGGCATCTGTCATAAAACGTATGCCTAATCAATATTTAATTTCCTCCCCAAAAAATGTATTCAGAAGAAGTTTAGCCGTGGCAACACACAAAAAACAATTCAATACATGCCTTTTTACAAGTTAGAAAGATTGTACAGTAACTAGTCATTTATTTTTCCTTTGAGAAAACAATTTTTCTGCAATCGTTAAAAAAAGCTCCTTCCCTCTCTCTGAAAGTCAAAGGGAGCCAAATTGCCTCTTAGAAACATGCAGAATAAATGTCTTAAGAGCTGAGGGTGTAAATTGTCTTGAGCCCAAATGGTCAAAAACTGGAGAACATTTTCTCTTTCATATTTGAATTTTTTTGCTCTGTAATCCTTTTATTAGCCCAGATTTAAAGTGCCAGTGCAAAGGGACCTTAGCACAATTGACACCCAGGTGTGATGTGCGTGTGCATGTGCATGTGTGCATTAGGGTGCCTTTAAAACGGCCTCACCATTATTTAGATTAGCCCCATTCCCTTGAGTGTGCCTTCTGCATTTAGAGCCTTCAATCACCAGGACTGCTTTATGGGAGTCACACACACATGCTTTGAGGGGACATTATATTGACTTACATTCATTTCCTGGAGACGGGTCCTCGTAACTTTAATCTAAATTAACCCATACCTTAACTTTAAACCATGTTGTTGAGATGCTATTGAAAGATTTACCTTATTTGGACCCGATGACATGTATATAACGCCATCAGTGCTTTCACGACGCATACTTTGATCATCAGCTAATACAGACAAAGAACGCGCCAAGGTTACATAGAGTTATTACTTTCTTACCCACTGCATGCTGTGTGCAAGATCAATGGAGCAAAAAAAAAACACCCCCCCATAACTATAGGCTGCAAGATACATCTAATGAATTGCAATCAGCAAATCGCAAAAGCTGTAATTATTTAGATTATGTAATGTCCTCTGCAAACAGCAACATATCCTGTTTCTATTGGGTGTTATTGTGTATAAAACCTGCTCATCCTTTAGGTCAAATCTCTACAAACATGTTCTGAAATGCTTGTGCTTCTTGTTTTTCTTTAGCAGTTAATATTTAGTCTGCTCTCAAATGTACCAATAAACACTCTGAGACGCAACAAATCGCCCCTCTCTTAATCACAAATGGGGATCAATACCTCCGCCGGTGTGTGTTTGGGCCAATACACATCAGAGCGATCCGGCCAATAAGCAGCAACAAGCTTTGAGACCAATTTCCTTTGAACTCGGCTTTTTTCCAGCCCGTGTAGTTGTATACTTGGGAGACCACGTATATGTGTGTCCAGGACTGACTGCAACAATGCCCAGTGTTCCATTCTGACAGCCTTATTGTGTATCTTGTGCTATTAGCCAACGTTGGTCAATACAGACGGAGATTGCGCTACCCTTGAATAACCCTTCACCGTGTTGACAAAAACAGTCGGCTGCAGGGTTCAGGGCGCAATACAGCGTTTTACAGAGCAACAAGCCCACAGCCATCAGCTACTCGACCCCGAAAACCCCACAATCATTTCACTTTCTCACACAACTCTGCTCTCTGCACGGACGCAAGAGCATTAAATGTGCAATATATGGGGCTTTTTAGGAATGCCAATTAATTACTGACATAAAACAATGCGCTGTTAGGGGAGCAATTAAAAGGAATGTTAACCAAGACGCGTACTTTAATTTAGTACTTTTGTTTTAGCAAGAGTAGGGGTAGTACTTACACACATCCTTGAATTATATCACACAGAAAAAAGATGCACGGTAATTGTTTCAAAGATTTTCCATCATATACTTTTATTATTTTGACCCTTCATCATTGCTTTTGATTTTTCCTTTAAATGCCTGACTAAACTTAGCCGCAATTCAAAGCTGTTCCTGAACCCTTTGGAGTCCAAACAAATGGTTGGGCTCCTTGTGAAGCTGAGATTTGTAGTCGTATTTTTGATAATTGCCACCATTATAGGGACTATGCAGACTGGACTAATTATTAATCCAAATGTCATGATAATGATTTTCTACATCCTTCAGTGGGGGGTCACCTGTCAGGGGCAGTGGGACCCATCTCCAGATCTTGGGCTATATTTGGCAAACGAGGCATTGCATTGCCTTGTTGATGTGATTTATGTATGACTTAGTATGTTTAATTAACAATATGAGCTAAATACTACAGTAGACTTCATTTTTAATTATCTTGCTGGCAGTTTTTTATGTTTTTGAACTCATCCAACAGTACTAATAATTAGCAGTATTATTTGCAAAGCAGCTATGATCAAGCGCTCACTGATGGCTCCATTGATTCTCCCACTGAAGTCAAATGCGCAATTACGGATAAAAAATCACCAGCCGACAACTCTGATGCTCTGCATTCTGACAGGCTTGATATACATAAATGACTTTGGTTGCAGTTAGATTGATGTACTACATTAGCACGTCCCTGTAGTCAGCCTGTTGGACCAGTCTGGACGTCCCCACAATGTCACCTCTCGCACAGCTGCGGGACGTCACGCGGGAAGGGACAGGTCTGGGACAGAGCAGGGACATAACAGAGGGATAAATGTAAGGAGGTGTCCCTTCAAGGATCTTCTATAAATCTTTTAACAATGGGATGCATTATGAATATGGATTCTGCATATTCACAGGCTGAGTTTGTGTATGGAGAGATGATGAGGTTTAGGAGCCTGGTGGAAATTAGCAATAGGTTTAAGTCAGATGCCCTACCTGATGCAAAACAAATAAATAAAAATATTGTTTATTGGATTTTTTTTTAAATAATGGAGTTTATATCTTGGTCATGTTGTTTTGACCTGCCAGAGAGAGCGAGAGAGAGCAAAAAATTCAAATACAAGTAACACAAAACATCCAATAAACTGCACATTTTGTCCAACGTATGAAACAGACATGAAACAAACAAACATTTGATACATTTTCAAATTAAGTCAGAGTGTAATTTATTTCCTTATCCATTTCTGTGTCATGGCCTTCTTTCCTGACGCCAATGGCAAGCTCCAAAAGTATCGATTTGTTGTATCCATGGCAAGAGTTTTGAATCCAAAATCCTGTACATACTCTGAAGTCGAGTGGGATGTAAATACTGAAAACAGTTTGCAGTACTTTGTTAATCTCAGATAAAGAACAAAGGTGATTGAACTAGAAACCTGATTGATCAAGTCTCTGATTGATGAGCAGACTCCGAAGTTACACAATAGCTTTGATTGTTATAAGTCCTATATTCCCTAAGGTGCTGTACTTGATTTTAAGCATAATTCATTTTCAACAGTTTTCAGCAGTCCACATTGAACGCTCACTTACCTAATACATTGTGAGCATGCTAACAATGCAGCGGGATGAGTTTATAAGCGTGTTACACATCTTTCAGAGCAAAGTTTACAGTCACGGTAAAGCTAACAAACATTAGGAGAATAAAACGCTCTATAATTAGCATGCAGTACAAAGAGGTCTCGTGTTGAGCTTAAGAGCTGCTCTTATAATACATCTGGGATTACACTGGGATAAAACTGATTTTACTTTATAAAATCAATAAATAACTTGAAATGTCTTACCATTTTAATAAAAAGAGTATTTTCTTTGCCAGACATCTTAAAAACATGTTGCAAAAGTGTTCAAAATGAGTTTTCAGCCCTTTTTTAATGAAAGTTCTCGTTCATAACGCTCCCTGTCTAATTGTGGATTGTCTTATTTTATTCCCTACAAGTCAATTATAGCATAATTCAATCATCGGCATGTTTTCTCTAAGGATACAGAGCCAAGCCCATTAGTCCCTATATCTTTCTTGTCTCTTTGCTTTATTGTATTTATTGCACCACAATGACAGCCGGCACTAGCAGCAGCAGCAGCAGCAGCAGCAGCAGCAGCACAAGCGTTGAGGGGGAGGAGGGCGGGGCGGCGGCTAAGGATGAGGAGGAGGAGTATGTGCCTTGAGGAGACAGTGAGCGAGTCTGCCTTGTGCCTGTGCCGCTGCTGCCTCAGTGAAGGAGGAGGAGGAGGGGACGGTGCGAGGGGGAGGCGCTTGTGTGAGCCCGGGCTGCTTGTTCATCGCAGGCTCAGAGTGTGAGAGAAGAGTGTGCCGGCGCGCGCTGTGAGTAGCCAGCCCGGCGCGTGTGAATGTGTGTGAGACCCCAGCCATCCCACCGCGGCGGCCGTCAGGTAGAGATGACATGACTGCACTGGAGAGGAAGAAGGGCAAGGACCTGTAAGCAGAGCGGCTCACGGCAACGGCATTCCTTTGCACAAGTGACATTCCACAGAAGTAGCTCGTCAACTTGAAAACGCATAATTTTTGGTCTGTTTTTTTTTCTTTTTAGACGCGGTCAGCAAGTTTTCCTGCGTCCAGAGGAGGGTTCAGCCCACGCCAGAGTCTCCGCTGCGCCGTCCGATCAACTCCAGGTAAGGTCCTCTTCCCGTCCTGGAGCAAAACAGGATGCTACTCGCTGCACGCCCCTTTGACCTCCTCACACTTTACACCATGTGTTCCTGTGCTAGCTTTATATAGACAGTTTCCATTGTCAACAATAAGTAAACAGTCGAGGGGTCGAGAAACTTAAGTGGCATTTTAGACACTTGAAATATTGATTTACATTTGTCTGACATTCTGGTGTAATGCCTTCAGTCCCACGTGTGTTAATTAGAAATGCTGTATTGTGAATTACATTGTATTGCCAATTTGAAGAGGAAATGATGAAAAACCATGACATAATCTGATCTTATCATTGAACATTTCGTATTGTTCAATAGATTGATTTGCAATATCATTGTGAAATCCTTTGAGGAGATTGTGTATAGTTTAAAAAAAAGTGCCACTTGAAAACTTTAAATTATGACCCCTTTATTTTTCTTCATTTTTATTTATTTATTTTTTTACAATATTTTTGGGGGTTTTAATGAAATCATGATTGAAGAAGGTAAGTGCTGGAGAATTTTTGTTTGTTTGACAATAAACCAGCTATAAACATGAATAGAGAAACTGTTAAAGTGAGAGAAAAGGTATCATATTTGTACCATGTCTGTCCAAATCTGCACACTTCTGAAAACACCTCATTTTGTGTGATCCACAAGTAAAAAAATCTATTCCAACGTGAGGTTCAAGGCACTTTGAACATGTTCTTCCTTTCCCTTCAATTCCACATTTTAATTAAAAAACATTTTTTACAGTGCGATGGGATTTATTGTTGGCAGCAAATTAGAAAAACATCTTTGATTGGCTGCCAGTGTCGACACGTTCTGTTCAGATCTTATTACCTCGACGACACACTTGCTCCGAGGAGTGGCAGGCGCATGTGTTCACAGTGATTGTATGCATGCTAAACCATTCATGTATGAAATCGGGGTTTGAAAGTACTACGCCCGTGTTGTTTTCTGAATCAGAACTGGAATAAACCATCACAAATCAACACTTAAAACATAGTGCCAATTACCGTATTTTCCGGACCATAAGTCGCACCGGAGTATAAGTCGCACCAGCCAAAAAATGCATAATAGAGAAGAAAAAAAAAACATGTATAAGTTGCACTGGAGTATGAAATGCGATTGTAAGTGCGAAAATAACAAATAACATCACATATAAGTCGCTCTGGAGTATAAGTATATAAGTATAAATATAAGTATAAGTCGCACCCTGGCCAAAACTATGAAAAAAGGTGAAAAAAGGAAAATGTGGTATAAGAAAGTGAAAGTTTGACAACAATAATTGCAAAACAAGAATAACACAGGCACTTTATTCCACATTAATGAATATTTATTTGTAAATTTATGTATGCTATTCGTTCCCTAAAGTTGAGTCTCATGCTGTTCTTCAAGGATTACGGTAATATCGCATTGCTTCACTCTACTGCAGTGTGCAAGTATTTGTTGACATAGTGCAGTACTTTGAGTAGATAGCCAGGTGACACTGCCAGTAGACCCGTCAGGCTGCATTCCTCTCTCACACTCATATCGTTCGTGTATAGTTGCTTTTGTTTGTCAGTTATCCAGTACTGTAAAAACATATGTAGTTGAGGAACACAGCGCCACCTGCAGGAAGTTCACAGTCACCCGTGTATTAATTGCAAAACAAAGTGGGACCGGGAGTTCACGCGGTAACGATGTATATTGGGAAAAAGCTTGCGTATGTCTGCGGCGTCCGGCAGAAACTCCCAGTGGAGTTAATCCGGAGCTCTTTCCCCGCCTCCAGTTCACAAGTGACCTGAGCAGTACATTCTTTTTAATGGTTTGGAATTCAGCAAGGCCAAAGATTTTTCACTGAATATAACATAGATTTGCTCTAGAATTTTGATTTAGTTTTCCACCTGAAGTATGAAATAATTGTGAGATAGGGCCAAACTAACTGCTTCCATTTCCAAAAGGTGATGAAAAAAGGGTTTGTTTATAAATGTATTGGTGTGTTGCTATATGTATGATGATTGCTATATAGTTGCACTATTTGATCTTTTAAATACTTTTATCAGGTTCACAATGCCATGCTTTTTTCTCTGCTTGCACACTCTTTATGGCCAGTCGTACTCCATATATGTGGCGTGCGCGGGTCATATTTGTGCGTTGACATGTCCCGTCCTCTGTGCGGATGTAAAAGCAGCAGGTTAATCTCCTCTAAGTCTCCCGCAGAACAGATGTGAGGATTATATCGTCAGGGAAACGATGGTGACGGCTGTGCATTGCGCCACTTTATCTAACGACGAAAGACCACATGTGTACTTTTTCCTTCTTCCTGTCAGCATTTGGTTGTGGTCATTTATATATAGGGAACACAAAGTAGCCTCATGTATTGTTTGTGAAGGCAAGTTTGGACTCTGCACAGACTTGTGTCCCAAATAGAATGACCTTAGATCTTAGAGGGCTGTTGTTCCTGGCCTCCCGGGGCTTTGTCAACTAGGGCTTGAATGTCCTGACTCTATGAGGAAACTAGGTGCAAGTTTATTTTGATAGCGCTACTGCATTATGGGGTAATTGTACATGATGTAGGTATTTGTTCTTGTCAGTTCCTGTGACGAAAATATATTCTGTCGAATGGGTGACATTAAAAGAATGGAACATGTAATGCTCCCAACAATTATAATCAGAGTATCTTTTTGCAATCCATCAAATACGTGCTGAAACGTGAATGTAAATGCCTTAGCTATTGTTTAACTATTGCACTAAAATGAAGTGACTGCAAAACAAGCTTTTTGACATCTCGTATATCTTAACAATAAACTGTAAACAGTCAAACTAAACTGTATGACCGGAGCAGAAGCTGTGTTTGCATTGCCGGCAGTAAGTCAGACCTGTTCCCAGTGCATGTTGGACAGCCAGGGCTGCCCTTTGTCACGGTTCTATTCATAGTTTTTATGGACAGAATTTGTAAGCGCAGTGAGAGGTCAGAGGGCGTCCGGTTTTGGGACCACAGGATCTCATCTCTGCTGTTTGCAGACAATGTTGTCCTGATGGCTCCATCAAACCTGGACTGGCTGCATGCACAGCAAGTGTGAAGCGGCTGGGATGAGAATCAGCACCTCCAAATCCGAGGCCATGGTTCTCAACCGGAAAAAGGTGGCTTGCCCTCTTCAGGTGGGTGGGGTGTCCTTGCCCCAAGAGGAGAAGTTCAAGTATCTTTGGGTCTTGTTCACGAGTGAGGGAAGGATGGAGTGTGAGATCGACAGGCGGATCGGTGCAGCGGCTGCAGTGATGCAGTCGCTGCATCGGACCGTTGTGGTAAAGAAGGAGCTGAGTCAAAAGACAAAGCTCTCGATTTTCCGGTCGGTCTACGTTCCTGCCCTCACCTATGGTCATGAGCTTTGGGTAATGACCGAAAGGACAAGATTGCGGATACAAGCGGTCGAAATGAGTTTCCTCCGCCGGGTGGCTGGGCGCTCCCTTAGAGATAAAGTGAGGAGCTCAGTCACAGGGGAGGAGCTCAGAGTAGAGCCACTGCTCCTCCAGCTAAGGTGGCTCAGGCATGAGGAGGTGTTTCGGGCATGTTCCACTGGGAAGAGGCCCCGGGGAAGACCCAGGACACGCTGGAGGGACTATGTCTCTGGCCTGGGAACGCCTCGGGATCCCCCCAGAGGAGTTGGAGGAAGTGTCTGGGGAGGGGGAAGTCTGGGACTCCCTGCTTAGACTGCTGCCCCCGCGACCCGGCCCAGGATAAGCGAAAGAAGATGGATGGGTGGATGGATCTTCTAAACAACAATTTTGATATTATCTTGCACACACCTAATGTTACTACTACAGTGTGTATTTTTTAGTGTAGCTGTTTATAGAATATGAAAATAGGCTTGGTGTAAATGTACAGCTGATGGTTATGTGTACATATTATGCCAAGGGTTGCATCAGTTGTATGCTATTATATTTTTAGCCCATTTAAGGCATCAACAAGCACACCGTTTAAATATGCCCCAAATGTGTCTAAAAATAACGAATGGTTATACGGTGCAATCACAACAGCAACATTACGATCCGTCTTACAATTGTGGAAATACAAAATACCATAGAATCTAGTAGTTCTGCAACTAATTCAACTTCCCCAGTCAGCCCATCAACATAAGTCTACCTTCTGCTCTCTTGTTTGGATTTTTTTTTTTTTTTTTTAAACATTGATCCCTTGAAGCTTGAAATAAACTGCAACAAGTGGGATCCATAACTACCATTCCCAACGGCGTTTTCCGATCAGAGATATTATCAAGGGTTTTGACGCAGAACATGGAGGGTATGACATGCATAGGTAGTAGCTACAAAGAGCTCCTGGGTGTGATTAAATTTGACAAGACAAATTGATCACTAGTAAGAGGAAAGCTACATTTTCTTGTGATCTGAGAATATACACTGCTTGGTTTTAATTTTCATCCATCAAATACTTAAGTGATGTTGACAAAAAAAAATGTATTGAAAAAAGGAAACAAAATAAAATTTTGACAAGGCTAGTAAAAGTGTTGTTTGTATTGTTACTTTTATAACGCTATTCTATATTAGGCATAACTAAATTTTTTAATTTTTTTAGCTTTGATCCATGTTATAATGGTGTAACAGTTCACTTTTTAACAAACTAGCATGCAGATGTTGCTGTAGCACCCTCTGCTGGCGATGGATAATAAAAACAACGCCTTTTGAAACTAGTTAGTAAATAACCCACAGTGAGGGAAATGCTGTATGTTTACCAACCCGGGAATTCAACCTGCAACCTCTTTCTGCTCTTGCACCACCCCCCTGCTCCCCTTGCTCCCCCTGCTCCCGCCGCGCACCCTGTCATACTGTATGGGATTCTATTCCCCCTAAACACCCACAAGAGAGCGAGTTTCTCCGTGCGCTTTGAAACACTCCGTGGCTCAGAGCAATGAGGGGACATTTACACACAGCGTTAACCGTGGCCCGATCTGCCTGGCCCGGCGCTTTGAATCAAGTCTTCTGATATACTGCGCGTCACAAGGGCACCTTCACTCCCGCTCGCCGCCGTATATACAAGAGCCGCTTGTGTCAGGCCCAGCGTTTTTTTGTTTTTGTTTGGTGATAAATGGACTGTATTATTCCGGGGTTGCTGAACGTTATCTGGAGTGGATCCCTGCAGGGCAAAGAGACCCAGCGAGAGCCCTCTCCGACTCTGCCATGTTCTGAGTGGGGAAAGCTCCAGGCTCCACGTTGCAGCTCTACCTGTCTCCTGTTCACAGCATACGCGGCAAATCTGCTGTTCTCGTTTTTTATACTTGTCTTTTTGCAGAGAGTAAGAGTCGGCAAGGAGCAGCGAACTCCACTATTTATTTACAAGGATAGTTTGGACAAAGCAAGACACACAAAGGCAGTTTAGCTGGGTTTTATGGTCTCTCCAGTCAACAATTTTTACAATGGGATTTATAGAGTCGTGATGTTCTACAGCGGACAATAAAGCAAGATTAATTAAATGTATAAACTACATGGCACGATGTCAATACTAGCTATAAATGTCACTTACACTCATGTTTATTGTCAGAAAATGCTGCATTGTGGTGTAAATACTAGAACTCCAGCGCCACAGCAAGCCGGCCTGTGTTCAATTATGTTTGAATCGAGATTGCCTGACATTGCGCCACCAGCATCGAAGGATGGGTCAAATGCTGTAGGGAACAAATTTAATCCTGCGTGGACATTATACAATTATAGCCAGACAATTTCAGCAGGAGCGGTGTACAAGAGCAGTGGGCCAGCCCTGGAATAGGTAGCATTCACGGTCTAGAATTTAGATTTACTGTTTTTGAAAGAAATGTCCATAATTGTAGTTTGGATCACATCGCTCAAAGACATTTCAGCTGACGACAATCGTGTCTTTGGGGATGAATGATGGCACCACTTTCTGGGGCTATTGGGATTTTCTACTCGGTTTTATTTCTTAATTTTAACAGAGAAGGTATTGGATTTGACAGTTTGTGTTCTCCATTCTCCATTAATCAGATTTTTCACCCGCATTTATTTATTCATGCAAAGAGAGAAGACGGAAGAGACTTATATAGAGACTTTGATGACCATATTTCAACAGTCTCATCAAATGAATGACTTTTCTTTCTTTGTATTTTGTACAGATTGTAGGTAAGGGACATGATTACATTCATCCCGGTCATGTTCTTCTCATGACTCACACTGTCATATTTCTTTCTTTTTTTCCACCCTTGTTCAGCATCTATTCACCTGTAGTAGATAATATAATGACATCTGAAGCAGATAATTCATTTCTGGCTTTGGCAGGACCTGAATGCAAGTGAAAATACAAGGTGTCGTCAGGCGCGTGGACCAGTGAGTCACCTGGTCGAGAGAGGAAGACGACAGGGAACTTTTGTGCTGTATGAATCATCTGCTCAGAAAGGAGCTTACGTAAACCTGAGGCCCCAAGAAGCCAAGCAATAATGAGGACCCTATATCAACAAGATTAGGTGTATAGCTCTCTAATAAGAGCCAGGAAATGTCAAGAGTCAAAGCAGTTGTCGAAAGAAAGTTTTTATTTGAGAAAATATTTGAGGATTCTTTCATAGATTTTGATTCTAGTTTAACATCAAAGAGTCTGGTTTTATTGACTAATATAATAAGATAAAGACAAGTACAAAGAACGAAGCAAAAACAATAATTGTTTTTGCTTCGTTTCGTATTTGTTGTAACGGTGGTTGCATATCACGCTATGGTGCTTGTTGTTAATTAAATTATACAAATGTAAGTGTGACTTGAATTGATGTGGTTATGGAGAACTTCTATAGTTTATGTAAATTATAAGGTCGAGTAATGTAAATGAGAAAAAGGCTGAATCCAGAGAAAATGGAGAAGATTGGATTGTTGTTTTGAAGAAAATGGATGATCAGTTTAATAGTATTGCTGGAATTATATTTTTTCCCTGTGTGATTTGATGCTATATGAACATAGATTAAATAATGATTTCATCTTAACCAGCCGTGATCTTGAACTTCTGGTATGTTTGCCAATCAAACCTATCTATTTTCATTGGTCTTTGGGGTTTCTATGGCTTAGGGGTTTGGTTGCAGCACGCATACTTGGGTTTTTGCTAGCTTTGCTTCGTGAGATTGAGTCCTGCCACTGATAATTTGCTGTATGTCTCAACCACTCTCCTCCCCATTTCCACACTGCTTTCAGTTCTGTGGTTTACTTCTTTCCTCTGAAAAAATAAATAAATCAGGAAACACTTATCTAAGTGTAAAATCCAACCGAGGTAACAGTTGCAACTCAAATGATTATGCTAACCAACCAAATACGTAAACACATATTTTTAAATATCCATGTGTTCTAGAAAAAAACAACCTTCTGTTACTGCCCTTGTGAAAAACAATCATTTGCTTGTTTTCCCAGCCAATATATAAAGTGTGTCTATCTGAACGTTAGCGTGGGAGGTCTGCCTACGATCCTTTTGCAGAAAAAGTCGATAGTTTTCTCTTCATCTAGCTTCATCGCCGCGGCAACTCAACCCACTGCCAGCAAGGGCAACTCATATAAGGACCAGAGAGCAGCGGCAGAGGAGGAGAATGAGTAATGGATAGATACTAGATACATGGATTTCACCAAAAATAATAAATATGTCCTGTTTATTCCGAATAACCTTTGAAGTAGAACTCCTGGGTTTGGGGGCTCTAATGTAGTGTTTGTGGGAGCTGTTTGTGTGTTTTAGTCTCTTTCTCCCTCTGTACCCTTCAATTTGTGGCCCTTCCATTGTGGTAATAGAGCATTACTGAATGGGGACTTGAATAGGGAGAGAATAAAAGGCAGAAAAAAGCAGAAAAGAATAGAGCTTAGAGGAGGTGTAAAAGAACAGCAGGCGAGGAGTGCCTGTCTATGATTTCCCCTGGGCATTGGCCTAAAAGAGAGGGGCAGGGCACATTTAGGTCAAAGCTGGACATACATTTCAGACACTAGGTTTTAATTGCAGGTAGAAGCATCATTTTCACTTTTACATCAGCAAAATCGAAAAACTATAGAATTTAAACATGAAATGGAGCATTCTGATAATTACTATTCGTTTTTTGAATTATCATGTATTTTCAATATTTTTCTACTCAATTCAGTACATTATTATTATTATTATTATTATTATCATAGTTGCTAACTCATCATTT
This sequence comes from Eucyclogobius newberryi, assembly GCF_026437365.1. Classification (NCBI taxonomy): domain Eukaryota; kingdom Metazoa; phylum Chordata; class Actinopteri; order Gobiiformes; family Gobiidae; genus Eucyclogobius; species Eucyclogobius newberryi. The sequence goes on along the minus strand of NW_027315724.1, from coordinate 15,698,148 downwards.
GTTTTCTGCATGTTTGAGTAATCCTGTATTGTTGGCTGAGGCTCGAGTACTCTTTCACCTACACTCTATCCCCGCCCACATGCCTGTACTAGAAAAATGAAGACATCATACATGTAGGGTTCTAAAATGTCACACAGTCACTTTTAAAAATAAAAACACATCAATCTGTGAAATGTCACTGTGAAGAGGCGGAGCTTATCAGTTCTGCAGTTTTGAACAGGAAGTCAGAATCAGAGGGTTTATTGCCAATGTCAATGAACAGAATTCAAAACAATGAATACCGGTAAGTCAAAAGAGAAACAGAGAAAGACATTAAAATCTACTATGGGATGAAATTAAAAAGAAGCTATAAGTTAAAAAATAAGAATACAAAAAAAAGCTTAATACGTACACAAATTTAAGTAAATCGACCTGTTTCTATTACAAAGTCTTGTTTGGTTTAAATGAACAAATGAATGAACAAAATGTAATAATGATGATCTAGTTATTTATAGTTTGATACTAAGTACCTATTAAAACCAATAGATGTCTCTCTCAATTTTACCATCATGACTTTCTTTTCAGGGTTCCATTTTGAATAATTGATATTATGTTTTTTTTTTATTTTGGACATTATGTGCCTTAACTTTTTTTCCCTTTGGATGTCTCATTTTCATGTTATTTTTATAATTTGTTTCTCTCTGGTCTTGTCTTTTTAATTTTTGTTCTTTTGTGATATTATGCTTTCCTTTAGTCCCGGCTAGAAATTGGCACAAATGCTAATTATGATGATCGGGTAAACTAAGGCCTACTCATTCATTTGACCATGTCCATTCCCATTAAGTACAATTTGATCTGCCAATGCCATGCCAAATATTGATGAAATAGTTGGCTTTTCCTGCACGCAATACCAGACAAATCTTGCTGTTGATGATAGTGCTGTCCAAGTATGAGAGACTTTTGTGGTATACTATATATGTGCCATTTTATACTGTTTTACTGCCTGCCTACTTTATTGATCCAATTCACACCAATAATGGACATTGATCTGTTCCCTTTAGTGCACATAGAAAACCACACACACACACACACACACACACACACACACACACACACACTACTCCTCACAAAGGGCACTCAAACATACACTTCATATTTTCCATAGGCTCAGAGGTCGGCATCCCTCCAGCCCCAATACCTTTTACTCTAAAAGCTCAGCAGTACCAGGAGAGATGCATGGAGACATGTGCATGGCTTTTAAATATCCCCATGGACAGTCTGACAGAGAAATATGAGCTGCTGTATCTCCACAGAGCATTCGGGTATTCGGCTGGACCCACACTTCAATGTCATTTCAGTTTCACTTGATGATCTCTGCGTTCAAAGTTTGTTTTGTGACCAGCTCTGTAGGAATTTGTATTCTAAGCATTATTATCACAGATTTGTTTTAAGAAATGTGTGTGATAGATACAGAGGTTTTGGTTTATATATTCCTACTTACTATGAAAGTGGTAAGTTAACAATGTATTAACACAATTGTCTGCTAATACCCATTGTGTTTTGCCAGTGTAGAGCAATATTTCTCAAATTGTGGCTGCCTCTGGTGATACATGGGACCCTCTGCAGTTTATGTTTTCCTTTGTGACAAATCGATTCTTGTTTTTGTCCTTTGGGTCAAGGATTATTTTTAACTACGCTATCCATTTTAGAGCATGTTTAATGCCTTAATTAAGGCCCAATATCGTCTGGATTTAGATCTGCTTGTACTCGGAAAGCCACATATTATGTTGTGTGATTGATTTGTTTGAGTGTCACTGGGTTAGAGGTTAGAATGTAGCTTTTAAGGGCTTATGTAAGGAATATAGTCATGGGTTTTACTCCCAGAGATATACTGTACACATACGTACACATACAGATGACTCTTTTTCCTAATTAATTCAGTATAAGAGCATTTGTTTATTCATTTTGATTGTGGGGGCGTATAATTGCACAAGGTCTGTCCACTTTGTTAGGAGATATTTTTATTCGAGCTATAATTCAAATAAATAAAATAAAATGGGTTTATAATTGCCATTTTGAGAGCTGGGAAATGGTTTCTTTTAAGAGTATTTTCAAATCCTTTGAAAATATGAATGTAATTTCCTTATGATTTGGATTTGGCAGCAAGTTTCTAATTGAACCTAAGCTATTTTTTAAAACATGTAGGCCCACTATTTACAGAAACACAATATGCAAAATTAGTAATGAAAAAATACACTTTTATTAGTTGTATCAAAAGCTCTTTAGTACCACTTGAACCTCAACTCTTACTGTGACCACGATGATTCAGGACAATGCAGAAACCCTTAGACCTCACAGTCAACACCTTAGTCGTTAATAACAATAAATGTTTTTCTCATCTTCACATACTGTATTGTACTGTCCATCAGAGCGAAGGCTGCTTTGCCATCAAGATCATAACTAAGATTAAGAAACATCGTCCAAAAAAAAAGAAAAGATGTATATGCAAAAATAGTAAGTAGCGTAGCAACTTAATGCGTTAGTTTTCCTGGGGAGTAACTTAACAGTGCATCACCTGGAGACCCATATACCCGGGTACTTGGCCCAGAATCAGGGAGAAGATGCAAACTTCACACAGAAAAACTTCCCCTGTAATCAGAAGCCTTTTGCTGTGAGGCAAAATTGCTAATGACTCAACCACTCTGCCGTCACCATTAACAACCTGCTAATGCTACTTGTACAGCACATAGTGTAACTTTGCACCACTCTTCACTTAGCCAAACCATAAACATAAAACTCTTACATCTTGGCAGTGCATTGATAGGAAGAGTTGATCCGGATCCCTGTATTCAAGTGTCATCATGGATAGCGCTCGTCAGGGCCGTCCTTAGCGACCGCTCCTTGTCTCTGCCACGCTTGTCTGATTCCACCCTGGTTCTTCTCCACACTTCCCTGACAACTTTCTGGAAAGTCTCATAATGGCGCAGGCTCTTCAGTAGTCTCTTGCTGTGTGCGCTGATGCTTTCGGGGCGTAATCCTCTTCAAAGTATGCGATCAGTCAGTGATTCGACAAGCGTGCACCGGAGCGTACGTCTAATGTGTCACCCTGCTGCACTGAAGAGAGCACAAATGTCTCTGCCATGTTGATCAGCTGCCCGTCTTTGCTCTCTGTATTTTCTCTGGCTTTCAAATTTGTAGAGTTTTTAACGTTTAGTACAGCTGCCGGTGGTGCAGTGGATAGACATGTGTCGTGGCTGCATGATGAATGTCTACACCCGATCTCTCCCCCCCATTTCATGCTTTTGTCAAAAAAAGCCTTCGGGCAAAGAAACAAAACACTTAGTAGATGTTCTTTTTGTGACTGATCTTGCAGCTTAAAGGCGGTATGGACGAGGCGGAAGTGCGCATGCACACTCCCCCGTGCGGACTGATACATTGTTTATTGGCGCAACGAAGCGCATCACATCGCTCGTCTCCCGTAGATTTCTGTCCACTTCTGCGTCAGCTCGAACTGTCTTTCTCCGTCTTCATTTTGCCCCGTACACTGAGGGAACTATATTATGATAGATCCATGCGCTTAGGCACGCGGAAACGTGGGGAAGAACCGCACGCGGCTGCAGGTGAGCGGTAGGTGCGTTTTATAATTGATACGTGGCAGGACTAATGATTTATCCACGCCACGAGGAAATATGACAAAAAAATTGCTGAAAAAAATCGTCCATACCACCTTTAAATGTAAAATATTTAGCACAGAATCAATAAAAATAAGTAAACCAAAAAAGTCAAATTTGTTGTTTGCTTATTTTTTCATTTGTTTACTGGCTCACACAAAGTAAACTTTTTGTTGAGTGACAAATTATATATATTTTTTGATGTGTTTGATTTTACAAAGTAGTGATTACATGTAGCCTGACAAGAAATGTAATAGTTAGAGTAGCTTGTTTACAATGAATATTTAGGAAAGAAGTTTTGTCAGTAATTACCCTATTTAATACATTTTAACACCAGTAATAGGTAATAGCATGTATATAGACATTATATTAATTGTTTCAGAAATTCACGCGTAATTGTTAAAGGATAAATCAGAAGGCCTAGTTATTGTTTAGGACATAAGAATTCAGAATAATGTCTATGCCATGTATAGCTTAACTCAAAAACACCATTAATTTTACATCTGCAATTCAATTTAACTGAATGTGAGCTGAAAGATTAAATGTGAAAAAAAAGGATTTATTAGAATGTGTAAAAAGATTCAATGGAAACATCTCTCTCATGTTAAAAAAGACCAATTTCTTGATGAAACAGATAATGCGAGATGGACCTTATTTCAAACCACAACCGCTCTTAGCTGTGCCAATCCTCAAAATAGACTCTTCCTTCCACACCTCCACCACCATCTTGCTCTTTGCAGCTTTAGCCACTGTAGGCGTTTCTTGAAGAGGCTCACTTGTGGCTGCCTTCACGGAAAAACATCCAGTGATATGTAATCTCTGTGCAGCCAGTGTCATCAGCGGTGCCATTTGTGTAATAGTACCTGAACCACAGAGAAGCAAGTAAACAAGTAAATAGCCCTGAACACAGTTTCCAACCCGCTGCATTAAGTGTAGCTTTTTCCAGATGGGTCTTTGGTTTAGAAATGTCTCCTACATTGGAGATACCGAGGGCCTTGGAGTCTTACCTCCGATCTGCTGCATAAAGTTTAGGAAAATATCAGGGTGATGACAAGAAGTGTAACGTTTTGTCAAAATCTATGTTGGTCATTTTTTGTGTGTGAATAGCCTACATTCTGTCACAATTCCAGTACAATTTGTGGCTTATAATATTTAAAAAAAAATAACATGAGTCCACCATTCACTTAAAATTGCCTGTTACTCACTTAAAAAATAAGGCTGAGTGTTCCAATATGTAACAATTTGGCATCACAGTTTTATTGGCATTTATATTACAACATTTCATTAGTCAAACACTTTCTACAAAGTTTGTCGATACATTCTGACTAATCGTATCGACTTGCGCATTGATCCTTTTGCTTGTTATCAACATTGAGGTTAATATGTAAATATTATGCACAACTCTAAAACACAAAGTGCTTCTTATAAGTACTTATTTTACTTATTATACTCTTAAACTCTATTTATAACCCCCCCCCAAAAAGAACCCTTACTTAAAACTGTCTCCTGCATGTAATTCTTATACTTTACCAATGATCCAATTCAATTTATTTACTCCCAAAATAATTCCCCGAGAGAGATGACAGTGAAAACAGATTAAACAATGTTCATAGGACTTGGCAATGAAACATTTCCATACTCTTGACTGTATATACAGTAGTTGCCTAAGCTACACCTTGGGGAGTCCCCATCACCCCAACACTACTAATACGATGAATAAAATATCTCATTTTTTATAGACATCATTATATATTTGATACTAAATGATGTAGTCCACCTTTTTTAAATGTTCACACTGGTTAATTAAGATGGCAAAACCAAATAATAGAAGAGAATGTCCTTGATCCCATCACTGATTGAGAGAGATGACCTTTGCAGTGGGACATGACATCAATATCGATAAATTATTATGGAGGTGTTTGGACATTCACTTTGGAAGATAACAACATAGAATACAAATATTTACAACTGGCCTATAGTGAATCTACGGCGTTGACAACAATATATATTCCTGTTTCATGATTGTATTAAGTCCTCGGGTCACAAAGACTTTGCAAAGAACACATGAGAATAATACAACCCCTCCATCTTTATTCTGTTTAACTTTTTACTTCACAAGGCCCTTTAAGAGTCCTAATTATTTTTGTCCTTTCTATCAACGAACCCCAGCGCTTTACTTGAATACAAATGTACCCAAGGCAGCCAATTTTAGAATACAAAGAATGTCAAAGCAGAGGAGTGTTACCTAAAAATCAATGATGGATCAATAGTCCAGAATTGGTAAGGCATCCGGAGGATTGAGTTGAAAGTTCATGAAATGCATGTCAGCTGAGTCTGAGGTCAGAAAACAAGCATTTGTGAGGAGTCAATTAGAGTGCGTCAGCAGATTAGGCACTGCAGTGATTGACACATGAATAAGACACGTGTTGCAACATTGGATTTATGCAAGAATGAATGTTTCAACATAAGGAGCCTATTGTGCATCGAGATAATGCAGTTTGTATGATTGAAAACAATGTAACTTACATAAGTCAATATAATCAATACTTTACTGGTTCATTTATTTACATATAGTCCTCTGTGCTACATTTGCCTCTTACCTTTGGGGCGGCCTTGCAAATCCTCTCATCCCACCTAGAGGTGGAAGTGGAATGAGAATGTCTGTCTGTTTACTCTTTCATGACCACTGTACCAGAGTGGAATCTGTGATCAACTTCTTATCAAACCGGCCTGGGGGAGTTTGAGTGGCAGCCGTATTCATGCCTCCATCCTAAAGCCACAGGCTGTTTATCAAACCATGCAAACCAGTCTTAGATATTCATGTTAATATACTGCTCATTTATACATTGCAAAAAGCGGTATGATCCACTGTGGTTTAACTCAAGAAACTGTGGCTCAGAGAAGAGACTTTAAAGCAGCTCTGCTTGTGTACAAGTCTCTCCATGGCCTAGCACCATCTTGGATATGTTAGTGCCATATGAACCATCTCAGACTCTGAGGACCTCAGGGACCGGCCTCCTGCTGGTGTCCAGAGTCAGGACTAAACATGGACCGGCCTCCTGCTGGTGCCAGAGTCAGGACTAAACATGGACTGGCCTCCTGCTGGTGCCAGAGTCAGGACTAAACATGGACCGGCCTCCTGCTGGTGCCAGAGTCAGGACTAAACATGGACCGTCCTCCTGCTGGTGCCAGAGTCGGGACTAAACATGGACTGGCCTCCTGCTGGTGTCAGAGTCGGGACTAAACATGGACTGGCCTCCTGCTGGTGCCAGAGTCAGGACTAAACATGGAGCGGCCTCCTGCTGGTGCCAGAGTCAGGACTAAACATGGACATGGACAAACACTTTTGGTTTGTGATTTCTGTCATGTCTTTGATTTTAATGCATTTTTTTCCAGTTTGAAGCACTTTGAATTGCCTTGTGTACGCATTGTGCTGTAAACACACCGGATTGTAACCATGGGCTGTAGCCTGATATCAGCTTTCAAGTAAGTTTAATTAACTAACACTACCTAAACAAAATACGTAACGTCGACACGTTTTCCTACGGTTTACTCATATTAATTAGTTATTTATACACTTTGAGCTCTTAGCTGCGCACCGTTGCTCAACTTAATTTGGCAGCTGATTGGCTGGTATCCCAGGTGATTAGTGAGGCATTACTCTGTGGTTTTAAGCTCAGTTAATTAACTAATGAGCTAATTAGCCAAAGGTCAGCGTGTGATGCGTCCTACTGGTCCCTGTGTCCATGGCCCCTGTGCTCTTGTTTTCCCCAGGCTGTTGCCCTCCTTCTCCTCTTTCATTTTAAACACTAGACAGGACAACACTGACAAACCTGTACATTCAAGTATATGTTGCCTTCTAACATGCTAATCTTAATGTATACCTCTTCATTGATTAGCCCAAAGCGGACAGCTGGCCATCGATTACACCACCAATTATATAGCTCAACCCGGGACTGGGCTAAAGAGACAGTTGCGAGTTACACAATAGACAGGTGCAGAGACATAAAGAGGACGATGGCTGGCAGCAGCTGTGCACATAGATTACAATAAACAAGACAGCAAACAGTCAAGGAAAACGCAAATGTCCGGTAATATAATAATCCAAATCAGATTACACAGTTTGATTACACCATTTTCTTACCATGTGGGCCAAATCACATTTCTGTCCCAGGCTGGAATATATTTAAAGTTGCCGGCACCTGCGCTGGGCATTAGACAGGTCCACCAACACAATGATCTAAATATGCAGGGCCAGACAGGTGGAGGTGGGGATTGGGGGGAAGTAGGATTCTAAACAGCCTTTCCATTCAATCAGGAAAACAATGAGATGACATGTTATCTGTGGGGCCGGCTCAAATCTGTGATCGGAGCAGAACACGTAGCGTCTGGATTGTGTGTTAGTTATTAAATGGGCTTTGTCTTGTTCTGCTCCTCAGGAAATGAACCTGACATTACTCATCTATCAGACTCTCTATCCCTTCCGTCATCTCTCCGCCACTCTTGTTTTTACATTCTATCCATCCGCTCCTTCCAAGGCTCACTTCCTGGTCTTTGCTACGTTTTTGTTGTTCTGGGATTGATCATGATCTCCAAATTCACATAAGCCTCACATACCAAACACGCTGCTGCTATTCATATTCATTTTCGCAATTTTCCTGTTATCATGATTACTCAGACTTTCCTGATACCATATGTTGCGTTTCTCTGTCTTTTCTATACAGCTCAATTGTTTGTTTGGTGAATAGGCTTGTTTAACGGATCATCCCCAGTCATTCATCACAGTTGCATTGTGATAATGTATTAATCCAGGTGCTAAACTGCATGTGCATTTAAAAAAGTGAAGCTGCAGAGTCTGGGACAGGTTGAAGGCTGCTCAATGCAGACATTGATGCGGCATTGCGGCACATGAGCGAAGACGCACTGTGCGCTCACGGTTCAGCTGGTGCCACACTGGATGAGAACAGGTGATCCACAGCCCGTGATGGCCACGCCTCCTCCCACACACTGTGTAGACCCCTCGCTGTCCAGGACATTACAAGGACAGACGCGAGAACTACTGTTTGATGGACAGCGGCTGTAAAGCGCTTCCCTTGTGTGGAATATGAGGAAGAGTCAAGTGAAGTGGGTCAAAAGGTAAAGTGTGCCATTTTATTACTTCTGCTGCCTTTAAAACAACACATTATTATTTTAACTTTGTGAATGAGCAATTCACAAAGAAAAAAACTGTGGAGAATATGTATAACTCCTTGTTGGTGCAACAAAATGTAATACAAATAAATTGTACACATACACCTGTCAATAAGCCGCAGGTGCCCACGTTGTAACATAAGATATTTACACAGAAAAAAATGCGATAGTGATTCAAGTTTTTTTTGAACCGGGGGTCTCGTGGCGCACCCACAATCTGCTGCGCAGTGGACCTAATAAGACTAATTTCTCAGTGAATATGAGTTGAGTTGTAATAAAACGCATTTTGAAGCGTAACAAACAGAAACACATCACTGCTGTCCCTACTGTCCCCTCTGTCCTTGATTACTCTGTGTGAGCTGATTTATCTGTGTCTGTGTCACATCTGGTTCATCTGCTTCTGAGCTTGTGCTTAACGATATGTGACTGACCGTGGCCAATCCAGTTACATGTCTACCCGGAGACATTGAGTTATTCACAGATTCTGAAAGTGTGAATTCAAAGCTTTCCAATGATGTCTCACTCATGTAGATCTGATAATATTTGAGTAAGTTGTGGTCATTTGAATGTATACAACTCTCAAACCCATTCACTGAGAAAACGGCTTCCAAAGTTTCTCACCGGAGTGAGCCCAGAGTCACAGGGGGGCTCATTTGCATCTCATTGAGATAAGCCCTCCCCCCTGTCACACTGACACCACCTTCCCCCTACAGCTGTCACTGAAGACTCAAGAGGAGTGTCGTTATTGATGGTAACTGGACTTGAATCAGAATTAGAAGTTACTATATTAAAATGGAAATACTTGGATTACAAAAGGCCCTGAATAGAATCAAAGAATCAGAATGAGAATAGGGTTCATTGCATTTGTCGATAAACATAATTCACAGGTGATTCAGTGCACCAACAATGGTGCACTGAATGATTCAACACAAACAAAAGATAAGATAAGAGCCTTTAATGTTACAACGCAGTAGATACAGGGGGAAAGGACAGTAACTTATAGGAAGTTTAAAAAACACTCTTAATAGAAGAACTCTTATAAACAGATGCCAGGGCCAGGTATACGAACTGCAACGGGTCCATGGCTTTGAATATATGAGATATGAGATAATAGATATGATATGTACACCACCAGAGTCCAATTACATCAGAGATCACATCCTCATCCTCTTCTTCGTCTGTGCACTCTTCTGTGCTGTGACTCTCGGCTCTTGGCATCAAAGCTGTAAACAAATAACAGGACATTTAAGAAATGGCTAACTATTTCACATAAAACTCATTAACTATTTTTTTTTTAAACACAATGTGAGAGTTTCAATATAAATACCTGAAGTGCTGATAACTCTTGATCTTTGGAAGCCGTCTGAAGAAGGGACTCAGATGCTTCTGCCAGTCCAAGTTCTTGACAAACACTTTGCCATCCGCCGTTCCAACAAGCTGTGGGATATTGAGGTGAGACTCAGGAGAGCTGTTTTCCACTACCTGATGACAAGGGCGACACTGTAAAAAAATGAGAACAGAAGAAACATATCTTAAGCAGAGAGCAGTACTGAAGTTTTGCCAGGCTAATGTTTACACATTACAGTAGTCAAATAATATAAACTAACCTCAGCGATGTCTTCCAAAGTGTCAACCCTGGTCTTCATGTATGCTCGCTTGATAATCTGATGATCTGTGCGTGGCCTGCAGCTTCTGATGTGTGGGAGAAGCTGTTTCCACAGTGATCTGAAGCTTGATGTACAAACTGCAGGCTCACCTGAAAAAACAGATGTTGCTTATGGTTAATTATACTCTAATCATTAAAACACGAAAATCACCAAAATAATGTTTTACACTTACCACGCTCCTTAGCAGACTTCACGTAGAGACAGGTCATGTCAGTCAGGGTGTCTTTGCCAATTCTGAAAAGGGGAATAAAAGGATTAGGGTTAACAGTAATATGGGAATAACACGCTTCACAAATAACAGTTCACATTGTGACGTTAACGGTGTATTTAAGATGCAAAACGCGGAGATATTGGGACATCTGCCCTCGGCTAGCGATGCTAGCTAGCTCACTTGAGATAACACTGCTCGTAAAAGCAAAACACTTGCAGAACAGCACACCAAAACATAAACATACACTCGATTTTAAAACCGGCGAACATTAAAGTGATTAAAAGCGGGTGTTTTAGTCGCAAAGCTTACCTGGTTCAGCCGTCCTGTTGTCTCTCCCAACACTGTGCACAGAGAGACACACAGGAAGCTGATAATGGCCAGGCAAGCGCGTGATTGGTTCCAGTGACGCAGTGCGTGCGTGACGTGCAACGTACGTAAGCCACATGACCAGAAGTGGTATCGGGAGTTGTAGTTTTTTTTCTCTTCCCTCGCCGAAAAATAACCCGATAACATAGCAAAGTTTAGCTTACAACTTAGCTCCGAATAGCTGCGTTTAGCTCCAGGCTGTGGCGCTAACAGCCGGTTTAGCACCATAAAACACACACAAAGCACGACCCACACAACCCACGGGCCAACCCACGCCGAAAAATAACCCGATAACATAGCAAAGTTTAGCTTACAACTTAGCTCCGAATAGCTGCGTTTAGCTCCGGGCTGTGGGGCTAACAGCCGGTTTAGCACCATAAAACAGGCACAAAGCACGACCCACGGGTCAAGAAATACTACATAAGTATATAATTTGTACAGACAAAACGCCGAAAAATAACCCGATAACATAGCAAAGTTTAGCTTACAACTTAGCTCCGAATAGCTGCGTTTAGCTCCGGGCTGTGGGGGTAACAGCCGGTTTAGCACCATAAAACAGACACAAAGCACGACCCACACAACCCACGGGCCAACCCACGCCGAAAAATAACCCGATAACATGGTGATAACAGCAAGTAGTCACATTAAGCCCGTATTGCAGAGTGCACTGAAGCAACATGTTAGCTTAGCATTAGCTCCACCGGAGCAGACAAGTAAGATTCTAAAGTGATCACGAGACTGCCTTAAAACACAGCGTTAAAGCAATAATTTAGTAGTAAAGTAAAAGTGTACCTGAGTAAACAGTTCCGTTGCAATGTAGTCCAGGAAATGTAAGCTCTGCAGACTGTGCTCTGCAGACGGTCTGGAGTAATGAGAGGAAAACAGGGAGAACGCAGCTGTAGCCATGCGGATCACAGCTGATGGTGGAAAATGTAAACAACACGTTGGCTAGAAAAAGGTGACGCCCCCCAGGAGAGCAGGAAAAAGACCCGAAAACTCCACATTTTTAACAGCTTAATGTATACGTTTAAGACAACCAATAGTGTTATCTGAAGCACACAGGGGCTTATTCATAACTTCAACTAGCACATTCTGCAAAAAAATGAAAATCACAAATTTGGGGAAAAAAAAGTAAAATGCTGTTTTTCTCAGTTTCACCGAGGCCGATATGGTCCGACAATTGCCGTGGCGAGTCACATATTTACATGGAAAGATTGTTCCACAAAAAGTGATGGTCAGGTCGGGCCAAGAAAGTCTCATTTCAAAGAGGCAGGTTCTAAACTGCAGACTGCCTTATATCACATGTCCGCGCTCCGCGTGTTCCTTTGTGTTATGCTGCGTCTAGATTCACTTCCTCATTAGACTCATTTCTCCGTGAATATGAGTCTGAATGCAATAAAACACACAGCATTTTGAAGCTTAACATGTCTTGATAAAACTGATTACTGACTATTCCAAAATTGGCCAATATCACTCAATTTATATTGCATTGTAAAAAAAAGGTTGTGTGACAATGCAACACATGATGTGAACAGAAGCCAGCCTGATTCCTCTCCTGACACATCTCACTATGTCTGTGTACATGGAGATGTATGAGAACTCATGCATATGTCACAGCTGGTAACCATTTTAATCACTCAACAGTATAGAGTGCCTAGAGGATCAGGAGGGACCCTATGCTGCCTTTCACTCAAAACATCTCCATTTTGTGATTACTGGTTAAATGAAAAGTAAGCTCCTCATTATCGTGCTGCACCTGTGTGTTTTTATTTTTAATGTTTTCATCCTCAGAACAGACTTATTTTGTTTATCGCTTTGGAGACGCTCTGATAAGACACTTTCAAGGTGGACATAAGTATAAACACTGTTATCTAAGCCTTGTGATAAAGTGTGAGCAAGATAACTCGTTTTTTATGGACATTTGGATGAAAAAAAATGCCATTATCGTCAAAATGGAATAAATGCATTTTCTAGATTATGTTCTTCCCTAACTTCCCCATTGCTTAACTTCTTTTAATTAAATGTAATCTATTTTTTGTTGCTAATCTGGTAATTACAGCCTACTCCTCTACCAATTTCCCTTTTGAACACATTCCATAGTCACATTTTACATGGTGGAGTTGATGAAACACCCGTGACTAAAATCTATATCTGACAGGGGCATTGTGGAAGCGTTTAATGATCGTAACCGCCCGGTGTGGAACTTCATTACCCTTTAGCCCCCTTCAAGTCATCCCACTGAAATGATTAAAATAGACACATAGAGAAGAGTGAGCGAGTGCTATCCCACTGTTAACATCTCTAACAAATGTCGTAGAACGTACACAAAGGACTGGCCTGTGGATAATGAGACACTGACCTTTATCATTAATTGCTGCTTTTCAAACATAATGTCTATATCTTTCAAATTTTACTCCGGTGGTTGGGTGATGGACTCACAACAGGAAGGTTGGTGATTCTATCCCAGCTCCAATCAGTGCATACCGGCATTGTGTTATTGGGCAAGACACGTTGTAAACATTAAATGCTCCTGTTCCTTTGGGCACCTTACCCGTTAGGCCATACATGTGATTTTTCTTTTTTTTTTTTCATCTTCTATATTTCAGATATGTTGTCGTTCCAGTCCTTAATTGTCGGTGCAGTTTGTGTCATGCATTTTTTTGTGATGGCCTTTTCCTCAGCCGCCAGAAGTATGTTCCAAAGGTATCTAATTATGTTGTCCATCGCAAGGGTTTAGAGGCCCAAATACATAGTTCTGAAATTGATTGGCATGGTGGTGTCTGTAATGCCTTGTTAATTTCTGTCCAGTATTTTTGAGCAAGAGGACACTCCCAGAACACATGATAATGGTGTGCCTCCTAGCAACTACAATTTCTCCAACATTCAGCCCCTCCCTGTGAATCATTAGCACTTTTTGAACAGGTTATTTTTTCCAACAGAATTCCTCACAAACATACAAGTACATACATTTTCCCCAAATTGCCCTCTTTTTCCGATTTGATTTAAATATTTTGTAGATTGGCTGTCCAGGTCATTAATGTATTTATATACATTAGATATTATTCCCCTTGAAAGTTCTTATTTTTACACCTTAATAAAGATCTCAGTCAAAGCGTTACATTATTCATTGCTTTTTTAAATGTCTTGTCTTAAACAGCGTAGCTCCGTGGCGTAAACACTGCGCTTAACTGGGCAAGTTTTACTGTGGCTTTTCCCATATTGACGTAGTCATTTTTACCAGGCTCATGGGCGATTTTCAAACAGCCCACAGCGTACGTAGATGCGGACTGGGCAGACAAAGTATCCTAATATATATAATTGTTGTTAATTATTTTACATCTTTAAACTAATAATAAAATAACATGATTCTGAACAAATTATATTGTTTTTACACATAAAATTTTTTGGAATACCATTTGACAAACCATAAATTGGCTGATTGACAGTAGGGGCGTCGCCCCATTGCCCTTAATGGACCAGCCGCCACGGCTCTCGAGACAAAATTTTTAACTTCCAAGTCAATAAAGTGGCCAAATATGTGACCTCAAAGGAGAAGATGTGTGAATGAATGTGCTGGATGCCCTCCCAATGAACTGAAAAAAAAACAGAGGATGATGGTAATGTGGGTTAGCCCCAGCCAAGGAGAAGCGATTCTGGTACTTGCGATACGCAGGTAGAGCACTAATGCATAAACACAACTTGCAAGCGTGCAAATTCTGCCATTTAAACTTTGCACAGCCATAGAATAGAAGGTAGACACAATAAAAGCTTTAATAAGGCTGTAACAAACTTTCCTGCCCTCCACAAATGTCTACGAGCTCCTGGTTTCATGTGAGCTGGGAGATTTGTATGAGCAAAATGTTTGCACAGGTCATTGGGACAACTTAAAGGAAAAAAAAAACTAAAATTTTCATGTAATAAAGTAAAATCAGTTTTACCCCCATTATATATATAAATTGTAAAAGTATCTATTCAGGTCAAAAGGAGACCAAAGGTCTATGTAGAGCTCGTGTTCACCCCTGAAGAATGGAGTACATGTCTGTGGGCTTTTCCCCAGTCTGCCAGGACTGAACCAAGACTAAACCCGGTCCAAAAGCAAGAGAAGCGGAGCATGTAAACTGCTTGTAAACTTGACTCGTGATCCGTTAACGAAGAGAGAAGTGTCTGCTTTTAGAAAACAAATTCTGCTGGGTGCCCAAGGGAAGGCAGCAGCACAGCTATGAAAGTGCATGATCCCCAAAGCACACCCCCCTGACCTCTTCATCTGCCCGCGGCAGCCCTTTGAACCCTCGGCGATGGTTGTCAAGCTTGAGCCCCACTGTTGGTACAGCCCAGAACCAACTCCCGCGCAAAATGAATCAAGCTAAATGAATGAATGAATCAAAGAGTTTATTGAACAAAAAAAATCTGACTGTTTTTTTTCTTTTTCAACTATGAACATAAAACAAAAAAAATAATAATAATAATTTCTTCCTTTCGAAAATCAAATGAATGAAGGGACTCATCTTTAGCTAGGTGATTTGTTGGTTGTCTAGTAATTATAGTAAATCAGAATTTTATAATTTGAATAATATAATAGAAGAAATGATTGTTTTTGTTGTCATACAAAGCATAAGCGGAGGATTAGCAGTCAGACACATACAGAGAAATTTTTTTCCCCATTGAGTTGTTCTTCCACAGTAGTGTTTATCACCGTGGCAACTGTCACTTAGATGGTGTCGTTGTGGGGGCGATGGATGTGTTATTCACGACAAGAAACAGAAATGGCGAGAGCGCTCGTCTGTTCCGTTATGCCGAGAACCGGAAAATTGAGCATGTCAGCGCTGTCTAAGAAGTGTCCACTACAGATGGCAGGATTCTCTCATCAGGGTGTGTATGATTTAGCCACGGGCGAGGATGAAGATGGTTCCAAATGCCTTTCAACTCTGCAAATTAATTACAAATTTAAAAAGGCGTCAAATTGATTGAAAAATGTTTTTTTTCTAAATTATTTCTTCAAAAACAACTTTCTATCATGATTGAAAATGAAATAGCTCAATGTTGTGGTTTGAGTATTTAATGTTTTACTGCCCGTTTTTGTAACGTCCAAAATCACAACAGCAGTTGCCTCGAGGGGCGACAGTGAAAAAACAGATTAAACAATGTTCATATAGGGACTTGGCAATGTTCCATAGTCGCCTGCTGTCCTTAGATTCTCCTTCTCGGCCAGGAAAAACTACCAAACCTCTTTGGGAAAAAGTAAAAACCTGGAGGAGGTCCACAGTGAAGGAGAGATCCGACTCATTAAGACGGACAGGCGAACGCGAGATAGACAGTGGAGCTGGGCCCACTCAGGAGGCAGATCTTTTCTCCAGGCAGCTGAGGAGCATCTGGGTCCGCAGGTCATTGATGTGCCTGAAAGAAGAAGAAGGAAAAGCAATGAACAAATAGCAAGTGAAAAATAAATATTACGCAGAGGAAAGTGCTCAAGCTGTCATACTTCCCCCAGCATAGTTGCTCCTAGGACAGTCTAGCTGGGGAACTGTAGGTTTTTATTTCTGTTCCTAACTGGCCTGAGCATAAGCGATTTCAAAGAGGAATGTTTTAAGCCTGGTCTTAAATGAAGGGACTGTGTCAGCCTCTTTAACATGGACAGTAGGTGATTCCATAACACAGGAGCTTGGTAGCTAAACGCTCTCCCTCCTACTGTGCTTTTAGAGACTCTTGGGACCACCAGAAGGCCAGCATTTAGAGCGCGAAGAGCTCTGTTTGGATGATATGGTTCTATGGCATCTTTGAGGTAGGATGGGGCCATGTCATTTATGGCTTTGTAAGTCAGGGGGAGGATTTTGAATTTGATTCTAAACTCGACAGGAGCCAGTCAAGAGACTCGAGCACCGGCGTAATGTGCCCTCTTCTTTTAGTTCCTGTTAATAATCTTGCTGCTGCATTTTGAACCAGTTGAAAGCTTTTTATAGAGCTTTTTTTTTTTAGAGGAGATGCTGCGAGCAGGAAGTTACAGTAGTTGTGGATATTGATCAACTAATCTAGATGTTCCAAATGCATGGATACGTTTTTCAGCATTGCTTTTAGGCAAGATTTTTCTGGTTTTAAGCTACATTACGCAGATTGAAATTATATGCGTTTTAAATGAGAGCTCCTGGTCAAATAAGACTCCAAGGTTTCTTACAGCAGAACTGGAGGCTACACTGACATTGTCCAGTGTGGCTATCTGCTCAGACAACGTAGACGTTTAGGGCCAACTACAATGACCGTGGGTTTTTCAGGGTTAAGAAGCAGATAATAAATCGAGCACTAAGTCTGTCTACTTGATCGGTCTGATCGGTAATGCCATGCTTTCTGATAATGTTACCTATCAGAAGCAGATAATGGATTTAGCTACTTCAAACATGTAAAATTCACACTGAAACACCCTCACATCTCGTATTTCTTACTTGGAAACTCGGACCACATGTCAGAACCAGTAGTTTTTCTGAGTCAATCCAACATGGCTGTGCCCTGCGTTTGGATTATGAATTTATATCGACAGTTAAAATATTGATCATTCTCATGTTATTTTCTCTTTAGTTCCTCTCTACTGTCCAGCGGCTACTGTCTGTAAACCTCCTGTGCTGCTGTTGAGCCTTCTATTGTCTTGCTAACATCTACGCGGAGCAAATGGCAACAAAAGCAGAAATTCACATTCGAATGTGGATTTATAACTTACACATGTAAAAACATTGTCCGGGTTGATAGATTAAGTTAATTAATTAAGTTCAGTTAATTGGATCAATATTTTTGGTTTATTTGAGCATTTTAAATATATTAACAATTTATTCAGCGTTAATTGATATAACAAAATCTTAAATGTCAATCTTTAAATATTTTACGATTAATGGATAGGACCTCTTTTTAATTGTTTTTATGTGCATTGCTGTAGGTGATTTGACTTTTGGAAATTTAGCTTTCAGGACTAATATATCTCTGTATCTACCTGCGTTGCACCAATGAAATTTCCCCATGTGGGACAATAAAGGAACATCTTATCTTATCTTATATAGGTTTTTCCTCTCTTCTTGTTTACTGGAATGTTACACATTTTTGATTCCAAGCTTTGTCTTTTTTGTGTGTGGCACAACTAATCTTCTGCCTGCTACGCCCACTGTTCAAGAGTAATTTGGCATCGATTTGACAATGTACGTGCTGTCTTCAGTGATACTTTTGGGCATAGTACCAGCCTGAAAAACCGAATACATAGTAGATGAGCTAATATTTCAGATTTACCTATAACAATTGTTAAGCATGGTAAACCAGCTTTCCCCCTTAGAATCCTGTCTATTTGTCCAAGCCTAGAACAAGCTTAAAAATGTTGATGGTTTCCAATTTCACACTGCAATAAATCCCTAAACTGTATGTTCCCTCTTGTTACCTGATTGGCTTGAAGTTCTCTCTCGACTAATTTGCGTCACCTTCAAATACATCAACCTTAAATCCACAGCCACCTATTTTGCGGTATTGACCAGAAAATAAATTAAAATTGCTTTCCAGGATTGTAGTACATCATGTAGCCCGAACAGAAACAATGACACCTAATTCAGCCAAGATGAAAAATGTACCTCAATAATTAAAGCGCGCAGTGGTGGTGCATAATATACAGGCTGTTTGCTTGATGCGGCGCCAACGGACATTTTTCTAAGTATTCCTCTATCTTTCTGCCTGTCTATCCGGTAATCAATGCGGTATTGTACTGGGTGGTTTGCACAGCTGCTTGTTCAAACAGTGCATGTGTGTAGGTGTGCATGGGCTCCTTCCATCTCACTTTTGGCTCTTTATAAGTTCGCAGATACTTTACATTATGGATTTCATGTCAGAGAGCACACGCTTCAGAGACAGAAAGAGAGAATGGTGGATGGTAAATTCTATGATGTGTAGGTGTAGGGTGGCTCCGAAAACATTCTCAATAAGTTTAATAGATTTAACATGGGTTGTGTGCATTGAAAGAAGAAGACGGTAAGTATATTCAGACTTTTTTGACTTGTTTTTTTGTTAATAATTTTAAACTGCGTATCCAACCATTTCCAGATTATGTTCTCATTTAAATTAATTTGCTTAGTACAACCCCAATACTTTTAAGAGATTCAACTAAGCCCTGGTCACTCTGATATTTTTGGTTAAATACATTTTATTTTTACCTTTATTTAAACAGGCAAGCACCACAGAGATTCAGAATATCTTGCCCCAGACAACCACCACACATTCTGAAATACCACGTTGTTTTTTATTCATATTTCATATATCAATATTTTTGTGCACTTTTTCACATTGTTGTAAAAAGCGCTGCAATGGACCAAATATACAGTGTTCCAGTCTCAAGAAATCATAAATGGATTAGGAGTTAGAGGAAGGATAGTCGATGTTTTCTGTGTAAACCTTCCAAATATGTCTATGTTTGTAAAAACTGCTAATCCAAAATTAAAAAAAAAAATATATGGCAAGAGCGAACCAAAGACATCGCACTTGTGTTTCCTGTTGTATACTGTTAAAAAACAAGACTTACAATATAGAGTACACCAGCTGCATCTTAGCCTAATGTTGGCTTCCTTCCTCCAACCCTTCAAGAAGCCATTCTGTGCAAACCCATAATTTGAACTTTGGTTGAATGGAATAATGTATTACAAGCATTGGAGAGTAGAATTAAACAGGATGTGCGAGTGGTTGTGCATTGTGACTGCAAAATCACTATGTTTAGCATAGACTGCTGTATGCCTGGTAATGGTGTGGTCCGGCAGCTGTCCACCCAGTAAAAAGCTTTGCCTGTTTCACCTTCTACTTTCACCGGCAAATTAGCATCAACACGACTGACATGCAGCTAAGTGGGTCGTGTCAAGGTTCTAACAGGAGCCAGCCTCTAGAAAGTAACTGTGGACTTAAAATAAGCAATGGGGCTGCAGTTAGTGTTGTAATGGAAATGCACAAAAAATATTCAAATACTTACATAATAAAATACAGCGCTGAGCAATGAAATGTGATCTTAATGTCCGTCGCCTTGATTTAAAAGCAGTATCATGCTGTGGAAACAGAATATACCCCTAATTTGCCTTTGTTTGTGGCAAATTGGTTCTCAATGGACAAGTTATTAAGTACCACATGGAATGATAATTGCCAAGGTAACTTTAAGTCATCATTGAAATAATGTATATTTTATTTCTTACAGGGCCTATATTTTTCTTTTTTCATTGTTCCTTTTAACCATGGTACAATTGTCGTTATGTTTCATTTTGCATATTTGACTAATTCTGCATATTTTTTCTCCCTTTCCAGACCTGAAACATGCACTCATGGGTTTTAGTAAGACATTTAGGATCCTTACAATTGCAAATTACACTTCAAAACTAAATATCCTATCGTTCAAAAGGTGAAAAGTCCTCAAAATGTTTCCTGTATCACAAAGCCAAAACTACATGTTACCAAGTTATATTCATCTTTTGTGGTTCTTCCATGAACTATGCAATTCATTAAGCCAATAGACTACATTAGATTATTTTAAATTTCCCCCAAGACATGCTGATGAATTGAAAAATAATGGGCAGAAACATCATAAATGTATTGATTTGAATAGCTAAGTGACCACCTAAACTGTTCTGAACTAGCCCATTCATTCAAAGAGGTAGCGATTTGTCAGGTGAGCGCACTGAGCTTGTTTGTTAGAGTAATTCTGTTTTGCCTCAGGGCTCGGTAGCAGCTCAGCCTCTGGGGAACTCCTCCTGAAAATGGGATTTGAGACCATTTTCTCACTGTGTCAGCGTGACTATTATTTTGGTGGGAGTGTGAGAGCTCTCCGTTTCTCTGGCATCATCCTTGCTAAAAGTTTAACTCTGGGAAATCAAGATTCATTACTTTTTAGATTCCCCCAGAGGTAAAAACTTGATACGTATATAAATATTAGGGACGTTTTTGTGTTGACAGATTAAAGACTTGACACCGCAGAGGGGTGATTGGCGCGGAATGCTTTTCTTTAGTTGCTCAAATTTAATTTTACTCATCCTTCAATGCCACTGGGAAAACATGGTGTACAGGAACTCTTTTCCAGATTCAGCCGGAATCTTGTGGAGTGTATAGTTGAAGAATTAACTTGCATGTGCATGGAGGTTATTGGAGTAATCGGAAAAACCCACCTATGCAAAGAAAACATGCAAAATCCACTCTGAAGGTCCCAGTCCACGATTTTGAACTCAGAATCTTGAGAGAAAACACTTAACAGCTTTGCACTTAAAGCTACTAAAACATAGCTTCAAAACACATAATCTATAGTGCTCTTCATCTAAATACATACACTTTTTAACCTTTTTTAACTTTTAGGTTTCCTTTGCTTTTTCCAGCAAGCCGATAGAACCCTTTGACCTTATGAAACACTTCAACTATACCATCCATCTGAGTGCATCTCCTATAAAGCTCCATTTTGTCTGCATGGACCTGTTGATTTGTTGATATCTGTGCCTGTGCCTTTGCCCTCCGCTGCCCCCTGCTGTTCGAGGCAGACTGCGCGGAGGTGAGGCCAGGTGAAAGTGCACTCTATTAGCTGCACCGGCACTGTAACCCTCCCGGGCCTCGTGCGTCACTCACTCCCCCCCGAGGCCTCCTTCAATTCTTCCCGTCTCCAGATGCACTCACTTTAGTCAAATCAGTCTAAAGCTTGGATTATACTTCCTGCATGTAAATTCTGTGCGTAAATGAGATGTGCGGAGGGCAGCGGAGAAGTCGTTGGCAGTATTTATTGTCTGCGCGGGTTTCATGCGGTGTCAACAGTAGAAATCTGAGCCAGCTGCTATGAAATCCCATTCATTTCCGCACGGAAGTTAAAAAAAAATGTTTTCCTGACGCCGATGCGGAAAAAAAGGTGCATGTCGGTAAAAATGACGAAATTTCGCCACGCGGCCCCTAGCGGATGCATCAAGCATAAACCTACCTTTAAAGGCTGCTGTTTGTCGGTGATGGCATTTATCCATGGCATAATAGGCCGCACTTCCTTCCTCTTTAAACACTCTCTTTTTTCTTTGAGTGCTTTGTTCTGGTGTTTTACCCTCAGCCTTGGGCCTCTTGTGTGTCCCCTTCACTCTCTCGTGTCATATCAACCCCACAAAGAAAAACCCTGTGGGAATCATTTTCAACTTAATACATTTTTATTGAATATATAGAAAGAGGGAGAAATGTGGTGCTTTCAGGAAATGTGTGAAAACTTCTTAAAGGAGTGGAAGGTTTATGGGATTGTTTGTATATTTCAGGCGTACTATTTTTTTTTTCTGGTGGTGGATGTGTCACATGCTGGTGTTCCAGTATAGCATGAATGTACCATCACCTGCTTGTCTTCTGGAAGATTGCTAAATTGAATGGCAGAGTAGAAGGTTTCATACCCTCCACCTAAAAATGTAGTGCCGCTTTAAGTTGAATACTCATTTTAATTTTTGGCGCCGGAGGAGTGGATTTCAGTGTTCATATGTCCACAATCTTTGCCCTCCTCTTGCAGCATATGTAGTGAAAAGTATTAAATGCAGATTGTGCTATATTAAATCTCACATCATTCTTGACTTCTATGACTTTGGTGAAGCGGCAGAGCTAAATTTTTCACAGTGTGTTTTGCCAGGAGAGTTGTCGTCCTGTTGAGAGGTATTACATCATCCTTTGAGCCCAGTACTTGGCAAAGAGGTGCTCTACACAGCTTGACTTGGAGAAAAGACATCAAAGGAATAAAATATTATACATTTAAAGTCACTTTTTATGTATCTTGGATGGCATTGAAATTAATTTAGATTCTCTAGAACTAAGAAACTTGATCCACATCCACTCTTACATATACAATTGGCAAATTCTTCTTCACCAGAGTAGTTCTAAACAAATCTAACTTATCTTCGGTGCAGTATCATGTTTGTACCTAATCTCGCCGGCTCAGACACATTTTGAAGAGTCCAGGTCCAACTTAACACCACGCTGCTTCTGATCCCTGTTTGTTGCTGTATGTTTGTCACTGGATACGCCTCTGTATAAATTCATAGCCACCATCGCTGTGGGGGTGTCTGTTATTATTAGCACTTCAGTCGCCATGGAGACTGTTTCAGTTAGGGCAGCACTAATTGGCTTTATAACGAGAAGAAGAGTGGGTATGTGTTGAACTGGCACAAAGGTAAAGAAAACACAGGGAGGAGGAGTGTGAGGGACAGTGGAAATGTTGGGGGTTACACCGAGTTTTCCAAGAATTACAAATTGTGGGAATTTAGTGGTGGGATATAAAGCCAAAATAGCTGTATTTAAAAGGTGCACTGTGTTACTGTTCTGATGAAGGGTGCACCATCTGCTTCTCCATCTCCATGAACACCACCAGGTATAGTTACAAGTCAGGTCTGTGGAGAGGTGAACCCACTTGCAGTGACATGTTTTTCAAGGTATTTTTCCAGCAATAACACACGTAATTGAATACATGCTTGATAGATAAGTTTAATGCCATATCGTGGAACATGGCAAAAAAAAGTAGATGGTAGCTTTACCTTTAATGTACCTTTAACACTTCCTACTGTTAAGATCTCGTAGAAATAAACGAAAATGATCATATGACCTGAATCAGTCCCTTATTTCTTGTGTTTCTCTACTTCATATTGAAACCCTTTCGAAGTGCTTCTGAACATGATACTCGTGATTAGGAAACAAAATATTTTTAATACATTCAGCTTCTGCATAGGTGCCTTCTAAGATAACATGTTATTGCTGATCACAATCTCTAATTGATGCTTGCATTGAGTGTTGTGGATGAACAATATTGCTTACCATTAATCATAAAACAAGATTAGATTAATCTCTTGTACTGTTAGCGTGCCACATCCTCAAGCCAGCGCAATACAGAGAGTGGGGGAATTATTCAACAGGCTTAAGGAAGAATGGAGAGAAAACAGGAATACTCTACGGATGAAAGTGTGTATGATTTAACATGTATTTAGTAAATGCAACCAAAAGTGAATGCTATTGTGCTGACAAGGCTTGAGAATTAGAACACGGACACCATTAATGTGCTGGAATATCACAGCTCATAACTTGGCATAGCGCATCGTTTCTGAACTTTACTTGTTTTATTTACACGAAATAATAAATAAATCAGCGAGAAACATATAAAAAAATCCTATATATCTTCTCATAACCTCACTGACTTCTCCAGGGATCGGACTATTTCCTGGACTACATGAACACACCATACAACGAGCTGCCGAAACATTTTATAATGACCCGTCTTTCAACCCTCACTCTAGAGCAGGTCACTCACAGTTGACTGGAACAAAAAGTAACAAAACACGAGTAATTAGAAGCGTCACATGTTGAAAGATGCATCTCATACGAGAAAGGGAATCAAAAAACGTGTACTTTTAACTAGCACTGACACCAGTATCTCCACTTTGGCACACACACTCTAGCAGGCTGGCCCATGCATATTGGAGACACACAGATGGTCCCAAGTCTGAATATGGATGAGAGAACTGACACCACAAGTCAGACAGACAGCATGGAAAGGAACCAAAAAAAAAGAAGAAAAAAAAGGCCAAAGAAAAAAGCTGAATAAATTGTATGCAGCGCGGATCAATATAGTCTAATTTTAAGGTATCGCTTTCTAATAACTGCTGTCCATTGTACACTTTTGCCTGCAGCCAATGCTCTTTAAATCATGAGGTTCAAACGCAGTGCACTGTGTGAACATTCTGCGTGTCAAAGCAGCATTATATTACCCTACCTTGTGTGTGGGTTTGCCTAGAGTGAGCTGTAGGCTAGCAGTAAATGAGCAGCAGTTGCAGCAGCATCTAGGCTTGTGAAGGTATTTTATTAAAAACAATACAGGAACATGCGTAATACTGGTGGTGGAGTTGAACAGTGTATCATGAGGTGAGATGCTGTAACGGCTAAAGAGGGCTTTAGCAAGCTTAAGAGGGTGGTTTGACTAAACGAAACCATGCTACCAGATTAGATATTTGAATCCTCCCCAAAATGGGACTGGAATTGAGAATAGAGTTTTCTAAATGTCAATGGCAAGTTGAGGTGTTGTATTTGTTATTGTATCTATACAGATTTAGAGAGATTGTAAACGTAGTACATAACACTGAAACATAAGTAAATGTGTGTCATTTTTCTATGTAAACATTGGGTGAACAATAAATGAGTCCCAAATGCCAGTGAATAAACAGGGCTCCATTAAGGACAAACAAGTGTCAAAACATATGCTACTTGCAATGAAGCAGATGGATACCAAGTTTAAAAAATAAATAAATAACAAGTTGGCAAAGTTTGTTAGCGGTGGATTTTACACTTCAGTGGCTCGTAATAATTAGCAAATCAGTTGTTCTGGTCAGATGTGTGTGCGAAATGTACAGTAAATGCAAATAGGATTGGAAATGTTATATATATTTGAGTGAATAATATGGCTGCCTGTGATAATTGTTTAGCATTCAGTGTGAAAACACAAATGCTGGCCTTCACCCATCTAATAAAACAGGTTATCGACGCCATTGAGGCACTTCGTTGCAAGATGCATAGATACCCTGGATAATGAAAAATGTAATAACCTAAGATTCACATGTTTATAATCCATCCATAATCCTAAACTATTAGACAGTCAATGTTTGGCAGAATTCTCTAATGGAATTGGTTTGGCATTATTTAGACTTAACCTAGCTGCACATGCTTTTGTTGTGTTCTTGGGCAAGACACAGCAAAACTGTCTGTCGCAGTGTGTGGCTCCAGAACAATACAAAAAGAAACTAGCCATCTAGAAAAGATAAAAAAGGAGAACTCAGTGAATTTGATATGAGTCTGTTTACATTGAAATTAAAGAGCTTTAAAGATGTTATACTGATCTAGACATTAGTAT
This sequence comes from Eucyclogobius newberryi, assembly GCF_026437365.1. Lineage (NCBI taxonomy): Eukaryota > Metazoa > Chordata > Actinopteri > Gobiiformes > Gobiidae > Eucyclogobius > Eucyclogobius newberryi. The sequence continues at coordinate 15,672,186 of NW_027315724.1, read as the reverse complement.
GATACAGTGGGACAAAATGTATCGAAACATTTAAAATATCAGTCCTCCTAATGATCCACAACTCAGAGTAAAAAACCACGCCTGCTTTCGAAAGCATCGCATAAAGATAAATTAATGTGATTTGTTTTAACAAGAGGATCCGGTGGGATTTTACATTTCATTTCATTAAGTACAAATAGTTTTTGGAGAGAGTGATGGAGTAGCTGGCGCCAGCTGCTGCTTTCAGTGCATGCTGGCGCACTGTAAACCTGCCTAAGATGCATAATCCATCACAGTGAACATTTAATCAGCTTTTTGTTACAGCCACTTCACCTGTGAGGAGCAAGTGTTTACAGGCTAAAAGCATGGAACTAATGCAATATGTCATCTGCATAAAACATCCCAAAATTATGTGAATTCTGCATTGTCTCTCAATGAAATGTGTCCTCGGTGTCTTCCTAAACATGTCCCAAGTTTCTAAAGGGGATAAATGCTGCCCAGTGGTCGGGTGGTTCATGTTAAGGCTTCATGTGCAGTGTCGGCCGCAGTGTGAGTTTGAATCCCGGCTCTGACATTTTGCTGCATGTCCTCCCTTCTCTCTATCCCCATATCACGCTCAGTTGTTCTGTCAAATAAAGACTCTCGGACAAAAATCCTTACAAATTAAATAAAATAACAAATAAATAGTTAAATAATCCATAACAACAATGCTTTTCTAATGTTGAATAATTTGCAATGATGACCACTGATAAAAAGTTTCTTCTAGGAAAAAAAATAGACTTTAAGAAGTTTTGAACATTAAAGTTGACCTTCAATCTTCCTTGCAAAAGGTTGTAGGTTTCATCTTATAAGGCTAATGTTACTTCTCATGTCTAAGGAGATTGACACACATTTTTGGAGTTTTTTTTGAAGAAAATGTGGCTGTGGATAATGACAGTGCACAAGTTTGTCCACTTTTAGCACAGAAAGTACTACTATGCACTTGAATTTCTGTAGCTGGTGCTCTTGCTCTTAAATGACCTAACAAGCCTCAATATTTGAAAACTCTCGCACACAACTTTTTCTCACTCTAAACTGCCTCCATCCTGGGGGTATTGCAGCAAATGCTAACTCGTAATGAAAATTCCGGAATCACAAATAGCACTTTCGCTCCTGTGTCGTTCTTCTGCCTCTTGCAAACCAAAGCAACCATAAAACGTTTATCCTTGGGGGAGTAATGTCTGTCAGCGAGATGGATACGGGCCAAGTCCTGCTCCCCTCTGCTGGAATTCCCAGGTGTTTTCTGCTGTAATTTCTCCTATCTGCGTCTCCATCGGGCTGAGAGATGAAGCCTGCACCCATCCTGTTCCCTGTCTTAGTCTGTAGACGATAACTGGGCTCCCTTATGGCTGCTCGTTGCTCTGCTCAGATAAAATATGTCGCCTTTGTGCTGGACCCTTTGTGTTTGAGGGGAGATAAGGGTGACTTCCAGCCAGAGAATGCAAGTGTGCACAGAGCTGGACTGGTCACTGCAGGTGACTTTGTTCTAAAGGCTTATCTCATCTCTGTTTGGATAAAAATGGAAAACATGTGGTACATCTAATTAGTTGCAACCGTTGTTCGAAATCATGCACAAAATTATGCACAAACAAGGCGACAATGCACCGTTTCTCTGGGCGCCGTGAAAATTGCTTTGTAGTGAAATCGGCAGCACTATACAAAATAATAAACTGGAAGGCGAGGCACAATTATAGGCGGGATTATAATTCCCGTGGCAACTTCCGGAATCAAACAATAGTCAAGACATTCATTACGATTATGAAACAATACGACTATGATTTGTTGTTTTATAGTTGATTAGTAATGATTAATCGATCAGTCTTTGCAGTCCCAGTTGCGACAATGTTTCTGTGCTTATTGGAGTAGAATTAGGAGCCTTCTTCATAAACTATGGGCCTGAGGTGGGGAGACGCTTGCTCAATGTCTATAGAGACTTGCATTGGCTTTTTGTTTAGAGCCATTTACAACCAGCAATTAACGGGAATGATGATGGGAAGGATGCCAAAGTACCACTATCTCCTTACTGTGAGACAGAACCACTAATCACTCCGCTGCCATTATAATCTAATTAATTTGATGCATTTCGCCAACCTGGTATTATCAAAAAGAAGTCAATTCACCTTTGTTCCATTGGGGACATACTTTATGTCTATCTATTCTACCGTGGATGATCTGTGCAGTTAATTGTAGGTCAACGAGCATTGATACAAACATAATCAATTACACTTACATTAATTGACTTAGTTGCAGTTCAAAGTCTTCAAGTCACCTTTATAGCGTAGTCCTTAGACAGGTGACATCAAACCCAACCTGAAGTCCTTAATTTCATCCTTTGAAGTAGAATGAATGCCTTGCCTCAGACAAAGACAAAGGAGAAGTCGCCTACAAGCAGAGCACAAGTGAGATATGGAGGTGTAGACCCTGTGTATGTCAGGGAGCAAAAGGGGAGAGTCGTAATTTGGCATGCCTTGGATTCCTGCTCCCGTTGCTCTGTAATGGATAACACAGTGAGGTGCAAAGACCCGGGGTGGCTTTTGTGCCAGCGAGAAGAGACGAGACAAGCAACACAATAAAGTCGGAGCGAACATTTGAACCAACTTCAGTGATGGGAGTGGAAGAACGGATGACAGCGCTTCGATGTTAGATGGCTCAATCCAGCGTAGGAGTAGCACAGTAGGTATGGATCCGTGTGTGTTTTGACTCTCACAATGCAACAAAAGAGGACAACAGCGTCGACCACCCGCCCATGCTACTCATTCATTCCCCTCTTTTCATTTCAACCACGTAGCTAAAAAAAAATCTAAAAAGGCCGCTCGAGGAGTGACAACAATATTAGATTCGCTCAATGAGAAAAACGAAAATATTGGATTCAGCCAGTTTGTTTCACCGAGGTCATTATGTTTTATTTTTTACACCTCAGGGCTGTTTGCTTAGTAATTGTCCATCCATCCATCCATCTTCTGCCGCTTTATCCGGGGCCGGGTCGCGGGGGCAGCAGTCTGAGCAGGGACTCCCAGACTTCCTTCTCCCCAGACACTTCCTCTAACTCCTCCGGGGGGATCCCGAGGCGTTCCCAGGCCAGCCGAGAGACATAGTCTCTCCAGCGTGTCCTGGGTCTTCCCCGGGGCCTCTTCCCGGTGGGACATGCCTGAAACACCTCCCGAGGGAGGCGCCCAGGAGGCATCCGAAACAGATGCCCGAGCCACCTCAGCTGGCTCCTCTCGACGTGGAGGAGCAGCGGCTCTACTCCGAGCTCCCCCCGTGTGGCCGAGCTCCTCACCTTATCTCTAAGGGAGCGCCCAGCCACACGGCGGAGGAAACTAATTTCGACCGCTTGTATCCGCGATCTTGTTCTTTCGGTCACTACCCAAAGCTCATGACCATAGGTGAGGGTAGGAACGTAGACCGACCGGTAAATAGAGAGCTTTGCCTTTCGGCTCAGCTCCCTCTTTACCACAACGGTCCGATGCAGCGACTGCATCACTGCAGCCGCTGCACCAATCCGCCTGTCGATCTCACGCTCCATCCTTCCCTCACTCGTGAACAAGACCCCAAGATACTTGAACTCCTCCACTTGGGGCAAGGACACCCCACCCACCTGGAGAGGGCAAGCCACCTTTTTCCGGTCGAGAACCATGGCCTCGGATTTGGAGGTGCTGATTCTCATCCCAGCCGCTTCACACTCGGCTGCAAACCGTCCCAGTGCATGTTGCAGGTCCGGGTTTGATGGAGCCATCAGGACAACATCGTCTGCAAACAGCAGAGATGAGATCCTGTGGTCCCCAAACCGGACACCCTCCGACCCCTGACTGCGCCTAGAAATTCTGTCCATAAAAATTATGAACAGAACCGGTGACAAAGGGCAGCCCTGGCGGAGTCCAACATGCACTGGGAACAGGTCTGACTTACTGCCGGCAATGCGAACACAGCTCCTGCTCCGGTCATACAGGGACCGGACAGCCCTGAGCAAAGGGCCCCGGACCCCGTACTCCCGGAGCACCCCCCAAAGGACACCCCGAGGGACACGGTCGAAAGCCTTCTCCAGATCCACAAAGCACATGTGGACTGGTTGGGCAAACTCCCATGAGCCCTCGAGCACCCGATGGAGGGTATAGAGCTGGTCCAGTGTTCCACGACCGGGACGAAAACCACTCTGCTCCTCCTGAATCCGAGGTTCGACTATCGGTCGGATTCTCCTCTCCAGTACCTTGGAATAGACCTTACCCGGGAGGCTGAGGAGTGTGATCCCTCTGTAGTTGGAACACACCCTCCGGTCCCCCTTCTTGAACAGAGGGACCACCACCCCGGTCTGCCAGTCCAGAGGCACGGTCCCCGAACGCCACGCGATGTTGCAGAGACGTGTCAACCAAGACAGTCCTACAACATCCAGATACTTTAGGTACTCAGGGCGGATCTCATCCACCCCCGGAGCCCTGCCACCGAGGAGTTTGCGAACAACCTCAGTGACTTCAGCTTGGGTGATGGATGAGCCAGCCACCGAGTCCCCGGTCTCCACTTCCTCTTCGGAAGACGTGACTGAGGGATTAAGGAGATCCTCAAAGTATTCCTTCCACCGTCCGACGACATCCCCCGTTGAGGTCAGCAGGCCTCCACCCGCACCGTAAACGGTGTTGATGAGGCACTGCTTCCCCCTCCTGAGGCGCCGGACGGTTTGCCAGAATTTCTTTGGTGCCGACCGATAGTCCTCCTCCATGGCCTCCCCGAACTCCTCCCAGGCCCGGGTTTTTGCCTCTGCGACAGCACGAGCCGCGGCTCGCTTGGCCTGCCGATACCCGTCGATGACCTCCGGAGACCTACAAGCCAGAGTGGCCTGATAGGCCTCCTTCTTTAGTCTGACGGCATCCCTTACTTCCGGTGTCCACCACCGGGTTCGGGGGTTGCCGCCACGACAGGCAACCCCCAATTACTGCTTAGTAATTGTGTACCCCAAAATCTGAATTTTTATGTTATTTAAAAAACAACTACAAAAAACAGCAGGGCACCATAATACATGGCAGTTAGTTTGTGTTGTAGTTATATTAGCAAACAAATTCATTTCAATTACACAATGAAATCAACTTGAAATGCACTTACCAAATAAATACAATTGGCTTGAATTCCGTTGGTATTATTAATTACTTATCCAGCTCTGCTCTTGGATATAAAAACACCCAGAAACCAATGTGAAGGATCTGTTCATCTGCTGATAAATGATAAATGTCTGCTACAACTCATTTCTTTGAGAGAGGTTGTGAGCCCAATTTATTTTTGCTAACGCTTATCGTGTTTTTTTTAGTTGTTTTCTTTTACATACAACAGTGAATTTTGACAGGTTGTCGAAAGATTATCTCCCGACCTTTCAATTATTACATGTTCATGAAATTGGGAAAGAGTTTGAATTGTTTGGGTTCAGACGTGCTCATGTTATTTAATGATAAGGAGCAGATGGAGTATGGAGAAGGTCAAATATGTGTTTTTCTTCCAACATCACGTGCTGGTGAGAGAATGTCAGTTGGGAGCCATTCTAAAGAGACAATACTTTAAAACTGAGGTGGTGGACCACTACTCATCTGTCATATTCCCAGCTGCTTTCATTGCGTTTATGTTTTTGTTTAGTCTCTTCTAAAGTGAGTGTAAAAGTATTCTCTGTGAACACGGTAAAGTAAGAATATCTGATCACTTTAGAGCAAAAAGCACGACACTAAAAAGTTATAACATTATTACATTTTACAGGCGCAACAAGAACTTTAAGGCCGTAGGATTAGTATAAACTTTGTAGACCGAAAAAGAAAATATGTCCATCAAAAATAGTACCTCTTCCCTGTCTCTCCCAGTCTTTCCCTGTCTCTCCCTGTCGCTCCCTGTCTCTCCTTGTCTCTCCCTGTCTCTCACAGTCTCTCCCTGTCTCTCTCTGTCTCTCCCTGTCTCTCCTTGTCCCTCCCTGTCTCTCCTTGTCCCTCCCTGTCTCTCCCAGTCTCTCCCTGTCTCACCTTGTCTCTCCTTGTCTCTCCCAGTCTCTCCCCGAGTCTCTCCCGGAGTCTCTCCCAGTCTCTCCTTGTCTCTCCCTATCTGTCCCTGTCTCTCCCAGTCTCTCCCAGTCTCTCCTTGTCTCTCCCTGTCTCTCCTTGTCTCTCCCTGTCTCTCCCAGTCTCTCCTTGTCTCTCCCTATCTGTCCCTGTCTCTCCTTGTCTCTCCCTGTCTCTCCCAGTCTCTCCCAGTCTCTCCTTGTCTCTCCCTATCTGTCCCTGTCTCTCCTTGTCTCTCCCAGTCTCTCCCAGTCTCTCCTTGTCTCTCCCTATCTGTCCCTGTCTCTCCCTATCTCTCCCTGTCTCTCCCAGTCTCTCCTTGTCTCTCCCTATCTGTCACTGTCTCTCCCAGTCTCTCCTTGTCTCTCCCTATCTGTCACTATCTCTCCCAGTCTTTCTTTGTCTCTCCTTGGCTCTCCCTGTCTCTCCCTTTCTCTCCCTGTCTCTCCCAGTCTCTCCTTTTCTCTCCCTGTCTCTCCCAGTCCCTCCCAGTTTCTCCTTGTCTGTCCCAGTCTCTCCTTGTCTGTCCCAGTCTCTCCTTGTCTCTCCCAGTCTCTCCCTATCTGTCCCTGTCTCTCCTTGTCTCTCCCAGTCCCTCCCAGTCTCTCCTTGTCTCTCCTTATCTGTCACTCTCTCCTTGTCTATCCCTGTCTCTCCCAGTCTCTCCTTGTCTCTCCCTATCTCTCCCTTTCCCTCCCAGTCTCTCCCTTTCCCTCCCAGTCTCTCCCAGTCTCTCCCTGTCTCTCCCTGTCTCTCCTTGTCTCATGTTTTGTCTCTTTCATGGCAGTAATTATGTATGATGTAATCTCAGGAAGCCCTCACAGACCTCACAGCTGTAGCACATATCCCTGTCACACACATCCACATGAAAACTCAACTGACGAGGTTATGTATGCAGTGGTACGATAAACAAGACATACTGCAAATACAATGCATAAATCATACAGGCCAACAGGTCTTTGAAAATTCACTAATATCTTTAGTTCTACATGTACATTTCACTTTGACAATAGCTATAGGTTGAATGCTTTCAAAAGATTTTCTTCCAAGTACCGGTACAATAAGTAGTTTCATAATGAAGTACTGAAATTGCCAAGAATCCAATATCGTAAATTTACAATTATATTTAACCAAGATGCTCTTTCTTTCAAGCTGTAAGAGAAGAATGGTAAAACAGTAGTGCAGAGTCACTTAGGTACAATTTATGCATTGCTGTCTGATGTGAAAGTGCTGAAAATTGCTTTGCAGCCAGTCATTACTTTCTGACACAGGGCATCACTTCTTTCTCACCCTGCCTGTCTGAATGTGCAACACGTTATTACTGCACATTTGGGGTGGGGGGGGTAGCTTGATTTACCCACCTTCACAGTTCAGGAAGACACAAAGGGATAAGAGTTTTTTTCAATCAGGGGCATGCACTTGTTTTGTTCTTCTTCTGTAGGGCTTATGCTGTGCTAAACAACCTTTCATGAGCTTTTCTATCATGTTAATGCCATGTTGTATTCTTATAAATAACATAACTGGTGTTGTATTCACTTTCTACTCTACTCCAGAGCTCAAAACACCTGCACATTAAAGTTAGAAGAACATTGTTGTCCTTGGAGCACTTTCTTTCAAATTTCACGACAAATAAGGCTTTGAAGTATTTCCAAATTTCAATACTGTAGGAAATACCAAGGCAGTTTATGAAGCAGCACAAACTGATTTCTTTTTCATTCTTTAATTGTTGAACCTGTATGTCCTGTATGATTTGGGCATGAGGCAATAAATAATCATGAGGCAGTCATCAGGGCCACATCTGACAACTTAATCCATAATCAGGTCTAACTAAACGTAGTCCCAAGCATACCACGGCCTATTTGTCGGAGCCCGAACCGAATTCACAACAGCATCCATTTGATGTATATTCAAAGGATCACATCCATAAACACATCAGCTATAATATGACTGACTGGTGAATAATGCAGAAAAGCTCTTCATCATAGCGCCTTTGAGTAAGTGGATTGATTTGCTGCCTGAGTACATTTTGTCTTGGTAATGTGATGCATAACCGAAGTGGGATAGAAATGTTCAACTGCTTCTGAATTTTGATTAACAAAAAAAAAAAAAACTTTTTTTTTCTTCATTGACATCAATCTATAGAGCAAAATATTACACATCAGACACAAATTAAAGTGCTTTGAGTGCCTTGAATGTGGGAAAGCGCTAAAACCTGTCGGGAGCTGTGGTTTCTGACCCATCCCCAAATCTTGAGCTCAGCGTGAGGATTGGACCTACTATATACATGTTTGGGACTGTTTGGAGATTGTTACTCAGATTGTTTTCTTGTTTGTTCATCCTTGCATTGCCCAGGCGACTCGAGAATAACAGATTTGTAGAATAGAAAAGAAAATGTGTTTTCTTCTTCGTCTGAAGGGAGAATGGCGCTGATTCAACGGTCAAATGGAAGTGATAAGGTCATGCTAGCACAATAACAGAGGGGAAAAGAGAGGAGAGCTCGAAGACTGAGACTTATTGTTTAATTGTGACATCGCCATCACACACTTTCCCTTTTATGAATACTCTGCCCATTGTTCAGAAAACAAGCCCCAAAACAATGGAAACAATGAATCTCCTTAGATCCTTTCAAAAGTCATTGCAATTCTGACAGCTGGAAACATACTTCATATGCAATCATCAGGTGTGGCTCAAACTATTATGCTGCCTTTGCGTGTGTCCACTGATAGAACATGTGCATGAGTATATTTAGACTTGTCGACATGCTCCTCGCCTGCGTTTCCATGGAAATAACAAGAGCCAAATTGTCAGTTTGAAAAGGAAAGATGGGCTAAGTGCTGCTGCTGCGTCCTTTTAAGGTGGAATTTGAAGCGATTCATATAACCTGTGAAGTGAAATTAAAAGGATGAAGCTGTATTGTTTACTACACAATTGAGAGGTTAATTGTTCATTTAAAAAGAAAAAATGCCCTTGTAACTTTTTTCTACCAATTGTTCTGTGCAAATGGTGATTCAAACTGTGTTACAATAATCAATGTGATTATTTTTCATAAACTGGTAAGATTAAAGTTTTGATTAATATCTTTTGTCTTTTGCTGAATAGGCAGATTGTGTAATACAGTGCAGGCAGTTTCCCAAATGGGGGTTTATGTCTTAATGGCCATGAAAAAACGTTAGAATTCCATCTTGCGCACGTCTCTTTTCATGCTTGACCAGGAAATTAAATCGTTTATGCTGGTGGATGTATTGATCTCCCTCATTGTCCCCAGCGATACTCGTGCCCTTCCCTACATGAACATCTTCAAACTATTATTATTTGGTCTTTGTCTTCTCCCCTCCTGGCATCTGCAGCTAAGTGCGTCAGTCACCCCCTCGCTGGGTGGATCGCAGAGTGCCGCAGCTGTTTGGGGATTTGGAGAGGAAGACAGATGATGAGGCTTTCGCGCTAAGGTTCATTTAACTGCTTTTAGGGGGCCATGCTTTCCTAAAAGATGTTAAATGAACCTTAAATGTTAGACATAGAATGTTGGGAAGCAGAACTTTCAAAGACAAAGTTCAGGAGCCAAATACTTGAAGGAGAATTGCATGATAGTAAAGCGAAAGAGGCTTTTTGAAGTTGGTTGCATGATGTTGGTTATTAGAAGCCCCCCAGGTAAAGCTATCCTTTCATTTAGATGTATGTGTCTAAATAAGTTTCTCTCGCAATAATTTTACTGTTGATTCATTCTTTTTTGATGATCATCTATTTGCATTTAACCCTTATCCAGGCTTGGTATTGGTTAAATTGATTTTTCTCCTTGTGGTCAAATTTTGTAACTCCATTTTGCACAAAGAAATAGAACAATATTGTAAAAGTTTGTTATTACATAGTTCAGACTGGGTAAAATGATTGCCTTTTGGAACACCGATAGATCTACCACGCACAGAGCTTTTAAAGAAAACCTTGTCCCACTTTAACAGATCGATGTAGAGATGTTCTTGGACCCTTCCAGGAGTTTAATAGCAAATATTGCTGCCACTAAAAGGTTTAGAAACCACAATCTAAAAGGCTGAGAAACCACAATCATTATTGTTCTCCGGTGAGAGTGTGTGATCGCTTCCAGGCAAAACATTTTTTTAGCTGCATCCTATTTGAGTCGCGAACCACAGCTAAACCATCTGGGTAAAGTTCGTCAATAGCATTACGTATACAGGCCAGAGTGCGACAAGCAAAGTACCGCGAAATGTAAGTACGAGAGAGACTGGAAATTACAATGTAATTATTTTGTCAGATTCTAAAGCGTGCTCTAACCCGGGGGCACATTGTTCGCTGGGCCATAATGATACATGCTGACACTGATCAAAGTGAAAGTAAAAGTGCAACCTGTAGTAAATTGTGGGGACAAGATCAGCACAATTCTTTCTTCAAACAAAAGCCATGTGGGCGTGAAGATACACCAGCTCCTCCCCGGTACAATAAGGATCCAGGAGAATCTATAGAGCCAGCAGGAAAATTCATGCTGTGCAGTTTTTTCTATCCCGTACATGCAGAGGTGTAGAAGTCCTGAAAGATCCAAGTTTGAGGCTGGTCAAAACTGTTCTGCAAGTTAAAGTAGTTGGAGACAAAGGACTGGAGTAGATTTTTTCACCATCTTGATCAGCAAACTTAAAGTCCGAGATAGACAAAGTTTTAAAGGCACAATGGACGATTTTTCGGCGATTTGAGAACGCAGGCGGAAGTGCGTATGCGCACTCCCCCGTACGAACTGTTAGAACACACACGTGCGTTTGTTTATTAGCGCGACGGATCGCATCGCATCTCTCGTCTCCCGTGGATTTCCTTCTTCTTCTGAGTCAGCTCGAACAGTCTTTCTCCGTCTTCATTTTGTCCCGTACACTGAGGGAACTATAATTATGATAGATCAATGCGCTTAGACATGCGGAAACGTGGGGACGAGCCGCACGCGGCTGCAGGTGAGCATTAGGTGCATTTTATGATTGATATGTGGCAGGACTAATCAGCAGTCCACGCCACGAGGAAATAAGACTCAGATTTGGGCCAAAAAATCATCCATTCAACCTTTAAATTTAAATATAAAGCTTGCAAAGTAGGCCTAGTCAAAAAAAAAAAAATAGAACCTACTGTATATCAAGGTGCCCACATTTTTTTCCGGTCCACATTCACTAAAGCCAAAAATTTATGGATGTATGGATTCATTTTTTTAATCAACAGTGAGTGTTTAACTCATAGATTCAGAGTGTTTTTTATTATTATTAATAATATTATTTTTGATTAAACATTATATTTCAGAGTACAGACCTAAATTAACTGCTTGATAACTTATTTATTATATTATTATTATTAAAATGTATAAAACCGCAATATTAAACTGGAAGAGGTAAATGTGTTAGCTATAAGAAATAACTTGCCTACCATTTAATATAGCAGATTATTAGTATTATAACTATCAATTATTGGTGATACGAGCTCCCTGGTAACACCCAGAGGGGCTTGAGACTTTGAGAAAGTCAGCTTTCCTTGTGACAGGTGAGATTACATTATGGCACTACCTGTCTCCTCCTCCTACTCCTTGGCACAACCTTCTCTCCTTCCTCCGTTGTGAGTGTGTTCTGTCGCTACCACTGTCAGCTCGCTCGAGCGCACAGCGGCCGCTCAAAGCGAACTGTCAGCGTTGCAACCCTTCTGCTGCATCAAAACTTATGGGGAAGCAGCCAAAGTAACAACTGTATTCATTCTGATTGTAGCTTGCAGTTTACATGTGCTAGTGTGGAAATCCATGTGGGATGGACTGGTCATTCAACACGTCGCTCAGGACAAGGGATTGTCTTTCGTTCCCGTTGTCTAAAACATTCCTCAAACAAGGCATACAGCTAATAATACTAAGAGTCAATACAGCGGATGTCATTTTTATTGTCTCAAGTTCCTCCCATGCTTTGTCTCACTTTCTGAATCCCTCCTAACATGGATACTAAGAAGTGTACTACAAATAAAAATCAAATTTAAACACTGTTCAATTTCACCTTCTTTTAAAACCTGAAACCCTTCCAAGTACCTCCTGTGCTCGTATGGGATCCGTATGGAAACCTGGGCCTAATACACACAATATCAATATTTATTTCCATCTAGTTTCTTAAAATTGACGTTCAACTTTTGAACAACTTCTCGATTTTTCAAGCACTTTTAGAAGAAGCTACTTGTGCCAAAGGTTAGCTTTGAGCTGCACATGCTTTTACCTGTGGCATCACAATCGAGCTGGTATGAAAGACATTGTAAGAGCCTAACAGCGGAAGGTCAGGACGCAGCGAACCAACAATGAACTGTGTACTTTGCTTGAGGCGGGCTTTTGGGAGTTACAACACCTTTGTGCAGACCGAGCGTGTGGGGGCGAAAAGCTGAGCGACTGGTTTATGGGTAATACCTCTGTAATTACCGTCTCTATTCAACTTAAGCAAAAAGTTCCTGTAGGATCAATGTTTAATTTGTCACCACACATTAACTAAGGTCCATCCATCCATCCATCTTCTGCCGCTTTATCCGGGGCCGGGTCGCGGGGGCAGCAGTCTGAGCAGGGACTCCCAGACTTCCCTCTCCCCAGACACTTCCTCTAACTCCTCCGGGGGGATCCCGAGGCGTTCCCAGGCCAGCCGAGAGACATAGTCTCTCCAGCGTGTCCTGGGTCTTCCCCGGGGCCTCTTCCCGGTGGGACATGCCTGAAACACCTCCCGAGGGAGGCGCCCAGGAGGCATCCGGAACAGATGCCCGAGCCACCTCAGCTCTGTGTCACCGGTTCTGTTCATAATTTTTATGGACAGAATTTCTAGGCGCAGTCAGGGGTCGGAGGGGGTCCGGTTTGGGGACCACAGGATCTCATCTCTTAACTAAGGTGAAAAATGATAATGTGGGTTGTGTGGTTTTCACTTATTTCTTTCAACAACAGTGATTTGCCAAGTATAGACCTCTAGCCTGTTTTTGGAAATATGAAATTATAAAATGTCAAGAATGCAACCTTTTCATGCCAAAAAAAAAAAGAAGAAAAAAAAATGACAGTTATTATCCTTGAACCTTATCCACTTATCATGTTATATTTCACTTGATCAGAGTATTTTGGCGAGTCCATCAGTGAGAGAGGCGTTGAGTGGGCGCCTGAGTGCAGGACAGCGGGGGGAGTGGAGAGGTAGAGCAAGCTGGAGGTGTATGATGGAAAGAGACAGAGAGATGGAAATGGAAACAAACTTTGGGTGGAGGGTCCTCTCATTGGGAAGAGAAGACAGGAGGGTTAGGCTGTGGGTGTGAGGCGCTACAAAGGAAATATAAAAGTATGTCTCCGTCTGCCATCCCAAAATGCAGTTGTTTTTGAAAAATCCATGTCTTTCCATATAGAGCCACAACAATTAATGTGAATAATCGTGACAAATGTACTATTTTAATCATTGTTAATTATTATCTGGAATATACAGACTCTGAAATATTTGCCAAAAGATGTTTTTCAACAAAGACAGTGGCATTTTGAAATCAAAATGGCAAAAAAGAATAAACAGTCTGTGATTTCACTTTATAGTGCAACCGATGCCATGTCCATAGTTCCATCTCGCTCAGAGCATATTTCCTCACAACAAAAAAGATGCAATGTTACAAGCGCACACATTACATTTAACACAAACGATCTAAAGTCTAAAGAACAAAGTCTAACATCTAAAGAATAAAGTAGATGTTGGTAAATGCACCTCTGCAGTTGGCTGCCGGACGCCTTTAAAAGCAGCAACACCAACAATAAAGGATTTACGGTAATAATACAATTCTAACGTTCACAGATTTACCTTGATATAAGTTTATAAAGTTGTTTGACCTTACAGTTAAACAGTTCCAGCTCTAGAATATGATTATATTAAGTGTATATGCAATGTGACAATAATCTAAATGGTGATCCGGCTCAAAAGAAATCTGTGCATGTTCTGCCCACCCATCGCCCACACCTAGTTGTAATCCTATCCATAGCCCCCAAATAATGTAAAGTGTTGGATTTTTCTTTTCAAATATAGAAATACTGATTAAGCAAGTGTTAATCTAAACAAAAACAAAAAGAAGATGACTACAACATCTGTATGTGACACTCCACGAATTGATGAAAAAGCAAAACGTTGAACAAACTCATTTTCTGCTTGACATAACATGAATTACTTTGAGTAAAAAAAAAATAAAAAAAAAGGGCGATTATGTTCTCAGCTCGTTTCTGGAGCAGTTTCATCTGCCGTGCAATTATTTGTGATGAGTCCAGCAGAAAGCATCGATGAAAACGCAGGATGTTTCTTTTTGTGCAATTGTTTGGAAGTCATTTTAATTTTGCCATTCTTCAAATACATTTTTGTTATGTTTTATTACTATAATTGCACTCGTTAACGTGTCATTTTAAGAACCGTCAATTGCTTTGACTTTTCCGGTTGATATATTTTTTCTTAATGAATCAGTTAAGCCACATTTATTTGCTTGCATTGCTAAATTCTACTCTCAAACGTTTCACAAGTACCATCGTGTTAAATATATGTCTTCCCAAGTACCACCAGTGCTAGCCTAATGCAGACAGATTTCCAATGCATTGCTAAAACATATGAAACGTGTCTAATTATAATGTTACTGGCGACAGAGAAGGGGAGGGTGGGTGGTATGACAGAAAAAGGGCACCTGTTACAGTTAGTCATCTCTCAGTAACCTTAGTAACGGCCAATAGAGATGTAAAATGGCCGTCACCTCGGGGAGAATGTGCAGGGAGGGATGATGGATGTCGTTATGGCAGCAGGTTGAACTCAGGATACGAGTGTTTGGCTGTGGGAGTGTCAAAGTAAGAAATCAAGGCTAAGGCGGGACTTAATCAATGCGAGTGGTGGAGCATTCTGTTGGATGTACGCTTGTTATGTACAGCAGAGGTTGTCAAACTCTGCTATAGGTGATTGTGGTTAAGACAAAATTTGGCTCTGATTAAGGACGTGTTCATACTTGATCCGATTGAAGCGAACTCTGCAGCGCTTCGATCTACGCCCTGGTTTTTGTGGAGTTGTGAACGTGTTATGAACCAGATTTGTTCCAAACCAGATTCACACATTTTTTTTCATTTGAAATCAGAGGTTTGAGTGCCGTACACTTCCAGCCCCACAAAGATCAACCGAAAGACTGCTACGGATGTCAAGATTATTTGGTTAATCAATAATTGTGATTTATTTTGGTCACAATATAATCGTAAAAACAAAGAGATTTGCATAAGTTGATTTTTAGAATAATTATTATTTCGAAAAATGACTAAATTAAATCTTTTTTAGTTCAATTAAAAGACATTTAACAACATTTGAAGCAAAATAAATCCTTTCTGCTTTCTCAAAAAAGTAAACCTAAATGTAAAGTGCTTTTATTATCTTGCTGTTTATGTCATATTGATAGTTCAGAAAGTTTGATTTAATAAAACAGGTCACATGATGAAGAGCGGCAATGTGTTAAGAAGACAAGAAGTTAAGAAAATTAAGCATTTTATTGTTGTTTTGGTCATGATGTCAACAATCGTGAATAAGCGTTAACATTTGAAATTGTGACATTCTTAGAGACTGCATAGATGAGGCTGTGACAGAATAAATACAAGGAATCGCTAAGGAAGGAGACGTATGATTTCCATCCCTCTGCGTATCAGTGTCAGCTCCAAACATTCATTTCATAAAATATTAGTGAGGTAAAGATTCAGTCACAATTCACAACCTACTGTACAGTTTGATTCATCACGATTCTGTCTCGATTAGTAAAATAATGAAAAACGTCAAAAACAGCGAAATAGTTCATTTAGTCTTCTAAGTATTGTTATTGTAATTGATAACAAGTAAATTGCACGACTTTAATGTAATGTTTATGGCATTTGTTTTTCTTTCACATAGGGCTTAATACAGGCTCTCCCTTTTATTTGACTGAACTTTAATTATTTCTCTTCCTCATATGGGGTGAACAGCTTGATGTAATTAGCCTGTGCTGATCATATTTCACGTGTAACCTTTTTGCATAAACAAGTGTTTCTACATCTTTTGGTGAAATGATTTGCCAGATTTACTTGTTGAAAACACTTACACGGCGTTGACCACCGTCTGCTTTTTCCGTGCGCTCACTCTGTCCCCGCGCAGTTCTCTTTCCCCCTGTGAGCGTGTGTGTCCGTGTGTGTCTGTGTGTGTACGTGTGTGAGCGTGTGTGTCTGTGTGTGAGCGTGTGTGAGCGTGTGTGTCTGTGTGTGAGCGTGTGTGAGCGTGTGTGTCTGTGTGTGAGCGTGTGTGAGCGTGTGTGTCTGTGTGTGAGCGTGTGTGAGCGTGTGTGTCTGTGTGTGAGCGTGTGTGAGCGTGTGTGTCTGTGTGTGAGCGTGTGTGTCCGTGTGTGAGCGTGTGTGAGCGTGTGTGAGCGTGTGTGTCTGTGTGTGAGCGTGTGTGTCCGTGTGTGAGCGTGTGTGAGCGTGTGTGAGCGTGTGTGTCTGTGTGTGAGCGTGTGTGAGCGTGTGTGAGCGTGTGTGTCCGTGTGTGTCCGTGTGTGTCCGTGTGTGTCCGTGTGTGAGCGTGTGTGTCCGTGTGTGTCCGTGTGTGAGCGTTTGTGAGCGTGTGTGTCCGTGTGTGTCCGTGTGTGAGCGTGTGTGTCCGTGTGTGAGCATGTGTGAGCGTGTGTGAGCGCGTGTGTCCGTGTGTGAGCGTGTGTGTCCGTGTGTGTCCGTGTGTGAGCGTGTGTGTCCGTGTGTGAGCGTGTGTGAGCGTGTGTGTCTGTGTGTGAGCGTGTGTGAGCGTGTGTGTCCGTGTGTGTCCGTGTGTGAGCGTGTGTGTCCGTGTGTGTCCGTGTGTGAGCGTGTGTGAGCGTGTGTGTCCGTGTGTGTCCGTGTGTGAGCGTGTGTGTCCGTGTGTGTCCGTGTGTGTCCGTGTGTGAGCGTGTGTGTCCGTGTGCGTGCAGCGCCTCTCGCTCAGTGCGCGCCGCTCTCAAACACAGAAGAGGAAGTTTAAAGCGTGGTGAATAGTATCTGACTTTCCTCCCAACCAATGCCCGTTTAGCCCTGGTTTGAAATTTAGTTTAGTTCTTGCTCTTGTTTGGCTCTGTCCTCGTTTATATTTGGTTTAGCCCTTGAATCTAGTTTGGTTCTGACGGGTGCGTACCTCTATTACCTATGTTCCCCGGTACCTTGTTCCCCGGTACCTTTTCCCCACCTTTTCTATGAATGGGGGAACTACGCTGATACTAACATAGGGTACTGGTTCAGGTTCCACAGCCCCAAAAGTTGTGCATAAATGTATGGTTCTACAGCATAAGATATAGCAGCATATAACCCTAACCCAAACCCTAACCAAGGTCGTGGGGAACATTGGGTTGACCCCAGTTCTGACCATGGTTTAGCCCTTTTTTAGCCCTTGTTTAGACCTTTTTTGCCACTGCTATTAGTATTTAATTAAAACACGCAAATCAATTTAAGTACAAGCACTCAACCCGTACAATACTACTATGTAAATAATACATTTTCTGCCGTTGAAATCCACATCTGTTTGCCTGCTCCTCTCCTCCTCCTCCTCCTCCTCCTCCTCCTCCTCCTCCTCCTCCTCCTCCTCCTCCTCCTCCTCCTTCTCCTCCTCCTCCTCCTCCGCTCTTCCTCCTCCTCCTCCTCCTCCTCCTCTCCTCCTCTCCTCCTCTCCTCCTCCTCCTCCTCGCACCAGCGCGCCCCGCCCTCCTGGCGTGGGTGTTGTACTGTATTAGTAGTGGCTCCTGCGCTGCTCAACCTTTCTCGACCCATGAATCACTGCTAACCTCCCGTGACTCACTACCCAACAATATGCAAATCTTTTACATAACAAGCCAATCTTCCAGAGCCTGCTTTTAAAATTCAGCATATTTATAGTCAACGTCCCCAAACAGCCTGTGGAGCGGATTGAGCAGGACCTCCTACTGTCAGACGGTTTCCTCCTCCTGAGCGAAGGAAATCGTAGCAGTTTTTTTTTTTCTTTTTTTTTCTGTTTGGAAGAAAACTCTATTGCATATGCATATTGGTGATTATAGAATTGTATGAATATGAAAATGAGGTAAACTGTCTTGCCCAATTGTCTATCTAATGCAGATGAAGATATAAAAGCCTGGAGAGGAGCTGGAGGTGGGTGTAAATTAGGTGTTAGTATGAGTGAAAGTACAAGAAAAGATCTAGCGATGTAATTTGAACAATTTCACTGTAAGGAATTCTTTTGTTTGAACAATACAGTGGTTGGATAATTGAAACGTGTGCGCAAAAACGTTATGCATAGGTAGCAAAATACTGTGAAATACCATTAGTACGTACTGTATGTAATGCTGCATTAGTAGTGTTCATCTAAACTTCAAAGTCTGTAAAGTAAAGTGGTTTGATGTGACAAGAAGGGCACCTGGCTTAAACAGCATAAAATAAAATCACTATTGTAACATACACAGAAAGAAAATGTTGTGCAGTGTGATTGTTTTCCTTCTAAAATTTGAACAAACTTATATGTATTTTAATGAATAGTACAGTATGTAACGTTTTAGCCAAAAATAGACGATCAAGCTGTTAAGCAGGTGACTTTTCCCCTCCAGAAAATGACAAAATGTGACTTTAATCTGTGTTTATTTGAATAAGCTCATAGAAACATTAGGACATTTTTAACAAAGAAATCATTAAATTCACTGTTGGGTAATCTCTTTTGACACGTTAAATTGGTTTTGTCCAGTTTTACTTTTCTCCCAAAATACCAAACGACCACACATTTGAACGGGGTTTGAAGATAATGCCGTTTGGATGGGTTTATTTATGTGCATATCTTTGACTAAACGGTTTTATCCTCAAGTGCAGGAGGCTTGTTTGCTTGAGTCCTCCAGTGAAGCCTGTAGTCACTGACACTTCCAGTCACGGGTTACTGCAGCAGATGGAGCCCGCGCTGGGACTGGATCATGCACTCAACAATTATGCACCAAGTAATGATATTTTTACAGTGGAAAAAAAAAGGAAGAAAAAAGAAGCTATGAAAAATCAATAAAGTTAAGCCACTTTCTGAGCGGAAAAATGTCTTGCAGTTCCAAATGCGAAGAGCAGAGCAGGTTCATCATTCACTTCATTGTTTTTGATCCCTTTAGCCTGACTCCGTTTGTCTCAGGTCACTCCCGGTAACATTCCAACTCTGCTCCAAAATAATCATTGCAATTTGTTCAAAAGAGCCAGTTACAAAGTGCTGATTTGATTATACATTTCAAATCTTTTGTGATATTTGGAAATCCATCAATGTTTAAAGCTGATTCTTCTTCTTCTTATTAAAACTAGTATGAAAATCTAGATAATTAATCAGGGCAAAATTTGATATTTACTGAGCGAGTATAAAACTAAATGGTAAAGTACTCTACCATTTAGTTAGTCTAAAGTACTATTTTTTCTTCAGAACGGAATAGAGTTGGAAATTTTAGCATCGTAACATGAATACACACTAATACATATTTGGCTTATTAAAATGATGTCAGTATGAATCTCTGGTCAATGATACGTGTAATAAATGCAATATCAAAATTCCATGGATCATCAGTATTTAAAATGTATGTAGATTTATAGAGATGGAATCATGAATATTTGTACAGGTAAAATACACATAGCACTGCAGGTCAAGAAGTGATGTAACAAAGTGTTTTATGAGGTAGAAATAGTGTTAAATTGAGGCAGATGGATATTTGTGTTTAAATAACTTGAGAAAACAGTGAGGCTAATGAATATGGAAACATTAGCGCTATAAAGTAGGCTAGGCCATCAACGGGGAATAGCTGAATTATGAATACAACAATAATGGTTGGTTCCAGATGACACATACAGTCTGCACACTGGCGGCAGGATCAAAGGCAGTGTAGTGACTTGTAAGCGACAGCGCAATCGCAAAGTTTAGTGCCTCGTCCTCTGACACATCGGAGGAGAGAAGCAGACTGGTATCTTGGCAACAACCACCAACTCCTCTAACACCGAAGGATGGACGGGATACAAGGCAGAGATGTACGACTAACGGCCCGTGTTGCCATGGCATGTGTCTGCTGTCAACTTAACCTCCTCTGGTCCGTCCCACACTGCGGTCAGGTCAAATGTACGAGCTCAAGCTGTCACAGAGCACAAGTTCAACGTCATTAGGCTGGTCCTGGCCAACTTTGGAGTAAAAGGACATCGGAACATGTCGGCAGGCTATTATGAGAAACAGCAGGGTCTAGCTGCGGCCGTGGTCAATATATTATTGTGTAGATTTATGGTGGGGCTGGATCGAAAATACATTGACTTGTGAAAACTAATGGTTGTAGAAAAAACACACAAACACACACACACAATTCTATTTATTCTATTATTATTATTATTATTATTATTATTATTATTATTATTATTATTATTATTATAGATATACATTCTCCTTATTATATACATTATTTATATTTGTAAATGATAAATTACAGCAGTAGCTTTGTATTGTAGAGAATCCATGATATTTGTGAGTTCACAAACACTTGTTGCAATTGGGCCACAGTCACCAGTGGGATGGAAATTGGACCAGTTACAGGGCGGCACTGTGGTTTGCTTATTTCGCTGTTGTGATGCTTTGCCAAATCAGCGTGAAGTATTCGTCAGAACGTTTCTCCAAATGCTGTCAGCGAGAGCCGTCACAGATTGATCATGTGTGGAACTCAAATCAAGAGCTCTGCACATTTCAGGCTGGATTCTGGCAGGTTAGAAAGGTTCACTAGCAAGGACCACGACCCCAGCTACGAGGCAAAGTGTTTATTGGCATGCGAGAAACATGAACACAAATGTACAGAAATGGATGCCGTTTTGGGGCTTCTGGCTCCCGGGCCTCGATAACCCCATCTAGGAGATAAATTAGAATAATTATAACACTTAAAAGAGGGTGGGAGGGAGGGGCACGACGTCATGAACACAGGTGTATGTGATCTGGATGCTTAAATAGTGTAGCCGCAGGAAGGGACGTGGTCCTGCTCCCGAACTTAAGATAACAAATTTATCTTAATTTATTGGTCTGTCAACATGACATGTTGTTGTTTCGTTGGTGCAAGACACCTCAGGGCGTCTGTAGGTGAAATAATGTTTGCAAAGCTTTTATTAATTGGTTAATTGGAGTGGTTGTAGAATGGAAATGTTCACAATCTGTATCTGTATTTGGAAAAACAACAATAATAAATAATTTGAACACATTTGGAATCACATTGTTTATAGCTACTTATATAGCAGAAAAGAGACTCCACAATAACTGACAAAGTGCAACACTCACGGAGCCTGTAGCACAGACATGGAACAGCAGATAAAGAAAACAAATTCAAAACTCTCTCTGTGTTAGTGTTGTAATTTGGCGATGTTTAGTTTTAACTTAAACAGTGAGACAAATGCACCGCTGATGGGGTGCCCTGCAGTATCTGAAAAACATGAAAATCTAATGACACACGATCTTTACCAGTGTTGTTTTTGTAAATGGAAAGCAATCGTGGTGTGACAAAACCTATTATAGCATGAGTCAGATTCACTTCCTCAGATATGAAAATAATCCAAATTCTTAATTTGGATATGTTACGCCTGTTAATACAAGGTGTAAATAAGTCTTTTGTGTGTTTATTTGCGTAGGAGCTCAGAGCTTTTCCTCGTGTGGGAGTGAGCATATGTGCATTTGACCCACTGTCTGAGAATGGCCTAAAACCAGTTTTGAATAGTCCGCCTGAAGATCATGAAAATACAAATGCTACAACAATCTTGACGCTACTTTTGACCATTATTAGATGTTTTGGAGATAAAGCCAGCATGAGATGGTTTGGACATGCCCAGAGGATGAATTTAAGAGTAAACGGCTGCTGAGAGCTGCAAGAAAAAAGGGACTGAATGGTAGATTTAGGATCGTCAGGTATAGGTACAGTCGTGTATTGCTTTGCTTTCTTGAGCTCCAGTTTAATGCCACTCTTCTTAACGTCATAAACAGCGTGGGTGTAGCACTGGTAGGCCCATGTAGGTTTAAAGGCCACATACCTGCATCTCTCTGTGAGTATAGTTTTGTGTATCTGGTATCTTAATCCTCCCTGTCAAAATGATTTTACAGGCCACGCTCATCTCCTCCAGTCTTCTCGAACAGAGGAAGACAGATTAGTCACACCTCCTCCACTGCCGCCTTTATTCTCTCTTCCACAAGTGTGTGTGTGTGTGTGTGTGTGTGTGCGCGTGTGTGTGTGTGTGTGTGTGTGTGCGTGTGCGTGTGTGGGCCCGGCGTTTACGTAAAGCTCCATTGAAAAGGGAGGAGAGTCAAAGCCGAGAGTCCTTGGCAGCAGAATGCGATGGGTGTTCAATGGAGCGTTTTTTGCAGAACTGACCCCGCCATAATGAGTTTTATGTACAAGTGCGCATATCTTCAGCGCTACATGGAGCTGCACAGATATTCAGAGCTTTCAGTTAAGGCTGGAGAAGCTTTCACACACTAATGTGGGCACATAGTGTTACTGTAAATGTACTGGACTGGGCTGAAATGTCCATGTTTACGCGTGGCTCTTTTGCTATTACTTGGTTAAAGTGTGAGTGCAACTATGTTAATTTGTTTAACTCCCATGATGATAAAATGCCCTTTTGTTTTAATTGTACATTTACAGAAGTGATAAATGTACTTTTTCAACATTCTATGCCATACAGGAAAACGTTAAACATATTAAGCGACATTAAAGCCTAAATATGTTTGGAAACCTTAGTGGTATTTCATGTCTAATCATTTAAAATAATGCATGGATAATGAGTAAAAGTAGTTCTGCTTAAACTAGCCTTAAACAATAGCTGATTTTTTTTTTTTAAGTGAAGCAAAGGTTAATTGAGGATGTAAAAGAAACATCGGAACACAAGAGGATAGTCACAAAACAAAGCGTTTTGAGCTTGAACAGAAAAAACATTGTTCTTCTATTCTAAAAAGATGGATCACACAAATGTGTCATCAATGTCAAACAAAACTCGACATTATCATATGATTCTAATTAGGTCTGTGCAATTAATCAAATTTGAAACGAATTGAGATCCAATGATTTGCTTAGGAGTTTTGGCAGGTCTACAGCCAATCCTCTCCCAGTAAAACAAGCAGTTTGGAGCAGAAATTGCAAGTATTTTTTCTGTTAAAATGCAATGATTAACTTGTTTTTGAGAAGAAAACATAAAACCAAGATCATATAAAGACTTTGTTTTTTTTTGCTCAACCCTAATTCAAATCTCATAAAAGACAGTTTAGTACAATCTGAGACCTTAAAATGAAATGTCCAAATGTTTAGTTGAAATACACTTACAGTTAACAAACCACACTGATGCTAATGACCAGGATCAACTTATTATTAATATCATTATAGCTGTTGCACTGAATAAACAAGGAGTCTCACTGACGTATCTATTGTGTAACTCATGCGTGTGTCTCTTAATGTAATGTGCACACCCAGCCTACGCCCACACGCGCTGAAGACACACTAGCGCACTGTGCATTAGACATTTAAAAGATGCATGAGATAAGTATCCTCGCCCATGGCCTCGGCTCCTGCGGTGACGAAGGACTGCGCTCTTTCTGTGCCCACATTTGCCTTGATAACAATAATTAGTTTGAGATTCACACCAGGCTATTAATTACCTGCCACGTTCAGCTGTTTGAGCGGTGTGTGCGTTAGTGTTACATATAATCAGCAGGCACAAGTGCAGGGGTCAACAGGAAGTGAGAGCGTTTCCTACTGTTGTGGAAGTGTGTGTGACGACCCCTGACCCCAGAATCAGGGCAGCGCCGTAACCCTTGAGTGTCATGGAAGTGAGCTGTTTGTTATTAGAATACGAGTATAGATTGATTGACTATTTCACTTCAAAACCCTTTACTATACAATTTAAGAGGAATAGTAAAGCAAGCCAAGAATTGTACCGTGTAAGAAGTACATATTGCGCTATGGCAAAACGTATCATTCATTCGTAATAAAATGGTGTGATTCTGTTCTGTTCTTGATATATTGTGCTTGTTTAGCATTTAGCAATATATATAATTGCAGCTTTTTGATTTTTGTGGATAAAAACTGCTTTCAATTGCCATGACCTTAGCAAAAATTCAAACTACATTCTGTAATGTTTTTCAAAATACGTATTCATAATGTTGTATTGCCGATGTCAAATAGATTACCTTAAAGTTGTGCTAACAGACTTTTCTTTTCTTTTCATGTCCTGCCCTGCCTGTTTTTCCATGCTCTGGGTTGTTCATCCTGAAGGTAAGACAGTAAATCACACCTCCAAACACGTGCTCGCTTTGGAACAAAAAACATTCATATTGCAGTGTTCATAAGCAGCTTTAGAACAGAACGATTGCTTTTGGATGCAGTAAAATGTCAGAATTCATTTTTCAGCACTAACACTGGTGAGGAAGTGGAGATTTGAAGGGGGTGGACAGAAGGGCCATCATATTTGCCGCTCTCAGACATTTTGGCTGTGACGGCTTGTCCGTGTTGCCATAGCAGCACGGCCACATACCAGCTGGCTGAAGGGGACAAGCACACGCTCCAAAACATTCTCTTCTACAGAATGAATATTGGACTTAATAATAACACACATTTGAAACACTTTTCTAGTGAGATGCAAATGAAGCAATTATTGTCAAAGTGCAGTTTAATAGTGGATGAAATGCTTTGACTATTGGACTGTTGCCTCAAATGCAACATGTTAACTTGTGGGCAAAAGATGAGTTATTAGTTAGTGGCAGTTGGAAGTCTAAATAGTCACCACATTTGGCAAGCTATTGTAAGTCTGTTTTGTTTTATCAAAACATCACAAGTTTGTAGCAGGAAAACACAGGCCTTGGAATTACCTTTCAGTTGTAACCAAATAATATATATGATCTATATTTGAAACGTGATAAGGGTAAAGTCTCCGCTACATTAGCCCTTCTGTCCGTAAATGTTGACAGTATTGTTGGTCCACACCCAAAACAATCTTCTTCAATCTAGAAAATCTAGTTGAAAACTAGTAATAGTTTTTCAAGTCAGAAACTCCCAGAAGGGAGGAGTGTCATGAAGCCAAAACACAGTAGGAGAACTGCAGTAGAACAGTGGGTCATGATTGACCCTCACTTAGGTGTAAACAACTGGGCCAGTGCGTATTGATCTGCATGATTGTACTGTCGAAATGCCTCCAGCCTTTGCCCAATTGTTGAATTAGCAATTAGAGCCACACAAGCTCAGATTGCCCTGCCAATCAGGCTGCAGTTGATACGGTCTATTTTCGTTGTACTTCTTGGTGTACACTTTGTGTGAAGTCCACTTAGCTGAAACAAATCAATTGACTCTTAAAGGTCCCATAATATGCAAACTCGACTTTTGGGAGTTTTTAACCTTCTATTAGTGTTAGTTGTACCTCAAAACAACCCCCAAAGTATCTTTACCCGGGAGGGGTTTTCTGAGAGCACGCACAGTGGTGGCCAATGGTGGCCAAGTGTTTCTGTCTCCGCCCAGATCTTATTATACTTCCATGATCTGTATAAGCAGGATTTACATCAGACCTGCATTTGTGTCTTCCCTCGAGAGTTTTGTACAAAAAAAGTTTTTAAAGTCTATTCAAAAGACACGCTCGCCGAACCAGAACACGTCATCAGCTGAAGCAGCGTTCGTTTCTCTTCCTTTTGCTTTAAACGCATATTTCTTTCCCGAAATTCCTTGATGATACCACAACCGATTGACTTTAACCATGGCGCACAGAGCGGCGAGGGACGCAGTAAAGAAGTGGGGAAAGAGCCAAGAGTGAGGCATTGTCATTTCTGAGTAGGTAAGTTGATTGAAAAGATGCGTGCTGTATTATGTGATGAAGGTTTCACAGCACAAAATATCATCATTAATGTCCTTAGGGTAGACTTTGAAACAGGAAATATAGCAAAATATGGGACCTTTAACCTCAACTTTTAGCTGTATTCTCTCATTTACCAAATTGTTTTGACATGTTATTACAAAAAGGCTTTATTATGAATTATTTTTGATAATATTCTGCCCACATATGCAAAGTGGGCAAATGATTTCAAACTGGTTAGTATTTCGCAGCAGGAAACCACAAATTTGGAACCCAGAAAATTATCTACAATTTTCTATTTCACCAAATTTCTTCTACATATTCCCCCAAAACTATCATCATCTGACTGAACACACTCATATCCCATCTTTTTTTTGGAAAATGTGTTGCAGAAAATGTCTGCATGCACACCGAACCCTCCAGGAATTCTCCAAGCAAGCCTCACCTCCACCGTTCCTACTTTAAATCAGCTGTATTAGCACTGAAGGGGCGACGCATTATCTGTGACAGGTGCCACTAACCTTGCTGCACCTTTGTCTTTGCCAGTTCTCTCTGCTTTCTCTAACCTTTCCCCTCCATTCGATCTCGTGGCCTGGGCCATATATTTTAATCCCACGTTTCATCAGGCCTTCAGCTCTCCCCATATGTCTTTTAATTCTCCCTGACACCTGCACCCAGCCACAAGCGCTACGTTTATCAATCACTCCGGACCATCTATTTTCACCTGCTACTCTTTTGTAACTCGTCCTTTGGTCTTCTTTTACTTCTTGTCCCACTTTATCCAATCCAGGGATGTTGGTTTTGCTCCTGTGTGGTTTTTGAATTGTTGTTTTGATAGGAATAAACAGATGGAATTAGAGGGGAGGTGAGAACGGTTACACATGCCTGTTAAAGGGTGCATAGTCCTCATGGTAGTTCCAGCTGTGTGACCAGCAGCGTGACCAAGAGTATTTATTTGTCTTTGTTTGAGCTCTGGCATGATAAATAGGAAACATTTAAATTTTATGTTTTACTTTAAATTGAGTTTCCTTTCTTTCTTTCTTTCTTCCCTTCCTTTTTTTGTTAAAGGGGCTGTACCCATTTTCTTTCATGTAATAGAGTTAAATCTCTTTTGCCCCAGTCCAGTTATATTGTAAAAAACAGCTCTTTTTTGGTGATGATAAGAGCGTTATGCACTGTCTGGATCTGGTTTTATTCTCCACGAAGCAGGAAGTGCACTGTTAACATGCTAGTTGTTGCTGTTGCTGTTGTTAGCTTTATCGTGACAGCCAAACTCACTCAGTTGTGAAAGTGCTCATAAACTAAACACGTTTAATAATTAGCCTTCTAATTATTAAACGGGAAATGCAATTAACTACTTTTTTTTTTCTTCTTTTTTTTTGTATTACATGAATATTAAAGTTGCTTGAATGTGATCAAAGTATTCTCATTTCCATAACACTTAGGTCGTTGCATCTCTTTAATACACTGGAGTGTTTATGTACTTAGCTGCTCAATGGACAGTTAAGCACATTAGCCTGTGCACACAGAAGTGGACACACCGAGGTGGACACATAGAGCAAGGTGGACACACAGTTCGAGGTGGACACACCGACACACCGAGGTGGAAACACAGAGGTGGAAACACAGAGGTGGACACTCAGAGGTGGACACTCAGAGGTGGACACACAGAGCGAGGTGGACACAGAGAGGTGGACACTCAGAGGTGGACACACAGAGCGAGGTGGACACACAGAGGTGGACACACAGAGATGGACACAGAGAGGTGGACACTCAGAGGTGGACACTCAGAGGTGGACACAGAGAGGTGGACACACAGAGGTGGACACACAGAGGTGGACACTCAGAGGTGGACTCAGAGAGGTGGACACAGAGAGGTGGACACTCAGAGGTGGACTCAGAGGTGGACACAGAGAGGTGGACACAGAGAGGTGGACACAGAGAGGTGGACACAGAGAGGTGGACACTCAGAGGTGGACACAGCGAGGTGGACACAGAGAGGTGGACACTCAGAGGTGGACACTCAGAGGTGGACTCAGAGGTGGACACAGAGAGGTGGACACACCGAGGTGGACACTCAGAGGTGGACACACAGAGCGAGGTGGACACAGAGAGGTGGACACTCAGAGGTGGACACACAGAGCGAGGTGGACACACAGAGATGGACACAGAGAGGTGGACACTCAGAGGTGGACACTCAGAGGTGGACACAGAGAGGTGGACACTCAGAGGTGGACACACAGAGCGAGGTGGACACACAGAGATGGACACAGAGAGGTGGACACTCAGAGGTGGACACTCAGAGGTGGACACTCAGAGGTGGACACAGAGAGGTGGACAGAGAGGTGGACACACAGAGGTGGACACTCAGAGGTGGACTCAGAGAGGTGGACACAGAGAGGTGGACACAGAGAGGTGGACACTTAGAGGTGGACACAGAGAGGTGGACACACCGAGGTGGACACAGAGAGGTGGACACTCAGAGGTGGACACAGCGAGAGGTGGAAACACAGAGGTGGACACAAAGAAGTGGACACACAGAGGTAGAAACACAGAGCGAGGTGGACACACAGAGCGAGGTGGACACACAGAGCGAGGTGGACACACAGAGCGAGGTGGACACACAGAGCGAGGTGGACACACAGAGCGAGGTGGACACACAGAGCGAGGTGGACACTGGATCTAACCCAGGTGAGCCACAGAGCCATGATTGTAGCTCTCACTTTATCAACACTCCAGCTTGTGTTTGTGCTGCAGAGTTAATGGACCAGGAATAATCTCTGACCCTTATCTTTGCCACCCATTTTATCTATTCTAATACAGTACACATTAATTTGTGTTGTGGAAACTTAAACTCATGAATTAAACAAATAAACAAAAGTTTCGAGTTAAAGGTAGGTTGAGGTCCTGTCTTGCAGTGGTGATTTGGTGCTTAGGCCAGAAAAAATCAATACGAGTTCAGAGGTAAATGCTGCACAAAACATCAATTAGAGCTGCAACGATTAACTGACTAATCATGATTGGTCGGCTATAAAAAATAATCATAGTATTTTGATCATTGTAATTGTTATTTAGACTCTACAGGCGGTAAAACACATAAAAAATACCTTATAACAAAGACAGTGGTATTATTAAATCAAAATGTAAAAAAAACGACAACATTTGATTCATAATAATAAGGTACATTTGTTTGTACATATTCTAGATCTTGAAGTATTCAGTCACCACATTTCAGCCTTTATTTGGTTGATATGTGTATTTGTATGTAGTATTTAAAAAGTCTCAACATACAATAGAAACAACTGACTGACAAACTGAACAGAAGCCAGTCATTTTGGTCCATGTCCAAACTGATAAATGTTTTTTTTATTTTTTTACCTTTTGCCATTCATTGTAAAAATCCCCAAAACAAATTACTGTTTTGTACAGCATTAGAATAGGTGACAAATAGCTGTCACATAAAAGAAAAACGTGCAAGGTGAAATGCATGTTGTCTAAAGCATGAATTAGACATGAATTGTACAAAACCTCAGCACATTCCAGCTCGAAGGCTCTGTTCGGCTTTGACAAGTGGAATAATTCATCTTGACTGACTTAAACAACCCTATAACCTAATGTCGCCAAAGCACATGCACAAACTGTATATGGGCAAATGTAATTATTCTGAAATTCAAAGTCGACTCCTGCTAGTTCCTGATAAGGCTGCCTAAGGCCACATACAAAAATAATATTAGTTTGGACTATTGCAGCGCA
Source organism: Eucyclogobius newberryi (assembly GCF_026437365.1). Classification (NCBI taxonomy): domain Eukaryota; kingdom Metazoa; phylum Chordata; class Actinopteri; order Gobiiformes; family Gobiidae; genus Eucyclogobius; species Eucyclogobius newberryi. The sequence continues at coordinate 15,642,555 of NW_027315724.1, read as the reverse complement.
TATCCTTGTGTTTGCGTCAGTGTGCGTGAGAATGTGTAATTGTGTTATGTTGTGAAGAAGGCACTATTCACTAAAGGGACTATCAATCACTGCTAGTCCAATCAGCTAAGTGAACCTCATCTGGGGCTTGTGTGAAGGCATTTCATTCATTTTCACTGAATCTATTTACACGTTTTGTGGAGTCAGCAACAGACATTTAAATGCCAGATTTACAGTTCGTTGAGCGCCTCCGGCTCTCTGTTTAATAGGAACCAGTGTATGAAACATGAGGGTGAGGAAAGCTGCAATCACTACTGCACCAAGATGCTCTTTAATCATGATATTTAGGCTTTTTTTTAACTGGCTTTATGGCTATAATCATTGTTTTAATATATGCATACTACAATGCCATTTTGATAAAAGTTTAGTTTGTTATTTGTGCTGAATTCTGTTGTATTGTAATGTATGAATAGTCCAATACTACTCCTCTGTCATAAAAAGGAGGAAACTGTCAGCTAGACACACGTGTTTTTCCCCTTCTGCTGTGGATAATGGTGAGATTTGGAGGAGGGTTCGAACAAGAGATGTCTAAATCTAAAGGGTTAGTATTACGATCTGAGACTGTGACCGTACTTTCATTTTCTTTAATTCCTATTATCTACCACATTGCTATTCCAGTTTGTGCCCAGCTTTACAAAATCAAACTTTCTGAATGACAAAATGAAGTAAATGGGACATTAAATACATATACATTTACATTTAGATGTTTTTTTAATTTGTTTTTCTCCTACAATTGTCACAATTATAATGTTTTTGTTCTTACGATTATTTTGTGAACTGAATAGTCACAATTATCAATTAACCTACCGATATATACTGCATAATAATCTTGACATAGTTCAAACAGGAGTTGGCCATCAGAGACCTATTGTCCATCATGTGGATTTGGGCTTGTAAACATTACTCCCATCAAAGACAGGGGGTCACGGGTGAATTAACTTCTGTGACACTCTTAATCTCTCGGCGCTGATGAAGAACAGTATTTGCATAACATCCACTAGAAAAGGGTCAGCAATCAGTTGTATTCATTCCATACTTAAATGTCCAAGGAGAATAGTATTACGTTTTAGTTCAATCCAAAGATACCCAGACGACTTTATACCTACATAAAAATCTCTTTGTGCCAGTTTAAATGAACTCCTTTCCACCTTTTGCACCTGGTTGGGGTATATTCTTCTTTGAGTGACTGTAAGCCCCCCTCGCTCGCTCCCTGTCATGCTCATGGAAGGCTGCTGGAAATGCTTTAGTGTGAAGTGTCGCCAGGGGCGGTGGCTCTACACCCTGTGAGCCGTCTGTCTGTGTGACCTGTGGGACTGCTATTGATTGAGTGTGTGGTGCCCTGTTAGCACTCTTTTAGCTTCATTAGAAATAGGTCCTGCGGTGCACCCTCCTGCCCCCTCCTGCTCCCCCCCGTCAATCATCTTCATCACGCCGACAGTCTTCATCAGATTCTTCGTCCTACAATGCCCTCCTTGCCTCCAGACCCTGCGTCGTCACTGGTATATTCAGAAGGGTAGCAAAGACAAAGCGTTAATGAGTTTTGGCAACTTAATTTGAGACAATGAGCTGTGAAGGACACATGCTTAATGGGGCAAAGCACTGTTTGGTTAAATGAGTCTGGCAGAATTAATTCACCTTAAATGAACGTCAAGGCTAAATAGATATTTCCATTTCGCTGTATTATTTACTATTTTTTATCCAGCCACACTCATTATTCAATGTAACACAGCGTCAACAAAAAAGTATATATAATTTTATACAATAACAAAGAACAATATTTAATGCACAACTTGCCTTTTTGCAAATATAATTACTGGTAGTTATAAAAATGGTTAAAATGATAGTTGAAAGTATTGAGAAAAGTGCCAATTTGAACTCCAGTCTTTTGTGAGTACTTCAAAGCACTGACTCTGGGCATTTGGTCCATTTAGTCGTGTTAACATAAAATTTCCTCTGGGAGAATTTGCATGATCAAGCATTAACTGAGTCAAGTCAAAGGTCGGACTGACTTTGCTATTTTTGTCACTGGAAATAACTCAACAATAATAGCCACGAACACAAGGTGCAAATGGCACAAATTATACAGCGGTGACATTTTAGATTCCCGTTTCCTAATGTTAATACAAAACTACTTCTAAATTATACATGGGCCTGAGTTCTAACCCTAAAAGCTGAGCAAATCCCTTTAAGATCTTTCTTTTAAAATCTCACCAGGGCCTATTGAGGACTTAAAGTCTGCTCTTCCCTGGCTGTCATAAGTGAGATGAAAAAGTGAAGATGATCGCTGTATTTCAAACTAGTATAAAAGGAGTATAGCTGGATTGTTTGTCAAAAGTCTGGCAGCTATATCTATAGCCGGGTCATTGGTTGAGTGACTGCAACAGGGGAGCCGCGCCAATACCCCGACCCTGACACGTCGAGATAAAAGAGCTTGAATGGACTAAACCCTCGACAGTCAGTCTATTGCATTAAAAAAAAACACTCTGGCACAATGCAATGTCCCCATCACCTGCCTCTTGTTGTCTGCTGTGCATTGGTGGTGGACCAGAACGAGGTTGATATTCAAATCGCTGGAGTGTTATGGTGAATGGTAGGAAAAACACACCCACAGCTTGAAAGTTGTTTTTGTTAATGTTCCATTCATGAGTCCTCCTCTGGGATGTTACATTTGTTCCTAGATTATCCAGAGGAGCAAAGTGGCATCAAATTAGCTCATTTCAATTATGGCAGACATTTTGCCCGGTTGTAATAACACTGCCTGGGACAGTTCCATAATATGTTCATAGTATCTGGGTTGTAATCATTTTTTCCTGAATGGTGCTCGAAGCCAAATTAAACAATGCATCGGTGGATTTAATCTGGGTGGTGCTGGTAAGGCTTGAATTGTTGCATAATATACCGGTAATATGAAATACTTTTTATGATACATTTACTGGAAATAGTTTCATTTTGGCAGAATAATTAACACTATGGGAGGTGAGATCATCACAGCTGCCTGGTCCAATTTAGTGAAATTGTATCCTTTTTCCAAAGTGATGATGTTCTCCAGGTGCTTGCCTCGGGGCTTACACCTCCACTCCTGCATTAACTGTTCTCACCTGTTATAGGACATTAAGGGGATTTTAGGAGGAACGTGTGATTAAACTGTCAGTATGATAAACATGAACATTGGAGAGGGCAAACCCCATACAGCAGAACCATGGATACTGTGATTAATATTGACCAGAATAATCATTTTCAATTTAATCTGTTATATCAATATTTAAATGGAACTTGAGAGCTACATACATTAGTGCACAGCCAAAAGCTGATGAACTGAAACATCTCAGAGAGCGGGAGATTACGGCTGATTCAGAACACAAAATTGTTGCTGTTCTTTGAGCTGTTATTTATAGGCTCTGTTTGTCTCACTCTATAGGCTATGTCCCATTCCCTTATATTACGGTAGTATTAGTACAAATGGTGTGTGAGACAAGCTGGACACATTATATTTTATGGAGCCATTAGCAGTAGACATTTCAAACAGGACATCATAGCATGGTTAAAAGCAGAAAAATAGAATATAGGTCCTCAAATGGGCTCTCAATGGAGTCGTGCCTGAAGATGCAGCGGTTGGTGTACAGGAGAAGAACAAAAGAGAAAGTACACAGCCCTGTGGAAGGCCTGTGCTGCTTGTCCAAGTATCCGAGACGTTCCTCCCCAGTACCCTGCCTTCAGTGTGTCAGAATCTACACAGTGAGTGTAGTTTGTATTGAACACTGGTCTAGGTAAAATGTTAACATGAATGATTAAAGATATCAGCTTAAATTTGAGTCTCATATTACGCAAAGCCAACCCTAAAAGTTAAGATAAAAGGTCATGGGAAAGCAGAGAAGAGCTGGTGGAGCCATGGGATGACCCAGTAGACCGAGAGGTGAACTAAGTGTCAAGGATAATGGAAGGTAACACCAGGAGACCGTGCACGCCCATGTTTATGTATATGTGTGTGTGTTCAGCACTGATAAACAGGGAAGTTCCTTAATGGGAGTCAATCCTGGAATTTTGAGCAGGAAACAGCCCTTAAAACAATGGCGTATCACATCTACACAACCACACACATATACACACATAGTATTTATGAGCTATTAAACCATTTTGTGAGCTTGCACCTGGTCACAATACATATTAGAGTGTATCTACTAATTACACCTGCTGGTTAAATACATTTTAATTTTTAATCTGTTTCATTCATGTTTCATTTGTGCCCCAGGTGTGTTCCCTCATGCACACATTCAGACTGGAGGCACTAGTATGGAAAATAAATAAATACAAAAAAATAGACAGCCATTCCAAGCTGGAGACATTTAAACAAAGACATGACATCTTTGTGAAAAAAGTGCATATGTAATTTTTGAGAAGTATCAATACTTTTGGAGCAGTATCAATACTATCAATGTGAATAGCTAACCCATCCCAAGCCAACAGGTAATGGGGAGAGTGGAGCTCCTTTAATCTACTTCAAAATGGTCATCAGCGTTTTAAAAATGAATTTGTATTTGGCACAGGAGGCGACCTTGTGAAAATAGGCAATAGCAATAGACCAGCTTCACTCCAGTCAGCGGCTGCAGCCAGATCCTCTTAGAGGGAGGGAGGGTTGTCCCATTAAAAGAGGGCAGACAACAAACAGATGATAGAGGACAGATTCAGCTTAGATATATGGGGATTATTCATCGATTATAGTCCAATTGACGTAATTGTCATGCATCACACGTGGGTGTGCTTGGAAACAGTAGGGCATGTTAACCAAAGAGCCAAAGATCACTGTTGATCATATAGTGGATCTCACTGAAAACCTCTCTCATTATTGATTTGTGTGTTTGGACTTTAGCTGGCAGCTTATTCTGAAGATGTGACAGGGACACAGCCTTATTAATTTTATTGACAACTGGGACTAAAAATCAATAACTAATAACTAGGTAATCGCTGAACAAAATCCTGGAGCAACTGGATTTATTATCTTATTTTGGGCCAACTTGGCTCCAACTTAAATCTCACTAAACTAAAACCACATTCCCTGAAGAGTCTTTTTCTCATTTCTAGCAGAATCTCAGGGGCCTCCACTGCTCTGAAAGCATTTAGCTTTCCCCCTAAAGTGATATGATAGAACAACCAGCATTCAGATATATATGTTTTAATAATTTGGTATTTTTGGGCAAAAGCACTGAAATGAATTCACTTCAGCAGCAGGGTCATGTGCGGAGATCTGTATCCATGGCAATTTGTTGCTAATATGAGTGTAGTTGCCGTGGCAGCAACAGTTGTCTCTTCCCTTCGTTTAATTTTCTTTGCACATCTGCACCAGCACTTTTCTGACTTTTTCATTTCAAGTTCAAAACAATCATGTATTGGATTGATGAATATCACCTTCCTGGACACCTACAGTTCTTTACATTACATGTTTTAGATTGTGAACTGATGTAGCTTACATTGTACGCCTTTCCACTGCCAAAGCGCACATTCATACTTGAATGGTAAGTTAGGTGTTTTGTCAAAGAGTAGGATAAACTAGGGATAGTTGATCGATCATCTGATATTGTGATATTGCCGGATTTCCCCAGATATTGCTATTGGTCCAAAACTGAAAATTCAGCTGATATTTGGTACCACTATTTTTTCTGCACTGGCCCATCTGTCATTCCCACTTTGTCCTAAGTGCATAAGGTTTGACTTTTTGAGCCAATTAGGCTAAAAAAAAACAAAAAAACATTACACAATCATGCCAGAAATTGTTTTGTATGCCAGATAAATGTTATTATTTTTACAAAAGTGAAAAGTTAATTTGTGAACTATACTATAAGTCAACATCTTTCAGAATCAGATCAGAATTCACAAACATAGGAACTTGTCTTGTTGATTCGGTGCAACATAAAACAATGAACAATTAATTTGTCAAAAAGAGAAACAATTTAAATCTGCTATGGGATAAAAATAACAATAAGCTATGAGATAAAATATAAGAATACATAATTTGTGGTATCTGTAAATATATAGTTGTAGTCCACAACATTAAAACATGTATTAGATATCAGTATTGGCTCAAATTCATATCAGACCTTCCTTAGCATGAACTATGTAAAGATGGAGTTGATGCTACTTATGGTCGAGTGGATAGAACGGATCAAATCTGGCTCTTGACACTGCTCTCCAGTCTCTTACACATTTCATGCTGTAGTGTCTTGTCAAATAAAACCTATGGGCCAAAAATATTCTTTTAAAAATAAAAAGAAAAGATGGAGTTGAACCACCTACAATCCTGTTTAGTAGCCATCTCTTTACAGTGTGAGCCACCCTCCTTAGTAGATTCATCAGTCAGGAATCAAACTAGATAAAATAAAGATAAAATAAGAATAAGGGAATTTAAATTGTCTTGCTTTGACGTACACAGCCATCAAAGCATTGCTAGGACTGAAAGTACAAACTAATGCAGGGCAAACAGCAACGGAGGATGGAAGGGTTTCTATAGGAAGCCGATGCCAAGCAGAGGGTGCGAGAGAGCGAGCGTGTGGGTGTGTGTTCCTGAACAGAGGAGGAGAGATTAAAATAGAACAACAGGCTCATGACGATAGCGTCTCTGTCACACACCTGCTGAGGAGAGGAGACTGCCACACACATAATACAGAATGGGATCTAAGGGCTCCTAAGGGGAGACAGGCATGTGGCACACAGACAAATGTGAACCGTGAGGTTATGTAAAATTCACAAGCTAATGAGCCTGGCAAAGGATGATGAACGTGTCCAATTTTGGTACCCACAAGATTAGCTTTTCTTATTTTAGGTTGTAGTCTGACAGCTTTGGGTATGGATTCAAATTTAAAACATAATATTAACAACCAACATGGTGTTGCACAATGTGTTACATAGAATTTGAAGGACCATGATATTTCCAGCACACAGATTGGCAGTTGTTAACATTTAAAGGGAGGCCAATGGATCAACAAACGATACTCAGCCCCACTAAAATTACAGGAGGCACTTAGCATGTCATTGTGCAAAGGTGGCAATAAAAACAGTGGTGTCTTTGTTAGTGATGTATTCTATTAAGACATTTAAATCAGAACAGAAATAATTAAATAGTCTGACAAATAGGCAGTATTATCTTAGAAATACTGTAATAAGTGTTGAATTTACAGGTGTACTGAAGGCCTGTATTATGCCACACTTATTTTGGGGCATTAAGCAGCACAACAATAACCTCAACAGTCACAGACGAGCAGATCATAAGCACAGCATTAGTGGAAGAAAGACAGTCCCAGGCTGTGAAGTCTTAACCATCAGTGGTGTCATTAGTGCATGGCTAATTGTGGTAATGACAAGCGGCAGCCATTATTAGTGTCCCCAGTCAGAGAGGCTGAGAGAGCAGCAGGGCGCTGACAAACGAGGAGGGAGCCAGGGCACAAAGGACTTGTGTGGATCAGTCATAGGCAGACAAAAGAGACACGAGGGCCAAGTCTATTCATCTACACAGAGAGAGAGAGGACGGCTGCCAACAACACACCACAATACATCAGGTCAGGACTACTTTGCTCAAAAATGCCCTTTGTCATGCATTACATTTTATATCGACATTTAAGTAAGATGCAAAATACATCAAATTCACACAAAATTGGAGAATACTTAGGGCCCGATCAATATGAATTTTTGGGGGGCCGATACGAGGTCAATATAAAAGGAGGTTGGAGGTGCCGGTAGCCGATATAACTGCTGATATATTTAGTCATGTAAAATAAATGGTTTATAGGCAGTTGATTATAAAAAGTGTGTCAGGTTAATTTTAAATGTATTAAGGCGACATTTACTGTTATTCTGTATCTTAAAGGCCAATTTGAGAACTCTCGTCTCCGTACATTTCCGTCTCTTCTGAGTCTTGATCTGTCTTAATTTTGTCCCGTACACTGAGGGAACTATATTATAATAGATCAATGCGCTTAGACACAGGGAAACATGCTGTTCTCATGGGGAAGAGCCAGAACGCGGCTGCAGGTGAGCAGTAGGTGCATCCTATGATTGAGACGTGGCAGGACTAATCGGCAGTCCACGCCACGAGGAAATGAGACTCAGATTTGGCGCCAAAAAATCGTCCATTACGCCTTTAAGAATTTTGAGTGTGTATTGCGTGTATGTTGCAATAAATAATACGTGTAAATTCATGACTCATTTACAAGTCAATGTAAGTCCAGTAAACACGGATATAGCCATAATCACTTTACAGTAGCCAATGAGAGAACAGAGGCAGTGTGTAGCACTTCAGGAGCTAAGTGCTAACTAAAGTATACAAAAGAAACAAAGCATCAAAATGGACACATTTACAACACTCATCAAAATGGACACATTTACAACACTCACCGCTCAGACAGGTCACCTCAGATCACAGCTCTTCACAGATAACATTACTTTTAATCCTGACTTCAAACGAACAGAGGCAACTGTTGTTGTGATTTTGGGCGTTACAAAAAATAAATTGAATTGAATTGAATTGAAAAACGATTGTCTGTAGTGAATATAATCCAGCAGTAGCAGTGTGTGCGAACGTTGGCTGACCACAATCCACTCTCTTCTCCACAATGACACTTTGATCAAAACAAGTCCTATGTTGTCACTGGTTTGGTCCGTGCTGAAGTTCACAAACAGGAGGATCACTCTGGAGAGAGACAATTGTGCTGTGATATATATTGAGGCATTAATCTGGTAGTATTTTTGATCAAATTGTTGTATTCTAGAGAGATTAAGCTTTAAAACCATATGTAACATGCCCAGGTGGAATATTGACCAGAGTTTGGCCAATAGCCGATATTTGCCCACGTCTGTTAATATCAGCCAACCGATATATAGGTTGGGTCCTAAACACTTTCACCATTAGTTACCCAGCAGTTACACCTCTCTTTACTTTCTTACGTTGATTTGGCGAATGCATTTCTATGGACGTGCTGAGCAAAGTTTAGAGGCACTGACTGGTACAAATATAGCCCTCATTCCTCTAAAGGACATGGACACATTAACATGTCTTATAAAACAGAATACCTGCCCCCTGCTGTCCCTGAAGATGATAAACTAGCCTCGCTCTGGAAATTGGCAGATGTTCATTAAAGCAGAAATGTGATTGCTTAGGCCTATCCCACTGGGGTTTGCTCCGTATCAATGGAACAGAATATGTTATGGACACGCTTGTGGAACTTGGCCTGGGGGCTCTGCTAGTCTAATTAACACATGATGTTTTAATAATACCGCCCTAAATGTGATCTGATTGATGATGTGTGGAGTTATAAATGGCCACGCACATACACTGGCAGGGGGACTTTCTCTTCTTCACTCTTTCTTGGCCAATCTCCAAACTCTCTCCCAGCCTCTCTGGGTAAATTGAATATACTTTTTTATAGGATTAGATTTCCATGTTTATTCAGTCAATTACTACCTTACTATTTGTTCTTGCTGTGTCAATAGTGGCTTCCCCGGCTTTGTCTGATCATCACCTTTGTCACCTGTAAAATTCATTAAATGTTCTCTCTTGATTGGACCGAGTTTAATACATTTTCCCCTGGAAGGCTTTATTTGAACTGCAAACTCTAGTTGGCTCATTAAACGTCTTCATGGAGACGCTCCTCCTGCATGTCCTCCCACGCACAAGTTGCATCCACTGACATGTCATTAGTAGACAGAGTAGTATGGACCCCTGCTAATCGGAGATATATATATATCATTTTTATTCCTTACAGTCCCCTTGCCATTTTAGCGATCTGACACAACAACCCGGACCATTTTGGCACTTGCGTCAGCCAAACTGTCCCAATAGTTGGCAGAGGTTCCAATTGTACAGAAAAGTGTGTGTTTAGTGGCAGAGTGGTTAGCTTCTAGGCCATTCTAAGCTGAGGGTTTATTCATTGAATGTTCAGTTAATTTTATTTCTTGTTTTTCTCCATTTTTTAGTCCTCCTTTGAAATTGTTCTTGTTGAGTCTAGGTGTATTCCTGGGGAAGTAAATAAGTAAGTAAATGTGCCTAGATGGGACAGAGAGTCACTTTCTTTCTATTGGTTGTATTGTATTTTGCCATGAAAATTCACAAATGTTGAACCTGTTTATGTCTAATAGTGACTGGACCCTAGAACTCACTATATTACAACACAAATCTGCATTTTAACCATATTAATTTGAGCTACCCCTCACCTGTCTTTAATATAGAGTGTTGTGACATTCAACACCCACCAATAATCAGAAGTAACCACAAGTAAAACCACAATAGCAGGTCTTAAAATGCTTAAGTCAGTTTTAAATGCACATTTCCCAGTTCAGTTCTGGTTTGAATCTGCTTCAGACTTGGTTTAGTCTGTTTTTTGTTCAGATCCCGGTAATACGTGAATGATATATGATTATATTTGTATGTGTAAGTGATTGTTGTTATGAATCATTTTAGAATTGCTGATCTAGAACAGATAGATAGATAAATTGTTGTAAGTTAAGGTGGTTTGACAGGATTTTCTTTGACTTTCTCTGGATTCTGGCCTGCCTTCATGGCCTGGCTGTATTCTACAGTGCATGTGTCTCCAGTATGTTAGTGATGCTACTGGAGACCCGGCTCTGTTGGAATAACAACCAGGACCAAATGCATCAGACCAGGCCCACAACACCTCCTTCTCCTTCTCCCTGAAGCATGTATCAATACTATTCCCCTGTCAACTTCCTAAGGATTACACTAACATATATGTATCGCAACCAATCTACCACCTCTGAGAGCTGAACATATTATTCTGCCTTCAGGGACTGACAGAGCAAATGGAAAAGATCAAATTGCATCAGTATGTGGCATGATAAGTGTGTCAACAGTACGTCCCTATTGACGTGTGTAAGTAAACATGCCACAGGTGACGGAACCACGCAGGGACTATAGTTATATCATTGCTCTATTGGTTTGACCCATTTACAGTCTTCAAGGACAATGTATGAGCTAGACATCGTTATCACTTACCTCCCATTGTTTCTGTTTATCCTGCTGTGATTGGTCTAAACCTCTGGGACGTGCTAAAACTAGATTCTATGGTAATAAGCCTATTATTAGAGCTGTATGCTGGGGATTTAAGGCTTTATATGTGGGATAAAAACGATAACACATTCTCTTTTATCCAGTTATCCAATGAAACTAGTCAGCTGCCACAGGGTGTCCAGATATTACGTATCAAAGAAAACGTTTATTAAATTTGAATTACATTTGTGTTTAGAGCATTGCATCCTAAAGAGCTTGGAGTATCTTGAAACATGCTAAATCTATGAAATGATGAATGCCAATTTACAGCAAAATATCACACATCATATATTAAGACAAGACACAGACTGCTTCTGTTAAGTATAAGTTTTATGGTAATATCTTTATACAGTAATTATAGATGTAAGAACTTGAAAGTGACAGGACTTATTTAGAAAATGATTAGATGTGAGTTTGCACACAGAGGCGGAGCCTCATGCTGTTTCTACTATTGTCTCAGTGGAGCCACAGTCATTAATTAAGACTCAATTAAATGTAGACACTCTTCATTTAGTTAGCTTCACTTGTCACATCTCTAAACACGGTGTACTCATTTGGGTGAGTCTGCTTTGACATCTGAAGGTAAAATGATTGGTACAATGTCAGATTTAAAACACTGTTACAATTAAAAAGACAAAAGTATTGTGGGAATATTTTATTTTTGTAATGTAAAAGCCCATTATTTTATTGTTGCATAGAACCTCAATTGGCCTGTTCTACGTAATTCTGTCCATCAAAATTGAAAACATTTAAATAGGCATCCATAACTTGAAAATCACTAAAATACAACATATGTGACTTGAGCTACTCTTCAGCTTTTGTGTATGAATATAAAGTGATTGTGTGATGATTTGAGAGCAAGTCAGTCTGCACAAGGCAGCAGACAATTTAAGTTACTCGTCATCAAGTATACATAATGTGTGTCTTGTCACTGCTGCATTTTGTTCTTAAAAATATATTTTGCCCCAGCTGTTCATTGCAATTCTTGAACTTTCCCTTGACTTATGTTAAGCTTGTGCTGCTACTCCTCTTCATGAAAGGTACTGTTATGCCAGCACTTTATCACGACCTTATGAATCCTTTTTAATAAATATCTCCATGGCGACTGCAGGATCAAACTGTAATACCTCAAACAAATTAATTTCCTCATTCATTTGAGGATCCTATTTGCTCAATTACGGTTTTAGCGATCAGACGGAGGTAATGTACGGCGTAGATGAAAGCTGAGTTGTGTTTTAACCCGGCTTCAAACACAGAGATTTGCATGTATCTCCAAATCTGCTTTGACAGGAAAGAGAATAGCTAAAAATGCTTCTCCGAATGTTTTCAGATATACAGAGGGGGAAAAAACTAGAAAAAATGACCTTGTCGGTGTATGTTGGGAATGATCTTGGCATTATCCTGGTGCGGAAGTGTTGGCCCTCTAGCGCCGTGTCCGTGTAGACTTAATTAAACTCCTCAGCTAGCTGTCCGCCCAGAGTTGCGTTCTACCAGTCTTCCTCTCATCTGTTAACTCTGATTTATGAGTGTGGTGCTCCAGGGACTGACTGAGAACGAGCAGTTTTAAGGCCCGGTATGGTGGAGCATTTGTAAGCAGGTCAGATACCACCTTGTTCAACAGCTGCTTGATATGGATCACATTTACATAACACTAAACCTGGGCACAAGGAGCAGTTTGATACACACTAATAGAGGTTTAAGGACATTCATGGAGAGCAAATGGTGCATATTGCCAATGGGGAAAATATATTCAGCAATTACTAGATGAAGGGAAGTTAAAGGACACAATTTACTTTTTTGAGCTTTTAATCCAGGGAGGTGTTTCGGGCATGTCCCACCGACAAGAGGCCCCGGGGAAGAACCAGGAGACGCTGTAGGGACTACGTCTCTTGGCTGGCTTGGGAACGCCTCGTTATTCCCCTGGAGGAGTTGGAGTAATTGTCTGGGGAGTGGGAAGTCTAGGGGTCCCTGCTTAGACTGCTGCCCCCGCAACCCGGCCCCGGATGAGCGGAAGAAGATGGATGGATGGAGCTTTTAACCATGTTCTAACATTGATACCTTGAAAAACATACCTGGAGTTGCATTTAGCTTAATTCATTCCAGTTTGAAATCTGTTGAGAGAGACCTCTCCCCTCTGACCGTCAAAAACACTCCTGTCCTCGATGTGTGACGTTTTCTCAATCTGTGGCTTGACTCAGAGAATCATCTCTGCTGTTTTTCAAGTCATAAATCATCACCAGACTCATTCTGAGCATTTTTCATGTCTAATCATAATCAATACTACTTGGCTACCTAGCATTTCAGAGAAAACCTTCCAGTTGTTTATTATTAACCTATGTAATCTGAAGCCAGTAGCCACCAAAACACAGTTAGTGCAGTGATAACCAGATGCCAAACTAAAAAATACTCTAGAGCAGGCGGGCCTGCTTAATCCGGCCTGCAAAACGTTTCTAATTTATATTCATAACTTTCCAATAGATATATAATATTAGTCCCTCATCTGCCTGAAGAGTGGGTCCAGCTCGACTCAGACGGTCCCTCATCTGCCTGAAGAGTGGGTCCAGCTCGACTCAGACGGTCCCTCATCTGCCTGAAGAGTGGGTCCAGCTCCAGTCTCCCTCGTGTCCGTCTGTCCGTCTGTGAGAGTCGGATCTCTCCTTCACTGGAACTCCTCCAGGTTTCTACGCTTTTTTCCCAAAGAGGTTTTTTTTGTAGTTTTTCCTGGCCGAGAAGGAGAGTCTAAGGACAGAGGACCCTGGGACATCGTCCCTCGTCCCCACAGACATTGTCTGACTCCATCGCCACCACAGACATTGTTGATTCATTTCTCCCTGTGGCCCTCAGAGGCAACTGTTGTTGTGATTTTGGGCCTTACAAAAATAAATTGATTTGATTTGATTTGATATAGTGTTTTTGTCACTAGAAATAGCGACACAATCCCACAATCCTTAGCAGCAGCCTCCCCTCCTCCGCGCTGCTGGAGCAAGTGCCGATATTCTGATCAACTTCTACTCGGTAAAACATTATGATATGTTCTCTCCCTGGTACAAAGACGTGTTCATCTCTAGAGCTGGGTTGAAATAATCGATTTTCCAATTTTTAATCGATTCGCATATTAATGACCGATTATCGATTCATACGTCCAAAGATCGATTTTTTTTTTTTTTTATTTGTTTTTTTATTAAAATTCTCTTCTACATTTCCCTCAGTGAACTTCAATCTACCTTCAAGAAAGAGAATTCAGGACTCCTGGATGATCTTTCTTGAAGGTAGATTGACCCTTAACCTTTTCATCAGTCTTCCATCAGTAACTACCAATACTTGTAAGATTTGCTGTTTAATATTGACATACTACTAGTTTTAATATGTTGCTTCTCTACACAGTCATGAAGTGAAGGAAACGGTTCAAATACATTTTTCATTTTTAATAACATTAACCCCCGGATTGAATCGAAATCGAATCGGAAATCAGATCGAAATCGGAAATCAGATCAAAATCGGAGCGAATCGGATGGGATCTGAGAAATCGGAAAAAAACAATTTTGAAACGTAAAAATCGGAATCGAATCGATTCTTGAAATTTGAATCGAAACCCAGCTCTATTCATCTCCTTGATTTTGTTAATAGTCATAAAAGTATTTTTTCTGTGCATCCAAGTCAGTTTGGCTGCAAAACTGCACCTGCAGGACATACTTCTCCCCCAAATCATTCTGGAGCTTGTTTTGGGTGGTAGTCAGAAGTTTCTGCATGCTCTCAGCCTCCTCAGTGGCCTCTTGAAGTGCTCTTCACTGCTCCATTCTCCTCCTTATAATTCTCTAATTTAACATGGTGACCTCCTGTTTCTCTATAGTGTTGTTGGCAGCCCTTTAAAAATAGCTGCAATGTAGAGGGTTGGTTGTTCGCTTTGAGTGTCTCCAGTTGTTCTCTGAGACACTGAATGGATTTTTCCCTTTCATACCCCTCAGCTTGTTTTTGGTTGCTTGCTGCTCCAGGAGAAAATCTTCAGATCCTCATTCTCCTGGTACAAGTCCTTCCACAAAATGACACAGTAGCTCGGTCTCAGACTGATACAACCCATAAGCATAAGAAGCCATTCTCTGCACACATGTGACTATGGGCTAAAGTGCGTTCCTGAAGAGCAGGCTCAGCACAACTCTGGCTAACACTGAGTGTGTCTTTCCAGATGAGGTAACATATCGATCGAAAAGAATGTCGAGTGTAATTATACTTAAATGTTTGTTTGACCTTTAGTTGGCTAATCTATACATCACTATAATACGTGTGCACAAGGATTACGCTGGATGGCAATGGCACCATTAACTTTCACTGGCAGCGAGTTGTAATGACCGGCAACAATTACTGCGACCTAAACAGAGCTGTAAAACTGGTGTGGGACTGTATGTCGGCCTGGGGTTGTCCTACAAACTGTTATTGGAGGCACCAATGGGGAATGTCGAGGAGTTAAGACACTTTAAAATAAGTGAATCCAGTACAGCCCCTTTAAAGAAATGAAAACTTAAAACTTTGAAGAGTGGTAAATGTGGCCATTCGTCTACCATTATAAGCTATATATATATACTCTAATTAATAATATTCACAAGTTCAACCTAACTTCATAGAATACATTTATTTATAATCCAACATTGAGAGTAGCAATCTATTTTATCTAGTACTTATATATTATACATTATATTATTAATTCTCTCTCTACACTCAGTGATGATAAGCCACTAAGCCAATGTTGTAGACACATCTGCCTTGACTGACAGAGACTCCTTCATTCTTCTTTTTAAACAAGTAAGATGATAATTCCAAGACCTTTGCATGTGCTTGGGATTATGAAAAACAGGTGAACGAATACGACAAGACAGATTTTCGTCTGACGTAAAAAATGACTGTGAAAGGTCATGGTTCAGCTCCTGACATTTACCTGGGCACACATCTTATTGCTAGCGATGTGCAAATCCTCTTCCTCCTTTTACTAATGCCGTGAGGCAACGTGTAGCTGGTGGGCCACTCAGTAAGTACTTGATGTGTGATTGGTGGTGGGACATTTGTCTACTTTGCCTATTTGAGTAAAGTGTTTTTTGGGGGTCGATATACAACTTGCGGTATCCAGAAAGAAGTGCTGCTTTTTTCACATTCACAACAGCTCTCTGGCGGCCTGATTGAGTGATCAAAGATAATCATATTTAATCTCATCCAATCATATGTAATAAGCGAGTCGACGTGCTCAGCAATGACAAGAAATCACTCCACTCTCTCTCAGAATGAGTTAATATTCCTGTTTACTTCATGTGCAAAGCCCACAAGCGCGTTGTGTTAGATCAACGCCTAAAGCTACGAGGGATTTTTGTAGGCTTGAAAAAGGAACAAGATGGTAGCGGTTCATGAACCCAGAACACGATTGAGGATGATTTGGAACAGAACTGACATTCACAGGCAAAGATTCTCTCCTTTATCTGCTTTTGTCCGATTTAAATTCAACACACAGGTTTTAGTTTTTTTCAGCTGCTGCATCTTAAACAACAGGATTTCTCAGGGTTTTCTTACACTTTGATGAGATGTTGAAGTCAGCGCTGACGGTGTAGTGATAATGTACAGAGATAAACAGAAGTGCATAGAATTTAGGGAGACACTAAATAGAAACAAAATTATAATTGTGCCTCTGCATTTAGTCACATCTAAATTCAGTTCTTCATTAGGCTAATTCCTCTATATTTTTAATCGGATTGTGTGCTGCCCTGTGGTCGAGTGGTTAAGTCACAGCTCACGTATGCTGATGTGAGTTTGACTCCCGACTCTAATGATTTGCTGCATGTCTTCCCCTCGCTCTCATTCCCAGTTTCACCCAGTCTTCTCCTGTCTAATAAGATAAGATAATAATAAAGCCTATGTGCCACAAAATCTTTAAAAAATAAATAGATAAATAGTCGGATTGTAATGAAACATGCAGCATTTCACAGCGTAGCATGTAGAGACCATGTCTGTGTGAGATGATTTACCTCAACACCTGGACACCGAGCGAGTGGGAGGTTAGAGCGGAGACGATGGAAAGACCATTCAAGTCTATGGCAGCTGCTCATTAGCCTTTAGCAGCTAGTACACAGTGGCCTGGAAGTTACGAAGGCTCGAGTACCATGTGATAGCAAGAGTTACTAAAGCTACACAGAGGCCAATGTGAGCTAAAGCGAAAAACTGAAGGATTTTGAACCAGAGTGACTGACCCGATAAAAGGTGTTATTTTAGTAGCTCCATGGTGCACACAGGGCGAAGAGTGAGCACGCTGCCACTGCGTAATCACAAAATCAAGCCTAATGCTGTTGTGCTGCTTCTTTACTTTTACAACACATCAGAACATTTGATTATTAATGCAATTTTGTTTTCATGTTGTTTTTTGATATTTTCTCTACCTACAGTGTAGATGGCTAGCCTTTGTCTGTAATTGAATCACTTTTTACTGCAGGCATGTAATTCAAATGTTTACTAGATGTTTAAAGCTGTCACATTGGTCCTTAAAAGAGGAGATTTTGTAGAGTTTGGGAGAGGATTAGGACAAACATTTACTATAGTGACTAATAGAATAGTATAAATAAATTGAACAAAAATAATATAGAATACAATGATGACTTTCACAGAACTCAAACCCTGCGACAAGCTGGCCCCTGTCCAGAGTGTACCCCACTGGGAAAAGCTCCAGTTACCTGCTCCCCTCCCCCCGGAACAAGTTGTAGAAAATTATGAACATGAGTTAATGTTTACTCTGCTGTTTTACTTTTCGTTGCAACAGTGGAATGTCCTTATTGTGGGACAAATAAAGGTGTTCTTATTTTCTCTTCTCTATTGCCACTATAATGAGCCAGATGTAGTGCAGTCTATGATTGAGGTGCAAGTTCATTTTATATATAAACTACATTAAAATGTGCTATTCCGTTTTGTGCAAATTTTAGACTTTTTTTTATCTGCAATCTCAGAAGACTCCATTGAATCTCAATTACTGTGCTTAATCAACCATTTTAAGCCTAATCATTTCTGCTGTCCTCTTAAGGCAATTCATCCAACAAATTACAACTTATTTCCTTCTTTCAATATAAGTATTTTATGTTACAAAGACAGTAATGTGTTTGGCATCTTGGTTATACTGTAGTTAATCATGTGCGTACCAGTGGCAGCCTAAAAGACACATGTCATCACAGATAAAAGCAGATCAAGTGTTAATTTGAATCCGCCTGCTCACAGGGTGAATCCAATTAAGATAAACATCGTTTTTTCTAATGGGCCCCCAGAGGCTGAGCAGTTTCCAAAACAGCAGCACGTGTTTGGTCTTATCTCCGACACATATGCACACAGCCCATTTTATAAACAATTTGATCACTGTATTCCAAAAATGTTTCACAAAATCAAAGCGCAAGTCCCTTAAGACATATTCTTAAACTACAGCAAGCATCAATAGAGTCTAAAATGACAGTTTAAATATTGTTCGTGGCTTGCCAAGTGAAATATCGAGGGAAGAATGGCAACATGAGCACTGTACCAACAAACTAAAGGCAGCGCCAGAGGGTTGCAGTGGCACACAGGCAGTTCATAAGCAAGTGTTGATGTGGCTGTGTTTATTTTCCCAGGATGCTTTGCTGCGGCTGGCGGCGGTGGTGGATGTGCGCTCACTCCGCGGTGCACTACGAGACAGTGTCCAGGAACTGCTGCCCTCTACGGTACCACAACACACATGCATAGTGTATTTGTTATATACTGTATATATACTGGTTGTTGGCTATGAAAAGGAATACATATACCATACATATACAGTACATAGTATATACCAGGGAGTACTCATGAGGCCCAGTAATATGACTGAAGTAGAAAAAGCATTGCATTGTTTGATTTTAAAATAGGTCTGTACACAAATGGAGTATATGTAAAGTCAGCCTAACTCTTCTACACCGTCATGTAAACTACAACTACTTTCACTGTTACAATATAGCTAGTGGTGGAAGAAGTTTTATTTGTAAGTTTTGTTACTTAAGTAGAATGTCAGATGCAGGAGGGAAAAAAGTACATGTTTAAAACTTTACTTTTAGAGTAGCTAAATGTGGTGATCTTGTAAAATTGTCTAGACTTTTTATGAATGTAACATAGTTTGTTCAAAGTCAGGACTTGAGCTCAAAACCTTTAGGTAGAATGTCATGAATGTGCTTTTCAGTCATTTTAAACAATGTTGTGGAGTAAAAAGTATTAATACCAGCTCTCAGATGCTGTGAAGTAAAAATAAAAAGAGTCCACAAAATGCACCTAATTTAAGTACAGATACATAAAAATGTAATAATTTCCTTTCTTTCCTCTTCTGAATATAGCCCAACCACAATCATTTTCAAGATGTATTCTACAGTCAAAAACAAAAATGACAACTCTTCAACTGACCATGCAGCTCGTAGAAGAGTGGATTATAAGCGTCCATTTCCTTTCCCAGTAAACTGTACATTCCTTCCTCCAGGAGTGTGTCTGCGTGTACCTGCTGGAGGGAGAAGTGCGCCTGCTTTGTGACGACCCTCCACACGAACTGCCACCGGAGGGCAAGATCAGGTGGGCTCTCCTCTCATCTGTCCCTGCGTGTGTTTGGGAGGAACGTTGGCAGGGTGAAGTCACAGCTGTGTAAGGATTTGCTTCGCCGTGTGGAGAAGGACCACATCACAAAGAGGTTCTGGAGCAGTGCTTCTCTGTGGGAGATACAGGTGTTGTGAGAACGATTATGCGCTTCAAACGGAGAGGAATGAAATGACATTGCGAGGATGAGCAGCAAGCACGGGCTGAGGGATTTCTCGGGAGATGAGACACAAAGATGCAGAGGAAAATATTTTTTGGAAAGACCAGTGACGGCTACATTTAAACGGTTGACGGTCCTGAGGAGATGGCGCAGGATATGAAATTAGGGCTTGCAAAATAAATGTGTTAACGTATTGTGTCGTTTTTTTCTCCTGCTAATCGTACTTAAGATAAATTGAAGCATTGATTAATTTGATTGTTCTCGCTCCTACATGGGACAGTAATCTGTCTGTGTTCGAATGAAGGGAAAGTTTGACTGCTTGCTGCTTGAATGTTGAGTTTATATTTAAGCTGGACAATCTCCTGTGTTTAATAAATGAGACGTTCCGTTCTTTGAATCCGTCAAGTGTATTCTGTCCCATTCTACAGAGCAGTTTTTAATGAAGTAAGGATTAATGTTTGCATTAATCTTTTCCTGTCTGTACTTGGGCTCTCACTCTAAATGCAAAAGACTTCTTCTTTTTCTTTTTATCTCGCATGCAAACCCTTTCTCTCACCATGTGCTGTCCTTTTTGCCACCCTTGTTTTCCTCTAAACATGCCATCCACACAAGCTCTAAAGTCTTTTTCTCATCTTCCTCCTACTCTGTCTCAGCCCCCTGCTGCTCGCCAACACCCCCTTTCTCCCAGATGAGGTATGACGGGGCAGGTTGACAGCGGCCCCGGGGTCCCTCACTGAGAAGTCGATTGGTCTCGGGCTCTTAAGTGCTCTCCAAAGCTCTGTGTGCTCCTGCTGCTGCTGCTGCTGCTGCTGCTGCTGCTGCTGCTGCTGCTGCTGCTGTTGCTGCTGCTGTTGCTGCTGCTGCTGCTGCTGCTGCTGCTGCTGCTGTTGCTGCTGTTGCTGCTGCTGCTGCTGCTGCTGCTGCTGCTGCTGCTGCTGCTGCTGCTGCTGCTGCTGCTGCTGTTGCTGCTGCTGCTGCTGCTGCTGCTGCTGCTGTTGCTGTTGCTGCTGCTGCTGCTGCTGTTGCTGCTGTTGCTGCTGCTGCTGCTGCTGCTGCTGTTGCTGCTGCTGCTGCTGCTGCTGCTGCTGTTGCTGTTGCTGCTGCTGTTGCTGCTGCTGCTGCTGTTGCTGCTGCTGCTGCTGCTGCTGCTGCTGCTGTTGCTGTTGCTGCTGCTGTTGCTGCTGCTGCTGCTGCTGCTGCTGCTGCTGCTGCTGCTGCTGCTGCTGCTGCTGCGGTGCTGATGGCGCTCGCACATTGGTGGTGAAAACCAAACATTGCATTATTGATGAAAGTGTCTGTTTGTCAGACAAGAAGCCGTTCCCTAACACTTAATTCCCACACAAACCAGGGATCAGTAGTTTAAATGCTAAAGCTAACACTGACAGAACAAGTGAGGGAAGCCACAGGAAATATACTGTTACAAGACATGCGGGCCTACGAAATGGTCACATGCAATTGAAATTAAAATGCGTGTAGTTGTTCTTTGAGCGTTCCTGAATACAAGCGCTAATGAAGGTCTCGGGTTCGATTCTTGGGCTGAGTTTGCATGGTTAGCTCCAAGAATACCAGTTTCCTCTATGCACAACGCTCTTTCATCTTAATGGACAGAACAGAAATGACCCTATAGTGAATTAAAGTTGAATGGAACATATTGCCACATGTTCGGTATCACATAACCACATTTGTTGACCTTCATGAAGGCTAAAGGCACATATTAAAAGAGCTGCACTCGGACACTCTGTTACTTGTCTCCCTGCACCTGCATGAGGCTGTTATCAGAGCCCAGCACATGCACATACAAATGGGAGAAACACGCCGTCGCTGAAGCCATTTGCAGAAGGCCACTTAGTTCAAGCTCTTATTTGCACTCCCCATTAACTCAACCTTGAGATACAAAGACTCTGCAATGATAAGTCCAACTAAAGATGCCTGACTGTATATTTGTTAGGCCCTGAATGTGCTTGAATAAGGAAATAGAAAAGAAAAAATGCTGCAAAAAAAAGAACATTTTGTGATTGAGGATTATTACACAATCTCTACCTGCTTTGTGAGAGAAGATAACCATTTATCCTTCTGCTTTAATGATATTGTATACTGTATGCAGGTAAATACTACGGGTCTACTTGTCTCCATGAAGTAAATAACTACTTCATGGAGACAAGTAGACCCTTAGTATTTACCTACATTTGCCTGGAATGTTTCACAGGATGGCATCAGCTTTATCTATCTCCATAGAGACAAGCAGGTGACGGACTCTCTGCCAGACAAGGGCTAACACTGTATATAGTCCAAAAAATCCCTTGTGTTACTTTTCATAATGATCCACTAATCTATCCGTCATGGGGTGATTTCCTGTTCTTGTAATCGCTGACACTTCCACGTGTGTTGGCCTACATAATATTAAATGCATAATGAAATATGTAAAACAGCATACAGGGGGGAGCAATGCACTGCAGAATACAGAAGTACAATTCCCAGTAGGGTTTCACTATGCTGACCCATCTGACGAATATAAGGGTTAAAAGTAACATTATGAGGTGTGTGCTTGGTGTTGGAGCCACAGCTGCCCTGGTAGTTGAAAAAACTGGTATTAATGTGGCTGTCATTTGGTTCTGTAATGTAATGCTCTACAATCATGGCCTTTTTTAATTCTTAAAATAACAGGATTACAGTTAAAGCAATAAAAAAATAAATTTGTTGCCACTCTATTTATCAAACCCACCTACTGTGCGTTGAGGTTTCAAATCTTTTCACTTCTCACAAAAACACAAAGCCTGTATTTTGCCTATCAATGGGTGGCTGCGCTTTCTTTGACCTGCCTCGGTCCAAATGGGTGTCATAATGGTTGCGGGGCCATTGCTTTGAACAAAGACATCACGAAAGGTCAAGCGCATTGGCCACGGTAGTAAACCAGGATGGAAATGCTTTTTGACTGGATCCGACTACTCCTCAGTGGGCTGAAATAAATGTGCACTTTTAAATCAATGCACCATGCAGAGATAGGACCAAACAGCTCAGAGGGGTTCGGACACTCTGTGAGCACGTAATAGGCTCGCACTGTTGGATTTGCAAGGCAGTGGACCGTCACCTATGCTCTGATTTAAGATTATTTTTAGCTTGAAGACATCATGACTGAGGGCACGTAGTTTAAGAGCGCTTTTAAGAGCAGGAAATCAATCAGGAATCCGCTATGTTACAATGAGGCAAATCAGCCTCTACCTTTTTTTACCAGAACCAATCTGTGGATATTACTCAGAACTGCAATGTGTGCGATTGTACTAAGAATTTGAATTCCACTGTGTAATTATTAGTTGAACTCAAGGATGGTGTATCTGATGTGGGATATTATATTAAAAAAATAAAAAGATAGGCACACAAAAGCAGGATTGTGTATTGACCGAGCAAGCTATTTTCTGCCATCCATTTTTCAAGGGTCATGGGGATATGCTTTGCTTACAACTTTATCCACACAATTATCTTTGTGGACTGTACCAGAAGAATAACCCAAACCATGATTATACCCGAGTGATCACGTGCACTTGCACATGAATGGAAATGACAACCACAACAAGCAACATTTGTGTGCATAGCTACAGTAAGTCATCCCCAGTTTTCAGTAGTTTTCAGCAATTTTACAACAGTAAATCCAGGCCTTAAAGCAGGGGGTCCCCAACCGGTCCGCAACGCGTTTGCTACCGGGCTGCACAAAGTCTGGAAATAATCGATCAGTGACAACATCTTCTCCGACGTAACTTTGGCCTGTCACTCATGACACGCTAATAAGCTTGTCTGTGGATATATAATGAAAAGCCTTTTAGCAAATTGCCAATGAAATCCATTAAATATAATGGCAAATATATTATTATATCTCTGCTCTTGTCCTGCGTGATAACGTAACTGATATGTGCATTATACATGATACTTCATCGCGGATGCGTCGCATCAAACACGCTGGGCCAGAATTCTGCAACTGCTACGCGATCACCTGTTTTTACTTTTACAAGAGTTTGAGCGCTACTTCCTGTGCCGTGATGGTAACAAGACGGACTTACGGAGCAGACTGGACTTAAACACACTGCGGGTCATTGTCTCCCATCACACATAGATAGGACCATCTCATTGCACAGAAACACGGGAAGCTTTTCCGAGCTGAATCGAATGGAAGCCTAAGCCCCGCCCACTTCCGAGCAAGTTAACTTGACCACGACATAAACTGGCACACCGGTCCGTGAAAATAAAACCTACATTATTCTGGTCCGTGGTGCAAAAAGGTTGGGGACCCCTGACTTAAAGAATTCTTTGCAGTCTATTTTTTGAATGACAGATTACATGGAATTTATTACTGTCAGATTTGTTTGCTAGATACTATAATTACTTTTGACACCACTTGATATATACCCCTTCATAATAGACTTACCGGTACTCATTTTAATACACAATTCCTATTTGACATTTTAATAACTAAAACACTTGTTGGAAATGAGAGCGGCAGCCTTCTGTTTTCATATTCTTTTGAACAGACACCTCCAAAATAAGCAGAGCCCCTTCTCATATTCTACAAACGCTGTGCAGTTGTGACACGTGGCTCCAAACCAGCCCACTATTGAATTCATATCATTCATGATTTCACAATGAGTAGTGTTTTTGTGCCGCCGCGGTGCAATGTGTTTTTGTCATAGCGCATGATTATACTCCCGCCCACTCCAATTGTCCTTTCTGTGTCCAAATATCTGTCAGAGTGCGTATTATTATTGAGCTTGTATTTCTGGTGTTTTTTAGGAATATTGCAGACCAGTTGAAGAGATGTCAATGTGCCGGACTGCCTCCACCAGAACTGCCAGAAAAATACAGAACACATTTGGCGGCGCCGCTACCAGCACACCGAAGAGGTTTGTATCATGTTGTTTGTACTATAGTTTTGTGAGCGCATGTTGCGTAAGGTTGGCACAAAGACAGGCAGATCTGTGGAGCGTCACCTGACTGTGTGTTGGGTTTGGAGATGTTAGAAGAATGTGGGATGGAAAGAGGTAGGAACAGAGAAGAAAGAGATGAGGAATGGAAGGAGTGGTGTGGAAGCTGAGCAAGGGAAGCTGAAATGTACAGGCGGTTTTCTGAAGGAGTCGGCAAATGAAATAAGAATAATATAAAGGAAGAAAAGAAAGGGAATGGATAACATGAACTCTAAATGGTTACAGTGGAACATCAGTTATACATACATTAACAATAAAACATAATATCTACTTTTGAGTTGGAATGTTACAACACATCAGAGCGAAAAACTGAATATCTTATAGGAAGGAATCTTAACAAAAAGTGAAAAAAAAGCACAAAATCCTGTTATAAGCTATAGCATATATATGTACTGTATGTGAAGATCATCTAGGCCGTCACAAAAATACAATTGTGGATTTATTAAAACAGTTTCCCTTTATCATGTTCTTATTAAATCACTGGGTTCTGATTTTTGCATTACAAGGTCCAACCCATTGAAAAAATAATAATAATACATTGTGAGTGTTTTTAAGACATGTTACTGCTTTTGCAGAACTAGAACATTCTTGCTTGGATGCAGCATTTTTGTCCATTTCAATATAGGAATGGGTATTTTTGGAATTGAAATGTTGTTTATTTAAAAACCCAACTTAATAATTTGATGCTAAATACTAGAATGATTCCACACCTCTCCAGAAGTGTTGTTACAAACATGAGACATAAATATGGTCATACCTGCCTGTCAATGCCCGATCTCAGAAGACAAGCAGGTCAGGGCCTGGTTAGTATTTGGATGGGAGACACAGTAGAACACAGCTCGAGGAAACTGTCGTTGTGTCCTTAGGCAAGACACTTCATCCACATTGACTGGTGTGAATCTGGTGTGTGAGAGAATGATTGGTGGTCGGAGCCTCGCTTCTTTCACTTTGGCCCAGGGCAAATACCAGAGTGTGGAGTGAATGAATAATGCACTGTAAAGCTCTTTGGGTGTCATGAAAGGCGCCAAATAAATCCAATGATTAAAATCATTGCACAACGATAACAAAAAAAATGTTTTTCATTGTACACAGGCACTTTTGGATTGAGTGCATTTTGTTCTGCTGTAACCAAGTCAGATTACAGCAGAACAAAATGCAAAACAAAATGTAAGTCAGGCTTACATTAGAAGCCTTTGGGAATATGCACAAAAATAAGAAGAAGCCCCACCAGGGTCATTATTGTCCAATCATGTTTGTTTTTCTGCATGCTTGTCTCTCCGTATGGGAACAAGATAGAAATTTAAATAAGATTAGTAGTGAGACAAGGACATGCATGGAAAATGAAGGCAGGAGATTAGGGAGTGTTGGGCCTAAATCAATGCAAAATGTATTATAATGTCTGATATTTGTCTTGTGCTTTGCTTTCAGCTGTTGTCATTCCACTGCTGAACCAAGAGAGGAACAATGCCATCGCTGTCTTACTGGTGAGTCTCTGCGCTCAAGGACAGTGAATCCCAAACAGGCTGAATCAAACGCTGGTGTCGTCCATGCATTTTTCATGGTATTCAGCAGATTACAAAAAAACCTAGTATTAAAAGGTAATCTATGTGGTATGCTTTGGAAAAAACATACCGTACAGATGCTGATTGTGGATAGGATTTATTCACAAGTAAAATCCACTGCCTGGGTTGTCTGTAAAAGGCTCTGGACAAAATAAAATGAACCACTGCAATTTCTCCCTTGATCATTGCCTTTCTCTGGGTCTGAAAAACAATCAAGACCAGTGTTAGTTTTGTACCGTACATTCCTTCACACACTTCTGAACCATAAAGCAAAGCAGTGCTATAAAATTACATCACAGTTATGCTCAGTAAACGACTGGAAAGCTGTATACGTAATCAGACCAGATACAAGAGAAATGGAGAATGGAGAAGAGAATGTTTGTCATATTGTAGCGATAAACAATAAAGCTAAAATGTGAGTAACGATGTCCTCTTGTAGGTGGCCTGTAATCCTCTGAGTGACCAGGATGAAGTCCATCTCAACACACTCGAAAGACACGTATGCTTCTCCTCTTTGCTTTGTTCAAATGTGTCTTTTTTGATCAAACTTCAAGTCATTTATGTGTTTCAAATGACAGGCATCGGTGGCGTGTGGGCGTGTCCAAGCCATCCAGGCGTCCAATCAGAGACCTCTGCTCAGCCCGTCGCCACTACAGTCCCACAATGCACTGCTGCACCTCAAGGTTTCCGAGCAGGACTACTGCGAGTTAGACCGCAACATTCTACAGCTCTGTGGTATGGATTTGTATTGAATATGTTCATTCAAGGCCAAAATGGTCTTTTATTCTGCAACAAAGAACGATATTTTCATTCTTAATTGACAACAATGCTCGCCTTATAGTTTTTTTTGTACACAACCTTTCCAATACTTTATTCTTCATTGGTATTGTAATTATGAACCTATTTTAATTATGTAGTTAGTAGTAGTTATGATACTAGTTGAACAATTTGAACTAATATTAGTAACAGGACCACCAGTAGTAATGATACGAATTGTACTCTTGGTTGTTATCCTACATTATGTCTGCATATGGGTTGTGTTTGAAGTGCTGCTTACATATTTATGGACCAGTACAATTCACATACTGTACTTTTCCACCAACCCATAATTTCACCGTTCTCCATTTTAAACTGCTTGTGTCATAACGCATACAAATTACAGTATTGGTAAATTATGCTAATGTAAGTCGCCCATTTGGCTTCAAATATCTTTGCATTTAGACTGACTCGCTGCACTTTGTGACAGACTTGATGAAAACAAAACATTTTGCTAAAGAACACTGTCTAAAACCTCATGCATAATGTAGCTTCTAATGCTAATCTCCCACAACACACACGCATAGTTTACTCTGTGTTAACTCTCAGCAAACACAAACACATCTAGCATCTCGGCAGTTTTCCTCTCTCTCCTCATTTCATCTATCCAGTTTTTGTCATTCTTCCCTTCTCTCTCGCTCTCGTCCGTCCATCTTCTGGTGCAGTGGTCATTATTAATCCCTATGCAGCGCATCACTCTCTCCCTGACCCCTGCGTCTGCTTTGCCCCACTGTGGAATGCTCTCTGGACCGCTCGCATACTCAGCATTTTAAAGCTTTCCACAGCGTTCTTTCTTTTCTCATCCACCTTGCATTCGCTCGCTCAAGCTTTTCTGTCCTATGCTTTCCCTGTGACCTTGAAGCAACATCACAAACAGAGAATTTACTCCCCGACTAGTGGTTGGGTATAGTGCAAGCATAGGGCTCAGACTGGATTCTTTGTACATTTTTAAAGATACATTTAAACCCAAAAACATGCACAATAGAATCCTCCAGCGATGGTCCTGACCAAGCCAAGCTCAAGCTCTGGAGATGGGCCCCCGGGGGCAGTGCTGTAGCGCCCATTGCTCCTGACAGGTCTTCCCAGCGGCTTTGAAGGATGGATCAAATGCAGAGGACAAATGTCACTATGAGGACTATAAAGTGTACCTTTAAATTAACCTTAAGAACAAACAATACAAACAAACTTTATTTCAGTACTTACGCTATTTAAATGATCTAGAAACCAGAACAGAAAGTTATGTTTATAAACTAGCAGCTGCTACACTATGTAGCGTGGGCTCAAGATTCAATGGATAGATTTCTAGTTTGTCCAAAACCTATTTGAAAATATAATGTCCAGTGTAAGGCTGGGCGATATGACCTTAAACGTAATCATGTTTATCCTCCTAAATCCATCCTGATTTTTGGTTGGATTTTGTCATATTAGAAACAAATAAAATGGCTTTCAATATTAATTTACTGAACAAATTGAAAACTTTAGTGTGAACTATTCTCCAAACCACATGCTTCTACAGATGGAATATTGCCCTCTCATATAACAAGCTGAACACTAAAAATGAGAGATGACTGAATCCTACTAAAATGTCATTAATTGCACAACCCTGGCTTATAGAGCAACTACTATCCTCAAGTAAGACTAGGATTACTTCAAAACAATACAACATATGTTAAAGTAATCTGTCAATAACAGGAACCCAATTACTTTTCAAGTGTGTCATGAAAATATATTACTTTAAAATAATTTAAGGAAATAGAAATGTTCTTAAATGTTCCCTTGTATCATGATATAACTACACCAAGAAGTCCAAGTGTATCCGAGTTAATATGACCTCTAAAGACCCAGATATTCTCTCATCCTTCTCTCTCTTTCTCTCCTCTGTTTCAGGTGAGCTCTTTGACCTTGATGCGGCGTCTCTCCAGCTCAAAGTCATCCATTATGTAAGTCCCTGGGATCACTCCCGCTCACACGCACAGTCACCGGGGCCTGCGATAACCCATAGGGCTCAAATCTCTCTCTTTATTGGTCACTCCCACCTCTATTCTGTCACTACTTAGATCGCAAGCCTTTTGTCACTCACTTATGGCTTCACTTGTCCTGTACAAGGCCCTATATTCCTCTGGTAGGACGGTATAGAAATAGGGAGAGCAAGTGGAGATGCATCACAAGAAGACTACATGATGTACCGGCACCTGACTGTACTCTCAATGCCTGGAATTATTCACACAGTGGGAGAAGAGGCTGAGAGGGGAAGAAGATAAGAGAGAGTGTGGGTCTCAATGGCCACAGACAAAAATGAGTTCACAGCATTCTTCTCTCCTGTTGTAAGCGTGGACAAATGTTGAACGTTATAATTATTTGTTTTGGATTGGCTTCACCAACTTGTCAGATTAATCTCATGGTTTAAAGTCCTTTCTACTGACAACAATCATGTCTTTGGTGTTGAATAATGGCACCACTCTCTCAGGCTGTTCATTTCACTTTAGTTTTTTTTATGCTGACAGTGAAGGTGTTAAACTTTCTGCCACTTTTCGTTTCATGTGCATAGGCTCAGAAATGACAGAGATATGAACAATAAAAGGCTCAGAAATTACAGAGATATGAACAATAAAGCAGGTCAGCAAATCTGTCCTCTCACAGTTAAAGTAGTGCATTCCACTATAGAATTCTCACCTGCTCAAGTTTAAACTAAAGAGATTCTAGAATGTTGTGAACCTTTTTGGTCGGATTAGTTTAATGGTTTGTCATTTGTGGGTTTCCCTTTTGGATCATACTTTGGTTAAGGGTGGGAAAAAAACATAAACAATAGAGAAAACTGGTCTCCCAATTGGGAGTATGGCATCATTAAATTCTCGAATGTGAAAGCACACACAGCATGATGAAACATAACGTTTATAATAGTGTTTGGATGTATAATCTCACTACACCCTACATACAGTATATTTATATTATCTGCCCTCCATCTCAGTCAATTGTTACCGGCCTATGAAATATACATCATTTTAAATCCTGGAATATTCCAAAAATGGTATCATAAAAGATATATATTCAGTATGTAGAGTAATGCCTGCAGCTCTACTTCAGTCCATGTGGGTCAGGGTGCTGCAGGGTTAGTTTGGTGCAGGGGTCGGCCACCCACGGCTCAAGGGCCGCACGCGGCTCTTTAAAGCCTCTGTTATGGCTCTTCGCACATTTAATCAGTGTATGTAGCATAGGCCTACTAAAGGTCTTTATCAGTCTATTAAATGTTTCAAAACTAATTGGGGGTCGGGACTGGAGTTTGTGTTTCGTCCCCCTCCCTCTCTCCCCCTCCCTCTCTCTCGCTCCCTCTCTCTCTCCCTCTCTCTCTCCCTCTCTCTCTCCCTCTCTCCCTCTCTCTCGCTCCCTCTCTCTCTCCCTCTCTCTCTCCCTCTCTCCCCCTCCCTCTCTCTCTCCCTCTCTCTCTCCATCTCTCCCCCTCTCTCTCCCTCTCTCTCCCTCTCTCTCGCTCCCTCTCTCTCTCCCTCTCTCTCTCCATCTCTCCCCCTCTCTCTCTCTCCCTCTCCCCCTCTCTCTCCCTCTCTCTCTCTCTCTCCCTCCCTCCCTCTCTCCATCTCTCCCTCTCTCTCTCCCTCCCTCCCTCTCTCCATCTCTCTCTCTCTCCCTCTCCTCTCATGTGGTGCATTAGTGATGAAAACGAGTACTAAATGAGTCTTTCCGTCAAAATCCTTTGACGAGGTCACCCAGCCTTTACAAAGGCTGCGCCGCAGACACAGCGTCTCCCTCTCTGGCTCCTTTCTCTTGTTATTCTGACAATCAGTTTCTGAATTTAATTTGGTTTGTATTGGGCCAATGCAACTCTTTGGCTGTTAAAGTTTGCCCTGGTTTGGTGGGGATTTTCAGGATGTGCAAAATACCACCTCTTGCGTAACAATACATTATTCTATAATAATGATTAGTTGTAAAAGCCAGTTGTTTATTTGTGCCGTATCTACCATGTCACCTTGCTATCTGTGCTATGCTATCACTTAGCTCAGCAAACACAGCAGTATGCCACAGAGGGCTCAGGGACTATCTATAAAACTGTATTTCAACATCATGTGAAAGACTTTGAAACCTCTCACTAACCTCAGATTCAATGGTATAGCAATAATTGTTATGGTGTATTTGTGTTTTTTCTCTCAGGCCAACACAATGTAAAGCCAGTTTCTTCTGCTATTCATCCATGTCTTGTACTATTTACTTTACATCTGAAAAGGCGAGGGAGATAGCAAGTTGTTCTTGTGATGTGTGGGGCTTCGGGAAGGGTTAAATGTATTCTGAATCAGACATTTCTCCTGCTTATTATGGTTGTGAAGGGCTGAGGAGAGGCGGGAGAGAGGAGGCAAAGATGGCCGGCCGCTTGTGAAGAATCGTCAGTTGTGCGGAAAATGCTGGGGGCAGCGCTTATGGGATTAACAGTTTTCGGGAGAAGAGGGTGCAGGATTTGTTTGGTTCAGTCAGTCAGTGCTTGCGTGTTTGACTGGGGGCGAATGTCTTGGCAGAGGGCTCTTGTTTATTCCTGTTGTCGCGCTGTGTTCCCCATCCAGCTCTGTATATTATGGAGAAGAATGCATGCTGTGGAGATACGGCTGCTTAAACGAGACGTGGGTGTGCTGTATGTTTTATGCTGGTATGTGGAATATTACCAAGTGCATGCGGGTGTCTCGTTTGGACTATACAGTGATCAGCCATGATAGTGTGACCAGCAGGCAGCATTTTGGGGCCTTATTGTAGGAAAATGGCTATAATGGTAATATGCCTGGATTGGTTTATGGTGGTAATGAGAGCACCAAAGCCAACCAACCTGCCTCATGTCTTCAGCAATGTGGCAGTGAGCTGTAGTTCTTATGTGCATTACAATGTAGTCCTTCGATGTGAACTTAGCAATTACATGATGTGTTCTTTCAATGCAAGTCTGATTTCCAACACCTGATCATAAGCAAGAAGGCTACAGACTGAGAACACCACAAAAGCTGCTTTTTTTTGGAAATAATTCAACCCAATCGTCACTCTAACACATCAAACCACCAGTGCTGCCGAAACTGTGCCAATCACAGAGCAGCATTGTGGTTTAGTGCCCAAACAAATCAAAACGAACGTGGCGGCGCAGACTAATTTACTTTTATTTAGTCTATTTGTTGCATGGAAAAGATGTCTGTGCTTTTTTTTCAACTCGATCTGCCAAAATTTAGATTTCTCTCCTCGCTGTTGTGAAGCTTCATCCAATCACCGTGAAGTCCTGATCACTTTAGCCACTGCTGAAAAAGTATTGAACAAACTGAGATGAATAATAACAAATACTGGTTCCAAAGTTCTTGTATTAGTATTGCAGTCAAGTTGTCTGGCTTCTCTCAGGTGTTGAGGCCCCTGAAACAAATGCAAAAATATTCCCAGGCCCATTATACATAGTTTATTGAATAACACTTTTGTACAAACGTCCCTGTAGCTTCTTAGTCCTTCATGTGATGTAAATAGAGCCACAGCCTGACAGATAATGAGTCGTGATTGTATGAATGCGAATGCGATGTTTCCTATCAGCGGTAGCAGCAGGACACGAGTCTCCACCTCTGCACCTCCAGCCGAGCACAGCGCCGTGCACGCTTCTTCATTTATTTCACTGCGACACTCTCTCCTGTTTGTAAAGAACTGCTGTATCTTCAATTTGAAAGCAAAAACCTTGATTCTTTTTTTTCTCTATTCAAGATTGAAAATATTAAAGATATCTGAACTTAATGTTCAGTAAATGCAAAGGTAAAGTAAAGTTCTCTGTAAACGAGGTCATGTCATTGAGCTAATTGAAGTTATTTTACAGTGAATGACTTGTAAAGGTTGGGTGGTTAGCTCCTTGACTCTATGTTAGGGTGGCAATAGACTTTACCATCAGCATGAATCAAGAAAATCATGAACAACACAATTTTTAAGATTGAGAGCTAACCAAACAACTGATATATGAACGTCCACATAGCTAATTTGAATATAATTTGGTAACATTTATTAGAAACATCCTTTCATATGTAAAACTCACAAGAAGATTATACCGCTATTCCACTTTGAAACTAAAGCACGTAGCCTCAATACTTGTGACAAACAATAAGCTTTTTCATCACCGCTCCGCTTCACTGACTTTTCATTTTGTCCTTTCTCTAATCTCGTCTTTAGCGTCTTGAGAGAATCTTAAATTGCAGCTTTAGACAATGCGACCGAGCAAGGCTTTTTCCGAGCACTGATAATGTCTGTCTGCGTTGTGCTTGTGTACAGTTGCAGCAGCAGACCAACTCACAGTGCTGCTGTTTGTTACTGGTGTCGGAGGACAACCACCAGCTCTTCTGCCAGGTACAGCTCAACGTATTGATTATTACTAATACTTAATTAATATACGACAGTTATGTTTCAACTGGTTAGTGAACAAGCGTGCCATGAAGTATATTTGGAATCTCTCCTCATAGAAATAACCACCATATTGACATGCCATTCTTAGCATCAACCTTTTCTCATAATTTCCCTAATGCCTTTGAATAACCACCATGACCTTTGCCCTTTTATTTTAGGTAGTAGGAGACAAGGTCCTGGAGGAGGAGATCAGCTTCCCAGTGAGTATCCCTCCGCATGCTTCTTTCCGGGCGTCTCATAATTCCTTAATTCCTTATGTGATTTGGTCCCCTTCATTAATTTCTGCAAATATTCCCAGATTAATAGGATTTCTTAGGTTATTTACATGTGTGAGCTTGAATGCCCCAGTACACCAAATCCTTTTAGAGGTGCATTGTGCTTCCTAAAGCTGCTGCGATATATTACTTCCCCTCACTGACACCACGGCCCTCCCACATGTAATCGTTCATAATCCCTAGCAGGGTTTATAATTAAGAAATTTGGGTGAAGAAGGTAATCACTTCCTCTGGGTGTCATCGCGTTCCCTGTTTGTGATGCAGACCTTGCATTTTCAAGCTGGCTTCCTATTATGATGTGAACAGAGCGTGGAGCTGAGGAGAAATTAAGTGTGAAATCTGGATGTAAATAGATATTAAAGCACAAACAAACACAACCCGGGTTTGTGATTGGTGTTAAATTAACAAGAGTGGAAACAGACGTGATTTATTCAACAACTTGTCTGATCTGATCCCTATAGCGGAGCGGCCTTTATGGCACTGTTTACACATACTTTTAAATTGCTCTTTTAATTTGGAATGAAATATTAGTTTGAAAATGGGCCGGTAGTGGTTCAGTTGGCAGAGTGATGATGTTTCCGATGAAGACTATAAATCATGACCATTTACCATTTAGGCTTGTGCAAAATACCATGTTTTTGTTTCATCTCATTTTACAATTAATAGCCAAAAGACTTTCATTTCTGATTCTATAACCAATGACTTTGTTGAACCCTAAATGCTTATGGTAGGCCTGGAACTTGTTGTCTTGTTCAGCTTATGTTTGGGAGGTTTGGTCAAGTCGTGGAAAAGAAGAAGTCAATATCTCTTCAAGACATCAGTGCCGTAAGTGTACCTTTTTGCTACAAATGTATTCTATTGTCTATTGGTATAATTGTGCAATATTCTGCCTGTTCAGGAGGAGCGGAGGCAGCTGTCCAGTATGCTGGGCTGTGAGATCTCATCCATGCTGTGTGTTCCTGTCGTCAGCAGAGCCACAGGTCAGGTGGTGGCTTTGGCCTGCGCCTTCAACAAGCAGGGTGGGAAACGGTGAGGTCAAAGTTACAAATACAAATACTCTGAATATGTCGCACTTAGTTGTAAGGATAACACTATGACATCAATGCAAGTATATTGTATTATACCAATCAATAATAAAAAAGTCAATAAGTAAGAGTTTCCACTTGGTTTTCAAAAGGCTTGAATGTAAAAGTTTGAATTTAAGGCTTTAATAAGTCTTAATACTGCGGTGGTGGGTCTACTCTCTATTTCACTTGAGCAGTTTTTCCCCTCAGTAAACACCAGGAGCACGTCTATGTCATTTCATTGGTTTTGCCTGTTTAACTTGTGACACGCGGTACTCTCTAACCAAAACACTGGAAGTCATGTAGGCCTCATCATACAAGTGGATTATTTATTATTTTGACGCATCGTTGAGATGAAAATGAAAAGGTGACAACTGTGGGTCGCATTACAAAGTCTGCGCACAGACAAGGCGATAACACGGGTCTTCTCCGACAGCGTGACTGCAGTGTGTGTTGAGGTTTTATTACAAGTTTTATTTAAGTTGTTTACAAGCAGAACATATGTTTAGTCATATGTTTTCTGCAGCGCTGATATCAGGCCTCCATGCTCATGATCAAATGCCCCGCAGAACTTTTCTCTCTCTCAGTTTGAGATGCAACTCACACAAGCCACAGTTTAAACAGATGCAGACAGATCACGGACACAGCTGGGAACACCTACATATTCTACAAAATACAAGGAGCAAAACAGTCTATAGTTGATGAAAATTGACTTAATTTTCTATTAGAAACTGCAAAAAAGAGGCGTCCAGCTGGCGTGGCAAACCGCGGTGCTGACACAGCAACGTGGTGCAACATCTTACAAATGTTTAAATCATGTTTTTCATTAATGCAACAGAAAGCATCAATATTTTGCAGCCTCTAGCGCCTTCTAGAGCCTCAATCTGTTGATCAGAGGATCAAGGAAATGTAGGGACTGTGGGGGGGGCTCAAAATAAACTTGAGATGCTAATAATATTATCATTATATTATCTAAAATGCACCAGAATGCAGACAATTATATGATTTTTGTTTAAAGCTTTTTGGTTGAGGGCCCCACTTGGGTTTTTGGTTTATGCAATATTTATAAAATTGTATGTACAGTTTATATATATATATATATATATATATATATATATATATATATATATATATATATATATATACTACAGACATCAAACCCCTATGTATTTTTTACACCTTCAAAGTGCGTTGGGGGCATGGGAGCACCACTGAGCATTTCTGCTTAGGGCCCCCATGGCTCGCAGCGGCCCTGTCCACACAATAAGATAATAATAAAAAATATTCTTACTCTCAATTGTAAAACAACATTGTACAGTTGGTTGATGGAATAGGTGTTAAATGCTCTTTTGATGCATATATTGACTGCTTTTTTTGTTAATTTATTACATTATTTTCATCTGAATAAATTATGAAAGTATATATTTTAAGAAGACTTCTGGAAAAGAACCAACATTATAAAATTGCAAGTAGGTCTTAATTTTCATTTTTTGTTTTCTTAAAAAGTCTTAAATTTGACGTTTCCATCCCTGCAGAAACCCTGATGAAAGTACAGTCTAACAAATTCAGAATTGTTGGACATTAACATTTCAAAACAGATGGCAAACTCAGAAAAGTACTCCAGAGCTAACCCGTAGCAGCTGGGAAATATCAGAAAAGCAAATGTTTCTGTTGCAACGTATAGCATCTGTGTCTAAGACTATTTCAATTTTTTTTAAATAGTTCTTCAGCTACATCAGCTGGTAGCACCATACAACCCCAAAACTAAACTGGGAAAGCTAGTAACGCTCCCATCAAGGCTACTGCTGTAAATTGAATTGAAAAGTACCACAAGAGGCATTACATGGACATGGCATCCTGCATTAGTTTAATATTCCACTATTTGTTCATTAACCACTTATTGGGCTAGATCGTTAGTGTTCTTTGCTTGTGACATATTTGAAATCCCAGTATGTTTACTTGGCTTATCCATCCTTCCTAATTCTCAACGCTTACAAAGATCCAAATATTTACTGACAGAAGCTTAATATTGGCTCAGAGGCCCATGATGGAGTTCACAAATACACAAATACGTGTGTTTGTTTTGGAGCGTCCCAGCCTCCCAGTGAAACAGGCAGCATCCCATCAATGTTGTGTCGAAGAGAGAGTCAACGACCTTTGACCCCGCAGATGACACCATGATCTGGAGTCAGGCCGGACCTCCCACAGCAGCGGAGGGCTAAGGCTGAGCTAACTGCTGTGCCACTCTTGTTTGGCTTTGACTTTGTCCTTTCTTTGTCGGTCCAGAGAAAGCCATGTTACCCCTGAACACAGACAAGTCCCAGCTGTCGGCAACGTTAGAAAGTTTCAAATGAAAGTTTGTATGTATTTGAGAGGGGGGAAACACATGACTAGCAAGTCAAGCAATACTGAAAGTGCAATCTGTCCTTTAGCAAGACACTTTCACATTTTCACACATGCCTATTCGTCACAGCAAATACCTTTTTTTGTGATGTCATTCCATTCTAAGAAATTCTACATTAAAGTGCTTTTGACTGGTTTCACTTATGATTGTATCTATGTTTTCACAAAGAAATATGCCTATTTTCCCCCAATTTGAACATTTTAATGAAGTTTATAATTGAACTTGGACAAGAGCAGCAGATAGGTAGATATGTAGAGGTAATGCCATAACTGTGATCTCGCAGCCTTATTGTAAACATGGGCCAAAAGCCGCATTGGCCTAATTTACAGAGTACAGAACTTGTCAAATGAAAATACCTGATAGCACTTTTATTTTGTTAAAGAATTGTATATATTGTCAAAACAATGTGTCGCTGTATTTTTGATGGAATGTTCTTAACAAAATGCCACTTGACAGTAAAACTATGATAATTATTTACCGCAGCCACAGTCCCACCAAACCAAGTAATCATTTGAAAAATATATAAACCTGTCATATGCACTTTAAGATTAAGAACACTTTAAGAGGAGGGCAACAATTCTCTAACTAGTGGAACAAAAACTGTCACAAAAAACAGGTAAAATGATCTAAATACATACTTCTTATATGTATATTTGCTTTATGTGACTAGCTCTAAGTGTTCCTATCCATCGCTGTATCTACATGGCCTCTTGACTCCCACATTCAGGAGCTTACACACAATCCCTTTTTGCCACTCTCGCTCCTCCTCTGACGGCTGAGATAGATGAGAGGGGATTAGGGCCCATAATTTTTGCCTCCGCCACTGGCTCCAGTCACAGAGCTGGCATCTAATTTCCATAGTAACACCAGCCGGATTATAGCAGCAACTGTGCATAAAATGTGATAAATCTGGTCCTATCGCTCCATGCGCGGTTAGACAGATTTTACCGAGGCCATATTTCTCTCTGTACATAATAAATACATCTTATCATGGCTTTCATATGAAGATTAAAGGTTGATATACTTGGTTGCCAAAAGTTTTAGATTTATTGGACTTTCAAGTGGTGTAGTTGGTGAGCCTTTGCCAAAGAGAGGCCTCTGCAAATCTGATATAAAGTATCTGTGAGTACAACACAGTCTCAGTAACCAAGGGCATCTGACCCCCCAAAAAACAATACAATACATCATTAACACACGAACAAGTATATACCGTAGATGTTTCTAATCGCTGGGCATTTCGGGCACTGTAGAAATATTCCACACAACCCAAACAAAAGAAAAGGTTGGCCTGTGAACCAGCTCTAGATGCAGTCAATACCAAGTCTGTTGTTTGGACTCAGGGGCTAGACATGATAAATGTTCCTTCACTACTCCTCCAGTTTTAGCACACACACAATCGTAACTCAGGGCAACATCTCCAGAATCTCTTATTGGTGAAATAGTAACTTGACCAAAATGTTTCTAGTTCTACACTTTAAACCAAATCAGCCATATCATTGCAATCACTTCTTGCTTATGATTTTTTACCATATTTATGAGTATGATGGTCACTGACAGAAGTAGCACATAATAATTCATAATAGTGTAGTAGTTGTTATAGATTTTCAACAGAAATTCTCATATTTTCCCTCTGTATTTTTCTGATCAAATGACATTAAACTAGATCTTGCTGTATATTTCTGAAAAGACATTATTACATTTTCTCATGTTATAAATTCAGAATAAAAGCCCTCTAAGATCATCACCTAAACCAGCACATCCTGCAGACTTCCTCTCATCATGACCAATGGAGGCTGTGATAGAACCGCTGCCCCAGGACTAAATCTCCCTGACCAGTTTGATTGTTGGAAAATACATATTGCCTCCTGTTTGAGGATTTGGAGGATTCTCGGGGCAATAAAGCCCTGGAGCTGATGGGCTCAAGCTTAAGTCTGCGATATAACACTGCCCTCTGTTGGTGATGGGAGGAAACTACAGATAGGTCTTTAACTAGAGTTCTCCATTTCCTTTACTTGGAGGCGACTGATGTTCACATATTTTGTGTTTTAGTGTGTCTTTTTTTAATTATATTGCTGTAATAAAGTAGATGCATGTAATCTTAATAGCACTCCACATTTCTACACAATAAAGTATAGATCCACACCCAGAGATTATTTACATTTACTGGGTAAATTTTACAAAAAAGGACAAAAAAAATGTATAAGATAATACAAATTTACTCAATATGGTCATAAAATATTTCAGGAAGGGAATTGCATAGTGTAACTAATGCAGAAAGTTATCAATTATTTTAATCTCTCACTGTCTTGTGATGATGGCATTTAATAACAATTGCCAATAGTTTAAATTGTTAACTGTATTTTTGTCTTTTCACTGTATATGTCGGTGTGTTCCCTCATTCGTCCAGGAGTGTTCCATTGTAGAAAAAGATTCAGTTGTAGTCATCTGAGTAGGATAAATATCTGAGTTCCCGGTCTTGAGTCGCAGTGTTGAAACGTTTTGTTTTTCCTAAAAAACAGAGTCCAGATCACTGCACCTTAATATTTTTCTACAATTGTCACTGTATAGATGCAAAATCTTTGGACTATAATGATAACGTTATTATTTTGTAGAGCTACTATCCACATTGCATTTAAGAGATAATCCTTTATGCTTACCAAATCTCTAAAAAACTGTCCTTTGGACTGTCATTTGGATGTTGCAGACACACAGAGGCTGATGAGCATGCCATCCAGCACTGCTTCTGCTACACGTCCACAGTCCTCACGTCAACTTTAGCCTTTCAGAAAGAACAGAAGCTCAAAGTCGAATGCCAGGTACACACACACACAAACACAAACACACACACAAACACACACACACAAACACCCACCCACACACACACACACACACACACACACACAAACACATAATAGACTTAAATTTGCACAGGATTTCATTATGTCCACTGTCTCTTCACAGGCTCTGCTACAAGTGGCCAAGAACCTCTTCACACACTTGGGTACGCTTCTTTTATCCCTCTGTCCATCTAGTGAAAGGACAATCCGCGCTGATAGTCGATTTGTCAGTAATTGCCTTGTGAAGCTAATGCTGCGCATAATTAAATGAGATATTGCTGACCTGAAAGGTGATTACACGCGGCATCATAACTATAAAATCAAAAGGCCATTAAAAAGAATGGCTCCACCTTGCCATCACGTAATTACACTCCATTTGTTATCCGCGGAGAGCATTATCAGCCCGTGGTGATTTGTTGTGAGTGGTAAAGCAAACTGCCTCCTTCTATCCAGTTCTTTTCAGATTACAGAGCTCTTATCGCATATAGAACAGATCCCTCAGGACGGCGCATCCACCATTATTCTGTTCATTTCCTGTTTGGTTTGTGTGTTTGTTCTTTCATTAACTATCCTCTCCCTCCCCTTTTCTTCGATTTTTGCAGATGATGTCTCAGTGCTGTTACAGGAAATTATAGTGGAGGCCAGGAACTTGAGTGGAGCAGAAATGTAAGATCTTCAAAGCATGTCCAATACATAGAGATGTGTGCATGTCTGTAGCTATGTGATTTGTTCATACAGAATAAGCCTCATTGGATGACAGTTACAAAAATGCCCCATACTGAAATAATAGATGTACAGGTCCTGAGTTTCTATGCCAAACCCCATGCTTTGTGGTGTCTTGTAGCTGCTCGGTGTTCCTCCTGGACCAACTGAGCCATGAGCTGGTGGCAAAGGTGTTTGATGGAGGTGTGGTTAGCGATGACGAGGTGAGAAAAATCTGTATAAGATCACTTCTCTTTCCTGTGCGTTGTGCAGAATAGCTAAATGATTTATTTAGCTACAGTATCATTTTAAACTCAAAATGACTGCTTATTTATTATTCCAGCAAACAAAATCTTAGTGTATTACAATTATAGTATAACATTTTAATCTTTGAAGGTGCACCATGTTACTTTTGGTGGTTTCAAGATTGTGAAACAAAAATTTGGACAGTTTCCATAACAATTGACAGTTTAAACTAAATATTCTACCTTTTAATTGGTGAAAAGTCCTCAAAATATTGCCTATAACAAGCTGAACCCCACAAATAAGCTTAAACTTACTTATCTCCATGAAGACAAGCAGGTGGCACCACTAGGCAAAGTGGTTCAGGTCAGATCTGTGGAGAAGT
This sequence comes from Eucyclogobius newberryi, assembly GCF_026437365.1. Lineage (NCBI taxonomy): Eukaryota > Metazoa > Chordata > Actinopteri > Gobiiformes > Gobiidae > Eucyclogobius > Eucyclogobius newberryi. The sequence continues at coordinate 15,601,036 of NW_027315724.1, read as the reverse complement.
GAACCAACTCACACTAAGAATTCATGTTTTCAAGGTTTTTATGAATACTGTCCAACATTTTGGGCAAAACACTAACATGTCCATGGAGACATCTCGGTGTCAGAAACGCCAGCAGAAAAGTTACACTGTGCATCTTTTAAGATTAAAACTAAAGACCGACATACTCCTCTGATTGGCCATACAGATGCGAAGGTGTGGGGGGCATTATATTGTACAGTTGCGCGCGGTATAGATGGTCATGTGATCATAATTTTTTTTTTTTACCATTTCATTTACTCTTAGTGTGGGTGTTCATTGATTGAAGGAATGGCTGAGTAAAGTTTTGAATAATCTAAATATTTTGTATGTATTACTTTGGGGAAAATTGTGTTCTTTTTGTAATTGCATTTTGAGTTATGTAATGCCCGTTGGACGGGCATAAGTGTATAAAAGCAGGGCCATTTTAGCTACCAGTCAGTTGGTGTGCGGTTGCAGAGTGGGCAACACCTGTGCAGCAGAGAAAAACCTAGACTGGAGTCAACCTGTAAAAATGTTTTGTTTTTTTTTCCTTTGCACTTTGGAAATAGCACAGGGTTTTCCATTTTTGTTTTTGTCGTGAGCCTGCAACAGTGTGTAATCATTGTCTATGAAAGTTTGATCACTTGTTGGCTCAACTGTCTCATTGTGATAATTTGATGCTGAACATTGACATTTGAAGACACTTGTATTGTTGTATTGTGAAAACATTAATAACACATGCATTTCTCCATCTCATTTGCAGAAAGAGTTCCGGATCCCGGCGGACCAGGGCATCGCGGGTCACGTGGCGACTACGGGTCAGATCCTGAACATTAAAGACGCCTACTCACATCCGCTCTTCTACCGCGGTGTGGACGACAGCACGGGCTTCAGGACGAAAAACATCCTCTGTTTCCCCATCAAAGACGAGAACGACGGTACGACACACACGCACACGCACGCACGCACACACACGCACACACACACACGCACACACGCACACACGCACGCACACACACACACACACACACAGTCATGCATATTCTGTTATGAGAATGTGCTACTCACACTCTGGCCTTTAAGAGCTGCACTTGGAATAGTAAATCTCACTACATCCTGCAGCCTAAATGTTAGTGCCTTTTTGGAGTGCTAGTCATGTTTCATCTGTTTGTTCCATACTTTGAGATGAAAAATAACCTTCATTTTGAAGGTACAGCCAGCACCTCGTAAATTGTGTCAAATTGTTGCCCTTTCGAAGTTCATCTGTAGCATTGACTGAAATCTCACCTTTTTAAGTGCAATTATGATGATTCACGCGCTGTACCCCATTTGCTTCTCTTTGACTTCCAAATTCAGACTCATTATACTGTAATTAATTCCGATTACAAGCTGACTCTCTCAGCATCTCACTTTTCCCCCGGTTCTACCTTGTTGTCCCTGTCCAGAGGTGATTGGCGTGGCAGAGCTGGTGAACAAAATGAACGGACCCTGGTTTAACCGCTTTGATGAGGACCTCGCAACGGCGTTCTCCATCTACTGTGGTATTAGTATTGCACATGTACGTTTCTTTTTATTATAACGCACAATACAGAAGTTAAATGCCAATGGAAACATAAACAAGTGAATTAATGTCACCATAGATAAACACAGATGGTTGAGTTTTTAAAAATAGTTGCTTTAAAAACGAGTTAATGTTCACTGTTTCTCTTCCACTTTCCTACTACTGCAAGTACCACTTTTATCACCTCCCACATCAAGGCCTAGTTAAAACATTATAGTAAATGGACTAAAAACTAAAAAAAAGTTCTGGTTCAACTTTTTTTAACTTTTTTTTATACCTACCGTAAAATGTAATACAAACAATAAAAAGAGAAATAACAAAGATTCCCAAAGTGCTGATTAAAAAATGAAATAATAGAAAGAGCGCAAGAATAACAATTTACAACAAACTGCTGGGATAAAGCTGTTTAAAGTGCTTTGTGTTCCATCTTGTAACATGTCATCAAAAGTTAGATTCATCAAATCTTTATAATATTCAAAGTAATGTTAAAAAGTTTGTTCTGATGACAAATTGTGTGAAGGAAGAAGAACTGATTATTCATATCCAATTTCTGTCTTGAATTTGTAAACAACTGACACAATTCACGAAGCATCTTTGACAAATCGTCCTTTCCCAGCCGCACACTGTTGTAGATTAGCTGTTTGCCGTGTTTGGAGATCAATCCTGCAGTCAAAGGGAAACAGCACCTCCAGGGAAATTTAGAGGGATTTGGTGTGTGATGAAGACCGGTAGACGGGGACACAGGAGAGGCCAGCTGTGACTCCACGCACTTTCATAAGGAACTGCCCTTATTGTTTGACTCCGGGTTCCCGAGTGTTCATACACAAAGAGCGACGATGCAAGACAGAGAAAATAAATATCTTCAGCTTCATCAATAATTTATATACGTGTCTGTGTTTAAAACTGGGAAACTTCTGCTTTGAAATGTATTTTGAATTTGACTTATTGTATTGGTTTTTTTTTTAAGTCTCTTCTCTACAAAAAAGTCCATGAAGCCCAGTTCAGGTCTCATCTTGCCAATGAGATGATGATGTACCACATGAAGGTAAACTCACTTTTCCGCTTTGAATTACTTTGTGTATGAGTTCTGCTCTGCTAAAACGTACATTTGCATGCGTTACATTGGGACCGGGCCTGTATTTGAGTATAGAAATTCTTGGACAACTAAACCATGTCTTGTGTATCCATTAATCGACTAATAGTGGGCGACGCGTTGTGCCAGCAAACTATCTGAGTGCACAAGATCACGCAATTACAAATATTCAAACAAAAAACTACTGACTACTGAGATATTTATTTCTAAAAAGGCAGCTTAAAAAAAATAAAATTCTCTAAATAACTCACTCCATGCTTTCTCCTTTCTGCTTTGATCCATAAAATAATTTTAATCTCAATAAGATCATTTGTTAACTAATGAAAATGCTTTTTGACTCCTGAGGCTGGTCCCAATGATGAGAGTTCTTATAGAGACTTTAGTCCCTACAACTAGGCCACAGTTGTTATAGTAGTTTTATTTTCTTCAATAGTATTTTTAACACATTTACCAGGCGGTTTCAAATACTTCATTTAATTCCTTTTGAGTCAACACTTGTATTTTCCATTGATTTAATTCATGTTTATGTCTTTGCTGCAGGTTTCAGAAGAAGAGGTGTCCAAGTTGCTAGTTGTAGGGATCGATCCGGTCATAGAGATCCACCCGTGCTATGCCGAGTTCACATACACCCCGCGCTCTCTCAATGATGACACAACACCCATGGTACCACCTGCTACTTACACAGAGCATGCAAACATGTATATATAATTCTATAATAACTGTTTTTATTCTTTCTTACAGTGTGTCCTCAGTATGTTCGAGGACATGGGCTTCATCAACAGATACAAGATGGACATGCAGACTCTTGCTAGGTCTGAGCAAAGGATTTTAACTTATATACACAATATACATATATATCTCTGAGTGTATACTGAATGTTAGCCCTTTGTGCAACAAAAAAAGATTTATTTAGACAAAAAACAAAAAACTGTCCAAATTAATTGAAGCAACCACAAATTGGGTTCAGTGTTTTCCACTTTCCACGATTTTAATTAAGTTTGCCATTGAGGGTGGATACCACTGTTTTCTGAAAAACAAAAACAAAAAATCAAATCAACATTGTCAACGTGCACACTATTCACAGAGAGTTACTTGTTGGTGGAGAGATTGTTGCTGTCAGGTAGCCCATCATTATTATATATTTAGAGATTGTCTGACGGTTCATAAATATCATAGTGAGATTTTTTTATTTACCAGTACCTATCAATTATTTATTTATTTATCCATCCATCTATTTATCTATCCAGGAAAGTCTCACTGAGATTTAGCGTCTCTTTTTCAGGGGCACTAACTAAAGCATTGGAAAGTATTTTCAACATAAAAAACCCACTCAATTTGAACACTATGGATCTGGGACATAAAACTCCTGGAATGGAAACAAAAGATGGATATCTTTGCAATGTACTTTTGGGACATAAAGGGAATAATGGCTATCACAAAGAAATGGAGGACACAGAATCAATCAACTATCAAGGATTGGGCTCAAATAACAATGGGCATGTAAAATTGATCAAATTACCTTTGCAATTAATTCAGAACCAACTATTCATTGGTAACAGTGGGACAAACATGTACCGGTAATGAGATACATGCCAGGCCTTATGGCGATGATTTAGCTACACTTATGTTCTTTGTTGTTCTCTCTCTGTGTCATATGTTTTGTTTGTTTCTTCTATTTAATGGTTGTGTTTCTGGGTTTGCAGGTTCTGTTTGATGGTGAAGAAAGGTTACCGGGATCCTCCTTACCACAACTGGATGCATGCCTTCTCAGTCTCACACTTCTGCTACCTTATGTACAAAAACCTGAAGCTGTCCAACTACCTCGAGTGAGTGGGCTATAGGCAAACCATGCATCCTTTACTTCACTAATTTATTTCTCACATTTTGTATTGATCATCCAAAAGTGTAAACAATATTACTTTTTTTTTTCTTTTTAGGGACATTGAGATATTAGCTCTCTTTGTCTCCTGTTTGTGCCATGACCTGGACCACCGCGGCACCAACAACTCTTTCCAACTCGCCTCTGTAAGAACCACAATGCGTTGTCTGGAATACTTCAGGGGGGTCTCAAAATAAGCCATAGGTAGAAAATGTGGTACGCCTGCTTGTTCTGTCAGTGCTATTTTGGTTTATAATGGTTTGGCACTGGTTTAGCACTAGTTCTAGTCAGAAATAACTCCTGTTTAGACATGGCTTCATCTTGATTTAGATCGAATTATCCCTGGTTTAGCCCTGGTATTATTCTTGTTGGTTTTGGATTGTAAATGGTTTGGCCCTGTGTTAGTCCTACTTGGTTTGGCCCCATTTAAAGCCTACTGGTAGTCGTCTTGGTGCTGTCCTATTTTGTCTTGAAGTCTGGTGGAGGATTTGCCACCCGCTTGTCTCCATGGAGATGTTATAGCTTTGCCTGCAATCCTCCGCAGTATGGCAAAGTATTTTAGCAATAAAAGCACAGCAAATAAATAACAAAAAGTTATACCTTTAAAGTGCATAGGACAGGTTTTAATTACTTTGTTTTGTGTTATATAGTCCCTGTGGTTAATATGTATCAGTTTTACATCAGTCCAGTTGCAGTTCGTGAAGGAAAACTGCAGGTTGAAAATTGCAGGAAGTGTAGTACTAGTAGGGCTGAGTTCTAGGTCATCAATAAGCGACATTCTATTAAAAAAGACAATTTACACACAACAGACACAATTTTTTTTTTCTAAATCCTTATATTGTGCAATTTCTATGGATTTTAGCCCTTGAGTACAATATTGTTGCTTAGTTACAGTTGTAGAATTACCTCTACCTATTTCTGCGTTCATGTTGTCCTTGGGAACTTGGGGAAATGCAGCAGCGTTTGACTAAATGTGTAAATGTTGACTAAATGTAACTACATTTAGGAGTTTAATGTCAGTTGTACATAGATTAGAGCAACATATTTGGGCAAAAAGACCAGAACCTGTTGAAAAGGAAGCAACAATATAAGCAACAACAAATACCGGTACTTTTGTAAAATGTTAAATATAATCATGTTCAACTATATGTTTTAATGAGATGTATAGTCGTAACCCAGTGGTTCTCAACTTGGGGGGGGGGGCACAAAATGATTTCAGGGTGTCTCCAAATGATAAAAGGAAAACATTGGACATGTATCCACTAGTCGTAAACAACACATGAGGCTCCATTATCACTTTGGGGGTAGTCTACTTTTTATGTTTGGGGTCGCGGATGCCTATGATTGTTTTTTGGGGGTCGCAGCTGAAAAAGGTTGAGAACCACTGGTCTAACCTGTCATATGCACTTTCAATTCTGCATTTATCCGGACTCGTGTATTTTTTTGCTTTAAAACGCATTCCTGATTAAAACCTCATTTTATGGTTGCATATGTTCTTACTCTCATTTCTCATATCCAAAAGTAGTACTTGAAATGCAATTTTTGAAGCGGGACTTGGTTTAAATTGTATGAAAATGACATCACAAACTGTAAGAACTCCTACATTGTATTGTGTTGGGTTTGCTTAGTAAGTGGACTTATGTTGTTGATCCGCTCCTCAGCTCTAACATAATGTACTGCTCACAATGTCAACACACTGTGTACAATGAGGCTCTTTATCTTGACAGTTTTTTCTTCTGTTGCAGCAATCTGTTCTGGCTGCTCTCTACAGCTCAGAGGGATCTGTCATGGAGGTAAAAACATAAAACATATGCAGATATACAGCAACAGGATTTTGTATAGATGATAGATATAGTATAGATGTTAAATACATCTTGCTTCATCAACCGAATGTATTTATCGGTTAAAATGTCCAAAAATAGCAATCTATCTTCAGATGCATAGTTATATTGTATAAAAAAATTTACATGACTAGAACTATAAGGCTTCCAGCAGTGTTCATTCTTTGTCTTCCTTTCGGGCTTGTAGGTCCCTTTATAATGTTACTGTGATGCGTTTTAATATGGCATCTTGTGCTCCTGCTCTGACCTACTTCACAGAGTGTTAGCCAAAGGGCCTGTATGTCTATGGAAATGTGCCTATGCTCCGTTTGATGATTTACCAGTCCTTCAGGAGCATCCTTTGACTGTTTTGTATGCATTCCTTGACAGAGACATCACTTTGCCCAGGCCATCGCCATTTTAAATACTCATGGCTGCAACATTTTTGAGAAGTTTTCCCGAAGGGTAAAATATCTAACTCAATCTTTTCTACTCAAAGTTAATCTGCAATCTAAAGCAACTTAAATGTGTTTTAGGACTACCAACGTGTGCTGGATTTGATAAGAGATATCATCTTGGCTACTGATTTGGCTCACCACCTTCGCATTTTCAAAGATTTGCAGAAGATGGCAGACGGTTTGTATTTTTGTTTCTTGGGTTTAGGTTATGTGGAGTATGAATGCCCCCTTGTGTTAGAGACAAGCAATTTTCCTCTCACTATTAATATGTTTGTGTTGAGTGAATTGGTGAATCATAAGTTGTGAATGAGGGAGAATAAATAATTGATTGTCATTATGTTGTAAATGTCAACCCAATGACTCACTGGACATAAGTCAAGACGCTCCCTGCCTCTTACCTGACAATAATTCACTTACGGCGCTGGCAATATTTATCTCGCTGCATTGGTCCATTTACCGGGACACAGCTGCTTTCTCCAAGTCTTATGCAATATAATCAATTTGACTAAATCCATGTACCAATCAGAATACACATTTTGAGTAACTGTATTCTGGTACAGTTAGGCTTTCATTTGGCGGTATACAGAATGTAGTTACTTTACTAAAACCAAAGGTAATAATTAATTGCAGTACTAGTAAGAAGGCCTCAGGAAAACACTGCTATTGTGGTAAATGTGTGGTTTCCCTTCTCTAACTTGTGATAAATAAATACATCAAAACAGTGCAACAAACATGAAGCTGTTTCTGGGTATTTGTGGTGTTTTTAATTAAACTTAAAGTGAAAGTATTCTAAGTATTCAGAATACAGTACTCTGATCTGACCCTGTTACGGAACACTTTATCTAATGCATTTTATCGCAGGTATTCAGTATTCTGTATTTCCTTCAAGTATTGTTCCCATCACCAAATATAATTGGCTGGAACCTTGTGGCCGGTGGGAGTAACGCCTGAATGCATGTAATTATAAGTCATCTGAGTGAATGTCTCCTCAGAGGAATCAATTTGGAGCTGTTAAAGAATTGCAAGGATATTAAAAGCCTCTAAATGACTTTGCCTCATAATGTGTCACTTGTCAATCACAGAAGGCACACGTTTGTTCTTTCAGTGGATTTGAATGAAAACCATATTATTTTGTCAAGCTATTCATGTATTCAACTTGAATAGATTGACAGTTTGGCTCGATAACTCATACACACGACCTGCATGCTACTACTACTGATCCACTGATGCTACTTCTACTATACTATGGAAACCTTGCTTGAAACATTATTTCCTACTAATATAATGCATTGGTCTTATTGAACACTTCTCCAAGTTAAAGTCAAATTACAATTTTAAGCACATCTGGGACTGATAGAAACGTGGCAACCACGCTGTTGCCTACCACCACCAACCAATCACACACTATTAAAGGCAGACGGTCTTGATCCACTCAACAGCAGTTTGTGAAATGCAGATGCACAATATAAAGACACTTGTGACTTCATTTTGTTTGGCCATTACAAACAAAAATAACTGCGTTATAAAATCCTATTCATGTGGTATTCCCTGTTTTGTTTCAGGTGGATATAACACCAAAAGCCGTTCACACCACTCACTGCTGCTGTGCCTGTTGATGACGTCATGTGACCTGTCAGACCAAACTAAGGGCTGGAAAACTACACGCAAGATCGCTGTAGGCTTCACAGGCTTTTGCACATTTCCACAACCCCTATGGTGTGATAACTGCTATCAAAGGAATTAATCCATAAGAGAGCAAGAATGACCCATTTTTTGGGAAATACAGATTATGGTGATGCTCAATGATGACATACAATACGGCGTAATACACTGTACTCGTGATATCTCACTTTGTGGGCCATTTTAGGATTATGCTTAATCTTCGCCTGCCCTCTTTAAATCAGCATACCCCTGACCCCACTATTAAACCCTATGCAGCCAAATAATTACAGTCCATAATGATCCTTAATCTATAAAGTGTACTCACATTTCTCTTTGTTCAAATGGGATCAATTTGAATAATTTATATAGAATTCAATATACCATAAAGTTGAAAGTGCAACCCTCTGCACTGTTTTGTCCTACACAAATATTTAAATGACAGAATACTGAAAATGGAACTTTGTCTAAACTCCATGTTCATTGTTATAAAATCAATGTTTGGAAAAGACGTTAATGTGTCTTTTGTGCCCAACAGGAGCTGATCTACAAGGAATTCTTTTCTCAAGGAGATCTGGTATGTTTGACGAGGCAACCTGACAATTCCTCATGGCTTTTTTTGTTTTTGCTGGAGTGTGAGCTGTTTGTCAGAACTCTAACTCATCAGACATGTTGTGATTTGTGCCCAGGAAAAAGCCATGGGGAACAGACCCAGTGAGATGATGGACCGAGAGAAGGCCTATATCCCCGAGCTCCAGATCAGCTTTATGGAACATATTGCCATGCCCATCTACAAGTATGTACCTGTACATACAGGGTATATTCTCAATGCTAAATATTTAAGACTTGAAACCAGCCATAAATGTGAGATGTTCAATTTGAATTAAGCGAAACTATGGTATATAAACAATATCACATAATCAATAGTTTGTATTTGTTAATGGTTTTACTAGTTACCATATATTACTTCATTTAAAAAATACTGTAGCAGCATCTGCAATACACAATTAATTTGCTATGATTCATAAAGATAATAAAGACTATATTAGTAAAACGCAACTTACCATTTACTGAAATCTTGCCGAGCAGAGGGGAGGGAGATGTGGGTGAGTCAGGGCCTGGGGGACAGGCTGTTGTCCAGTCTGGCTCTGGCCTGGATGGATCCTTCTGGATGGATCTGTTCTCCCTGAAGCCAGCAGGACAAACAGGTTTTGTGAGCCGCATGTGACCAAGCAACAATATTAGTGAAGGCAACATTACAAATTATAATTTTTCTTTTTTTTTCCAAGTACAACATGTGTTCAGTGCCATAACTGCTCACAATCTACTAATACATCTAAAATATATCTAAAAGAATTCCCAAAATATTCAGTGAATCGATTGCTTGTGTTCGTCGGTTAGGGCTTATTATATAATGTCATGTTATGGGCTACCTTGCAAAATACTGGTGATTTGCTTAATACATAGAGATATAATTCTTACTTGCTTTGCGTCCACACAGGTTGTTGTCCGAGCTTTTCCCTGGTGCCACTGAGCTGTTTGAGCGAGTGTCTGCAAACAAAGAGCAGTGGACCAAAGTGTCGCACAAGTTCACCATCCGCGGGTTACCCAGCAACAACAGCCTGGACTTCCTGGATCAGGAATATGAGCTGCTACAGGCCCAGGGCGCCTTTGGGAGTGACCACTGCCTCAACGGATGCCTTGACGACACGGACGGGAGCCAGTGCCAGTGACATCAATGACCCCACCGCTGACGGTTTCCTGAATATTTGACATGGCCCAACATGAGGCAGTGTGTACATTTTTAGGGACCTTAGGAAGGAGGGGTCTCTGTGCTGTTACTTAGATGCTTTAGCAGGCCATGCAGGCACGCAGGACTAAGTTTCACACTAAAGAAGTCGAGACAAGTGGATTCATCCCAGCTGGTTCCGTAGATGCCACACATTGTCAGTCTCCCCACGTCCAGGAATGCAGGAGCTTGTGACTTGTTCCTTATCAGCAGCAGCTATAATGGGAAAAAGTTTGTACTAAACGTCTTGTACTACTGATCCTTATTTAAGATTGTAAAAACACACACTGACATACAAACGCACATCCTGTTTAAAGATGCTCACGACAGATTCAAAAGACTACTATTTCAAATGTAACAGTGAGACTAAGTGCTATACTTTCTGTAAATGTTTTATAACTGTAGCTTATTGGTTTCTATGGCTTAGCTTTGTTCACGTCAAGGCAGCTCTTTGACACTGCTGCTGTTACGGCCCCCTCACCTGATGCTTACAGACGCATGTCCTACCAACTCATCATGTGTTATTTTGTTCTGGGTCAGAGTTCTCTAAGGTTAAGAATTTACCACAATTCATTTTAAACCAAATGCTTATTGCTAATAAGCTCTTTGGGCATGTTGACCTACCTTGGCTTTGCCTAGATTACATTCATGCCATTATGTGTCATCACGTTTGTTTCAAGTGGGCCTTAGAGACAATTTGACAATCACTGTCAATGACACACGTGAAACCATTAACAGAATCGCACATAACACTGGGGCATCCTGCAGCACCCGTCGTCATTGTCTGTGTGGTCATCCCAATACCCTACGACTGGTAAATGATTCCACTAAGATGATTTTTAATATAATTTTGCTAGAAGAGCAACAAAAGCCCTTTAAATTTCCATCTCATTTGTTTGTGTCAATGTAGACTATAGACTGTGTTATAAATACAAAGTGTGTCTCTGAGTGTGTTCTATGCCTTATTGCGCATCTCTGCTGCCTTTCTTAGAGCTTTTAATATATTATAATGAATTACAGAGCCTGTCCGGTGTGTAAGTTGTAACATAGTGTGAGTGGGGACTGAATGACCGCCATGCTCAGAACATGTATATTTGTGAATTAACTTTGTGAAGATGTCACTATACACATTGTAATTTCGGTTATATATAGTGTACATTAGAAAGTTCGATGACAATAGTGTTTTGTCAGATCCAAGATAGCCATTTTAGACCACAAACATTTATTACGTTTAATTTTACCTTTCATGGGATGTGGGCAATAGTGACACGATGATGCATTGTTTTTATGTGGGATGTGTGATTACATCAGTATGTGGGTGTTAAAAAGCAAGAAAGATTGTTTCTTTAGTTTATTCAATGATTTCTAACCAGATTTCTTTATCCTTACATGCAGCCATCATAACAGTTGGAGGTAAAAATATTAGAAATAAAGATTATATAAATTATTGTCATTTTGTATTGTCAAGTTCTAAGGGCATATAGATACACATACGCGTGTCTCACACATGAACAGGTATTTTTTGCAGTATTGTTTGAAACCACTCTTTCACAATTACCTGCCTTTTTTATGTGCAATATGAAATGTCTGCCTCTGTAATATTGCATAGATAACTATTTAAATACCTATGCCTCTTCTTAAATGACTGTACTCACAGGTATATGTTTCCCAAAGGCATTGAGGTGACACAGTAAGGCGCTTCTATTGAAAGACTTAAAGGACTGTGATATGCGGTTGAGATAAAAATCTTATATTTGTTTATTTTTTTCTTCTTTAGGCTATTGTGTGTCTGTTCTTGTTCCAACGTCAGGGTTTTATGTGCCAAGCAAACATTTATGTAATACTTCCTGGCTCAGTTGCAAAGGCAAACCTGGGCAAACATGAAATATATATTATGTTTTCATATTGAAATTTTGCAACATAATGCAAGGTGTGAAAAATGAGACTAATCCAGGTAGTATACCCAATCAAGGCTTTTTCAACGGATGGACCTGTTTCAAGTGGCAAAATATAATTACTGTACATAAAGACTTTTCAAAGAAGATGTTACTTAATTGTCTGTAGTTATTACAATGGAAGGTTTCCACTTCTGTATTTCTATACAGTTGTTGCATCCTGTTCACCTCTTTCATGACATTTTGAGGAACCACAAACGAGTTTCGGAAAGATACAAATAAAAATCCCAATGTTTATTTAGGATTTACATTTAATTATTATTATTATTATGTTAAGAAATTAGTTATTTAATTTAGGTTTTGGTTGATTACCTTTTATGCTGAACAAGAATTTGGGAAAAAGACTATTGAATGAGATTTTGGTTTGGTTTTTGCTTTTCTTGAAATAAATATGGTGAAAGCCTTGATTATCTTGGTTGATTCACTTTATCATAAAATTATACCTACACGAACGATATCTTAAAACAATAATCTACAGTTTTATTGTCCATTCTTATTACACATCAATAAACTATAATTCATTGTTAAATAAGAAATATTATGTGTTTGTATTAAACCGTGATCTTGAACGGCTTGATAATAGAAACCTGACATTTTAGAAAGTCATAGGCTTATTTTTTTTAAATATTCACAACTAAGTATGTGGGTGGGCATAGGGGATGGGTGAAAACAGACATTCTCAGAGAACTAAAGCATCAACCAGTTACAATACAATAATTGAGGCAAATACTCAATACACAAATGAACTAGGCTTCAACACAAACTTAGTAACTAAACAAGACTAACTTAAGTTATTTGGACAAACTTTCCCTATCCTATGCTATACCAAAAATACAAAGAAAGCCTACAGAGAAATGAGGCTGTTTCATTGTGTTCATGATAAAGTTTGTGAACGGTGAGCTGCGGTATCGCGGGAGTTGCGCCGCGTGATGACGAGCGCAGTGAGAAGTGCAGGTGTTCCGCCATTGCTCCATGTAGAAGTATCTGCTCTGGCGTTTGACTGTCAACAATAAACTTGAGTCGGGACGCGGAGCTACGAGGTCGGGTGGAATCTCGTCGGCTGCTCCTCTATCCAGCCGCCATCCCGTCCCAACTCGGAGAATATTTTCATGTAAACACAGCGCCCACAGACGAGGCAACCATGTCCAATCTCAGCAAAGGCGGTACCAAGAAGGACACCAAAATGCGAATACGGGCCTTTCCTGTAAGTGCACGCCGCCGTCAGCGCTCCGTCCGCCGCACAGACGCACACTCGAGCCCCGCGGTCTGGCTAGGAGCTAACATGCTAACAGGCTAGCTTAACCACAACTACCATGGTTATCTTTGGAAGACCTTTAGCAAATGACATGTTGTTGTCATAATTGGGTAGTTTAAGCTTTTATCATGTGTTTATAGAGGCATTTTGGACACTTTATTCACATTGTCATGCGTCGCTAGCAGACTAACCATGCAAACCGGCAGACGTTAACATTAGCATTCTATTCGGACACTTGTTGTTTTGCATGTTTACATTTTTATTTACCCAAGACTTTTCAAGTTAAACCTCATATTAGCTCAGTTGGTCTTGGATAACTTCAGTATTTGACTATTTATCATATTAACGCTAAATGTGGCGTTTTGAAGAGGTATGTTGTGAACACAGCCGTGCTAACGATGATCTGCCGTTAAAGTTAGAGATGATCAAGTGTAATATTTTTGTCCACGTTAAAAGACAGTCTTTCCTTTTAAATGTATGAGCGATAAAACGGGGTTGTCGTTCATTTTGAAGTGAATTTTGGGCCTGACACTGACCTACAGAACGGGTAGTTTAGCTGCATGATTGACAGTGGGACCTACGTTTGTCATAAATGTGGCCCAGTCCTGACAGAGCTGTTCCTGCCAGAATCATGCATGTGTTTGGGCTTGTTCACACAGAGGAGCACACAACAGCACACAGCACCTCAAGGGCCTCCCCAAAATGACAGTTGACGAGTTTGAATGTGTCAGACATAAATGAGAGCTAATAAGAGTTGCTCAAAGTCGTAAATGGTCCATGCACTTTCAGGCAGCTCCAGGGGCCATGGCTGCAGGAGTAGTTCAACTTAAGAGAACTTTTATTTATCACACATTTAGGAAATTTCAGTGTTGCACCATACGGGAGAATAGATATGGAATTAAAAATCAACAGGAATAAACGGTACAGGTGGGAGATATCGTAAAATGTATCATATTTAGAGAAATTAAACTATCAAAAATATTGTCTATAATGAACTATTAAAAAATGACCTCCAAAAGGAGGTCAAAGTAAATATTTCAATAATGTGATAGTTCTGCCCTTTGTTGTCTGTTCTCATTTGACTTGAACCTCAGCTAAGACACTTACAGGCCCATTTTAGCACATTTCTGATGCTTTGTCTGAATATCGTAACCAAGTTAATGCAAAGAAAAGCAATCATTGACCTTTGTCAATTTCAGCCGCCTTCGAGAGTAAACTTAAATGTAAGTAATCTAAGTAAAATATTATACATCTGACCTTCGACCTCCTCAGACATACATGTAGCCTACCTGACTAATGATATTAATATGTACAGTTAAACCAACTTATTTTACAGAAAATACCTGTAAATAACCTTCGTACCAACACATCACCATTCATTTTCAAACTACTCAAAGCCCCCAGGCTACTATCACAGATGTATGAAGGGTTCATTTCCAAAATGGATTTCTCCCTTTAGAAAATGTACTATATATATTTTTTTTTAATTCCATCTTCTACTCACCACAATTTAAAATCTTTTTTTTTTTTTTATTACAGTATAATTGAGGCAATTTTTATTTCGCTTAAATAGATTCGGCATTTGAAAACGCTGCTAGTAAAGGAGTTCCTTTTCTTTTTTTGATTTATCCCATAGACAAACGAATGACACACACTAATCATCATCACCCAACTGGTCACTAATCTGCATTAATACTAGTACAACTAATCCAATGCAAAACTCCTCATAGAATTCACATAACTGCACATCAAATCATTACAGTTCTGGTCAGAGGTCATGGAGGTTCTGTCAAAGGTCTTCCGTTTCATCTCTCCATCCCCAACAGTTTGTTTACTCCCTTTATCCATGAAATTACATGACTTTCTCTGTCTATAATACTATAAACAATAAACCACTAGCTCACAGGAACATTAAAACTGTTATGTACAATAAGTGACAAACCATATGACTATGGTTATGTACAGTGCAGCATATGGACAAGCATAAATGGCAGCTAAAGTGACCAGTTTATTGTATCGTTGATTCACATTATGTTACAATTCTGCACATAGAGTCAATATGAGTCAATAAGTATAAGTGCTTTGGGAGTTACTCAAGCCATGTGATACATACATATATGATATTGTTCTGCTGGGCATTTCAAATTTGGATATAAACTGTTCATATTATTTGCATAAACAACTTTTACAGCAACTTGGCTCAATAAGGATAAGTTTGTAAATCATGTGATGCAATATCTTATGGGATTTTAAGCGCAGCACAGTTGCTCTATAGTATTACTGTAGCAGATATGTAGCTTAAAGCCGCAATGGACGATTTTTCTGCGATTTGAGAACGCAGGCGGAAGTGCGCATGCGCACTCCCCCGTGCGGACTGATACAACACACACGTGCGTTTGTTTATTAGCGCGACGGATCGCATCGCTCGTCTCCCGTAGATTTACGTCTTCTTCTGAGCCAGCTCGAACTGTCTTTCTCTGTCTTAATTTTAGGTGCGTTTTTATGATTGATACGTGGCAGGACTAATCGGCAGTCCACGCCACGAGGAAATAAGACTCAGATTTGGGCCAAAAAAATCATCCATTCAACCTTTAAGCTGTAGATACATTCTAACATGATTGTTTCCGCCTCTTCTCTTTTCAGATGACGATGGATGAGAAGTATGTAAACAACATCTGGGACCTTCTAAAGAATGCCATCCAGGAGATTCAGAGGAAGAACAATAGTGGCCTGAGCTTCGAGGAGCTGTACAGAAATGCATACACTATGGTACTCCACAAACATGGGGAGAAACTGTACACAGGCCTGCGAGAAGTGGTCACAGAGCACCTCATCAATAAAGTAAGTCTTTAGTCTTTAGTCATGCACAAGGGGAGAGTTATTTTAGAGTTGCTCCGATCAGAATATTTGAGGTAGATCACCGATATGATCATCTGAAATTTTGATCTGCTGAAACCGATCACAATATATATTAATATTAAATATACTGTACATCATTTATTAGCGAAAAATGCTTTTGATGATATTATGTTTCAACCAAATATATCTAGTTTATAGGATCAACAGTTTTCCTCTCTGAGCAGTTTGGACAGTTTGAGGAAGGAAAACGTGCAGAAGAGTGCAGCAAGGATGACTATGTGATATGCCATTGTAACTTTGACAAAACCATGATGAGCTTTGCATTTTCACTTTATATGCAGGTAACTTTGGTAAATGTAAAGCATCAAAAAACAAAATAAGACACATCAGTTTTTGCAGGCCCGTGGCTCTTTTTACATTCAAAGCATGCATTAAATTATTGCTTTTTAAGAGAGAGCTCGTATTTCCATGTTTAGTAACCCACGTTTAGTAAACACGCGGCTGCTCCGTTGTTGTCCGCTCCAGGACCAGGCGAGGTGGATACAGACTTGAGGATACATCGGGACTTACAGGATCACATCAGAGTTTGTGCATTTTAAAGAGGATTTCATAAGGAGCTCTAACCACGCTACAACAATAACTTATAGATCATCTAACTCAATGTAAATGTGGTCGATGCGTCTGATCGACCCATTTTGCAGATCATGATTGGCAGCCAATTGATCGGAGCATTGATGTTTCTTTCATTTTTGAAAATCAGAAATATAATGAATCCGGTTCAAAACTGGCAAAGTGAATCCAAACAGGTCATTCTTATGTAGAAGTGCCTTGGAGGCCTGCGAGTGCATACCACCAGTGGAGCCACTTGAGTTTGTCTCCTCCCTCCATGTTTTTAGCATAATGGACAAATTATGATGAATATGTTTTACACAAAATTATGATGAATATGTTTTACATACATAACTAGGACAAAATCTGGAAAATATATATTCAATGAGAAAAAAGTTAGGGATGTCAAAATGAACGCGTTAACTCATGCGATTAATCATAGAAAATTGACATATTAATCATCGATGGACGCTGATAAATCACACGTCTGTTTTGACTAAACACGCAGGGAGGTGACCTGAGCGAAGGAGGAGCTGCGCTGACATCGCATGGTTACATTTACACATAAAAACCATCAGTCTGGACACACACAGGTTTGGTTTTGTCACGGAGCACACATTGTTCCACTTGTTTCTCCGCGGCATCTTTAGGTGTTTCCACTCGTCAAAATCAGCCACTGGGTGATGATTACGGGCGTAACGCTGTGGAGAGATAAGACCAAAGACCACCGGAGATCTGGAGTTGAACAGTATGCGCTCTGTGGCAAAAACTAAACTTGCATGCAAGCACTAAGACGGGTGAAATGGCCAAACATGTCACCGAACTGCTACAGAACTCCTGTAGACGCCAGCTCCATCTGTCACCGTCAGAACCACTGTTATTATAGGCCTAGAACCCACTAAACCTGTTCAGTCATCTACATTTACCTGAAGCATGTGGCCACAGATTCAACATGAAATGCAATGATTCCAGACCTAAATTGTAGTTGATTGGGCATTGAAATTATTTATTTAGATTTATTAAATAATTAGCCTAATAGACTATTAGAAATGATTATTTAATTTAATTCGGAAAATGTGTAAAATACTTTTTTTTAATAATTACGTATTAAAAAGCAAGAGTGTAATTAATCTGCTTTTTTATTTATTTTTTTATTTGTATTCATTTATACAAGTTCTCTTTGTCATGTGTAACCTGTTAAAATACAACACAGAATAAACAACAAACACAAATAAAACATTCAATAAAATTAACAATTAATTGCTACATAAAACACATTTATACATACACTATGAGATAAAACTATATACAAATTGATTGACAGCAATAGACAAATATAATAAAAATTAGACTTGACTTGACCACAACCAAAGTGCTAAACCTCAGAAACCAAAACTGACATCTGTTGATTTATGGTCCGTACGTACGTACCGTACAGGGGGTCCGTACGTACGTACGGGGGGTCCGTCCGTACGTACAGGGGCTCGTACCGTCCGTACAGGGTCTGCAGGAAGATTCTCAACTGCCCTTTTGTTCTGAAAATTCCACAGCACAGAAGTTAAAGCAACAGTCTTTTATCTTGGATGTCGACTGCCATAAAACTAAAACAATAACAACAGCAACAACAGTCTAAGGAATAAAGTCTGGCGGTAATGCAACACTCGGATGCCAACCGCCATAAAACAACAACAACAACAACAGAAGATCTTTGTCTCACTTCAAATTCAAAAGGACACAAAATGTTTTGTGGCAATACAATTCTCCTCATCAATATTTATAAATAATTAAATGGCAAAAATGTTGAACCAACTTCTCCCTCTTATCTATTTGACTGCACTTTTGTCTACACAAAGTGCTGCAGACTGAAGTGCTGCAGGGAGCTGTGATCACGTGTTCTTTTTGTGAAAGTGCTCGTACTCCATCATCTCTGTCCAGAAACATGGGAAGGTCATTTTCAGACATGTGAGATGTTTGGTGCTGACCCATGCTGCAGTGAGACTTATGTCAGGCTTTTGAGGCTACAGTACAGGACAAAATGAAAGGAAACTTCAGATAATTGTGTTCTGATTTGTGGGAAACTTCACTTAGTTTTGCTGCAGTCGAGTTTAACTTTTCCCCCTCTTCTTCCAAAGGTTCGAGAAGATGTGCTGAATTCTCTAAATAATAACTTCCTTCAAACATTGAATCAAGCCTGGAACGATCATCAAACGGCAATGGTGATGATTAGGGACATCCTCATGTACATGGTGAGTCGTGCATTTTCACTAGTTTTTCTAGCAATTTTTCTCAAGCATTCTAATCAAATCACATGGTTCTTATGCCAACGTCTTAACCTGTAGATTAATATTAGATTTTAAATGTTCTGGCCGCTGTAATTTAACATTTTTAACATTTATCTGTTTGCATTTTAGGACCGCGTGTACGTACAACAGAACAACGTGGAGAACGTCTACAACCTGGGCCTCATTATTTTCAGGGATCAAGTTGTCCGCTACGGCTGCATTCGAGACCACCTCCGACAGACCCTCCTGGACATGATCGCCCGGGAGAGGAAGGGGGAGGTGGTGGACAGGTAATCTACATGCAATAGAATTTTACCAACCACGAGCTTCATTTGTAAAAGAGTGCATCAAGTTTGACTTCATAGATTATGGATGGATAAAACAGCCTTGAAGCGGCCTTAAAGTGTATTGCTTAGTGCATCCTAGCCTACTTGCACGCCGAGGTTTGAGTGCTTGTAGAACATGTCAGCAACTCAGGTGTGTGGAGGGGCACATGTGGGTCGAAACCACTGATGTGTTTAGTTTTGTCAGTTTATTACAGAGGTAAACTGAGAAAGGGGGCTGTAAAATGATGGTACACAATATTCTGTTCTATGAAAAGTCAATACCCATGCCACGACTATTATCTGGGGCCTCATTTATAAAGCACACTAGAATAAATGTTTTTTCAAACGTCCATCAAATATGACGTACTCCACTGCTCTCCACGCCTCTGTGTCGAAGAGCACAATGTTTATCACTATTGATGTTGAGAGCTGTGTACGCTGAGTTTTGTGCATTATAAATGAGGCCCCAGAGTTCATCTTTTTTCCTTTTTGTTCCTTTCTGTTCTCTTTACATCAGGGGTGCAATAAGGAACGCGTGTCAAATGTTGATGATCCTGGGCCTAGAAGGGCGGTCTGTTTATGAGGAAGACTTCGAAGCCCCGTTTCTAGAAATGTCTGCAGAGTTTTTTCAGGTTCGAACTGATAAATATATGCAACATATTGTAAATGGCGCTGAGACGTTTAGATCATTGTTCATTTGTCTTCCAGATGGAAAGTCAAAAGTTCCTTGCTGAAAACAGTGCCAGTGTATACATCAAGAAGGTGGAAGCCAGGATTAATGAAGAGATTGAGCGGGTGATGCATTGCCTGGATAAATCCACTGAAGAGCCCATTGTCAAAGTGGTGGAGCGAGAACTCATCTCCAAGCACATGAAGACCATTGTAGAGATGGAAAACTCGGGCCTGGTCCATATGCTCAAGAATGGCAAGACAGACGGTACGATTTTGATTTGATTGAGCCAAAAGCAGTTTTTACAGCAGGGACTCACTTTCAGTGTCTGTCTTGGCAGATCTGGCGTGTATGTACAAACTGTTCAGCAGAGTTCCCAATGGGCTGAAGACCATGTGTGAGTGCATGAGCTCGTACCTGAGGGAGCAGGGCAAGGCTCTGGTGTCAGAGGAGGGGGAGGGGAAAAACCCAGTGGACTATATCCAGGTACGGTACACACTGGACATTCCTAGAAAACTTTTGGAAAGCAGGGCAGCAACTCAAAGAATACTATTAGAAAACTGGAATTTTGACAATGATATTTCAAACATATTTTCAAGCCTTTTTGGGTTACATTAACCCTAAACAGAGTTGGAATGGTTTATTGACTGTAAAATCGCATGTTCCTTCTATTCAATGTTCTGCTTCTTGATGTAATGTCTGTGTTCATTACAGGGTTTGCTGGACCTAAAGTTACGATTTGATCGCTTCCTTCAAGAATCTTTTAACAACGACAGACTTTTCAAACAAACCATAGCTGGAGACTTTGAGTACTTCCTAAACCTCAACTCTCGTTCTCCTGAATACCTTTCACTTTTTATTGATGATAAACTGAAGAAAGGGGTCAAAGGGGTAAGTTTAAAGTCTGCTTGAAATCACCTAGAGTATTTTATCATCACTAATCTCTGTCTCCACCTGTTGGACAGCTCACAGAGCAAGAGGTGGAGTCTATACTGGACAAAGCCATGGTGTTATTCCGCTTCATGCAGGAGAAGGATGTGTTTGAAAGGTATTACAAACAGCACCTCGCCCGCAGACTGCTCACTAACAAGAGTGTCTCTGATGACTCTGAGAAAAACATGATCTCAAAGCTCAAGGTGAGAAAACGTCTCATTTAATGCCCTAAGATCTACTTATTGCATCAACTTTTAACTTAACAGAGCTGGTCTGTCTGTGAGCCCTTAAAACACACTTTTGTCTCTAACAGACAGAGTGCGGCTGTCAGTTTACCTCAAAACTGGAGGGCATGTTCCGGGACATGAGCATCTCCAACACGACATTGGATGAGTTTAGACAACATTTACAAACTACTGGGGTAAGGACTATGTGACAAACCGTATGGACAATATGATGCTCCTCTCTTCTACCGGTGATGTGTGGGGGCAAAAGACAGTGTGCCACCAAAAGACTTTTCAACCATGTGATGACATAGGAAGGAGTTTCTATCTATAGGATGTTTCTGTTGTAGTGAAGTAGCAGGAAAATACTTGGACACGGCTCACTATAGTTTTCAATGCAAAAAACAAACTATTCTCGCTAATAGTTGGTACCACTTTATAATAACTACACCTTAATTTACCCTTGACAAAGCATGAACAAAGACTTACGGTCATTCACTACAAGCAAAACTCTTTTGTTTCGGATGTTTATGTTCCTGTTAAGGGGTGCAATCTTGGCCATTTTTACACTCACCTTATTTAAATATATAAAAAACCTGGAAGCTTGACGCAAGCTTGTAATACCTTTTTTTTTTCCACGTTTCTGCGCGTAAACCACAGAAGTTTCAAATTGATATCTTTAAACTAAAGCTGTTTTTCTGATTACCTGTAGTGTTTTGCTTTAATTCATAAGAATATAGTTTATTAAGCATGATTCAGGCTTAGTAACTACTTAATTAATGTTAGAATGGGGCTATTAAGCCTGAATCATTCTTAATAAAGTGTTTGTTCACGATGAATAAAGTCTTGGTTCATGCTTTATTAAAGCATGAATAAGTGTATGATACTTATAAAGTGTCAACAAAGTTTTCTACTACCAAACCAGCAAATGCAAAAATAAATAAATAAAACGAGAGATGCAAACATTCTAAGTCTAAGCAATCATAAATGCACTGCCATTTCATACAGTTATAAGATCACATTTCTGCACCTGTAGATTAAACAGTCTTTTAGATTCGACCCTTAGACTCACACATCTGCCTGTTTTTGTGGTATTCTTTTTTTTGTGCTGATTTTATGCGCATTCACAAGAATGCCCTGTAGTGATGAGTAGATGTCTGTCTTTGATTTACCTGGACTTGTGTTATGGCCATCATAGGTGTCACTTGGGGGAGTGGATCTAACGGTTCGAGTCTTGACCACAGGATACTGGCCCACCCAATCAGCAACACCCAAGTGTAACATCCCGCCCTCTCCACGTCATGCATTTGAAGTCTTTAGGAGGTCAGTCTGACCGTCCATCATGGCAACATTTGAAATAGTTTTTTAATGTTCAAAGATCTTCCACAAATGTTGTAACTTGCTGTGTAGGTTTTATCTTGGTAAGCACAGCGGCCGACAGCTCACACTGCAGCATCACATGGGCTCGGCAGATTTAAACGCCACGTTCTACGGCGCAATCAAAAAGGTATGTTGAATGTACAAGAATTTCTAATGCTGCATAGTTTGTTCTTTTGTGTTCCAAATGCCTCATGACTGACCATAACACTGATTTACCAATTGCCCTAACCTGGTTTTAGGAAGATGGGTCTGAAGTTGGAGTGGGAGGAGCTCAAGTGACGGGTTCCAACACTAGAAAGCACATCCTGCAGGTGTCCACCTTTCAGATGACCATCCTTATGTTGTTCAACACAAGAGAAAAGTCCACGTTTGAGGTATCTAAACAGCCGTGTGCATTCATGAATCTGCACATCTAGATTATCCTAACTTTATTGTATCCATTGTAGGAAATCCAGCAGGAGACGGACATACCGGAAAGGGAGCTGGTGCGAGCACTTCAGTCCCTGGCCTGCGGGAAACCAACCCAAAGAGTTCTCACCAAGGAGCCTAAATCCAAGGAGATGGAGAACGGCCATGTGTTCAATGTCAATGACCAGTTCACCTCCAAATTACATCGAGTGAAGATCCAGACAGGTAGAGGAAAGCTCCTTTTAGACATGCGTTAGGCCTTCATCGTGTCGTTTCTGTGCTAATGCTGTCCGTGTTATAATGTGCTAGTGGCGGCAAAACAAGGAGAATCGGACCCAGAGAGGAAAGAGACGCGACAAAAAGTGGATGATGACCGAAAGCATGAAATAGAAGCTGCTATAGTTCGCATCATGAAGTCCAGAAAGAAGATGCAACACAATGTTCTAGTAGCAGAGGTAAGTTGTCTCTTCGTGCCTCAGTGAGTAAAAGTAAAACATCTAAATCATAGACTTAACCATTATTAATGCTGTGTTGTTTTCACAGGTCACGCAGCAGTTGAGAGCACGGTTCCTCCCCAGTCCTGTAGTTATCAAGAAGCGCATTGAAGGACTTATTGAGCGAGAATATTTGGCACGAACGCCAGAGGACCGTAAAGTGTACACTTATGTAGCGTAATGCAAGTGAATTCAATGAAAGTGGAATCCAATCTTTTTGTGGACTACATTCAATGAACTTGGAAGTGCTTTCATCAATGATTTTGGGAGACACTGGGAAGCTTCAAAGACGGGAAGTTTTCTAGCAATATTAGATTTCTTCTGGTGAGAGAAACGAATGGGGGTCTAGTTTTGTACAATTCATGTTCCTTGTGGCCTTTGGAGAGAATTGGGTGGGCATGTTTGCCAATTTACTACATGCTGATCTTAAAGAATCAAGAATAAGTTGAATGGCTAAGCAAACATGGTCTACACGGAGAGCAAGAAAACGAATGAATTCACTCCCCACTTTTTAAATGTTTGTCAATGTGTTTCAGTTGTTTTGTGGCACAATTATGGCTGCACTGGTGGATGTGCAGTTGCTCTTGACCTTCCCGTCTGGGATTTTAAACCTTTAAGAGGTCATAATGGTAACTGCTAAAGGCCTGGTTTACTAGAGCAGGCCAACACTTTTTTGAGGGCTTGACAAAACAGGAAGAGTGCTTAATTTATGTTGCAATTATAACTGTTTTGAGGTTGTGGTTTTACTGTCTGGTATGAATTGGCTGCACCTCGCATAGAATGAGATATTTAATTTAAACGGGTATCAGAGACACATTTGCCCTAGACAGAGCAGTTGGTGACATCCACAGATGAAAGTTCACGGCATGTTTTATGCAGTAGGCCTCGGGCGTTTGGTCACCACTGACTTTTCAGCTATAACCCATCTCCAAATACATTCTTCAAGGTGCGAGTTACAAGCAAACCCCTTTTCCCATTTCTCTACAGCAATTTGAACAAGTGGATCAGTCCAATGCCGTTCCGTGTTCCAATATGTACAAATTGTAAAATAATAATTGTTCTCACTGCAAAGGTGGATTGTACAGGGCCTTGTTTTCATCATTAAATGTAGAGTAAATGAATTGAAATGTTTTGTTTTTTTTAACCACCATAAATACGTTGACATGTTTATCATCATAAGACAAATCTGCATCTCCTAAGTGAAGATCTGAATGAGGTTTAAAGTGTAACAGTGAAGTCGTGTTAGAGTGTAAGTTATTACCAAACCAAACCTAACCATGGGCTTGTAGACTGTAATGCTCTTAACTCTCTAACAACACAGTTTCCAGGGTTTAGAGCGGGTTCTTACAAACATACGACCCTCCTGGACCCCTCCTTTGTCCTCACATTAGCCGTGTTAGGCGCGTGCCATCTGCCCCGTTATTCTCGACAGCTTTGGGCTTAAGCTGTCCCCTCTCTGTCCCCTCTCTGTCCCCTCTCTGTGCCTTCCTTTCCCCGGGTCCGAGCCACAGTCTGACCCGGTGATGATCCACAGCGCGCACATCCCGTGGAGTAACTTAACGTTCAACACTTTTTACATCTCGACGGAGTTTGGTTGCCTGATGACGTCAGTGTCCCGCAGAGTCCTGTGTTTGGACCAGAACAGGACAAACGGGACGCTTCTCTCCGTCCGGACTCCTCCAACTTAAGCTCGCACGTTAGTGTCTGAGAGCTGAAATGTGCTGAGTGATGTTTCCCCGCGCGCCACTGAAGCAGAAGCGTCATGAAAGCGTGGAGTCCGGAGCAGAAAGTGAGTAGTAAACGCGTTAGCTCTGGGCTAACACGAGCTAACACATTAACACAGTGTAGCACGTTTTGCACGGCTTGGATAGTGGAAAACAGCATTTCTTATGAAGCGTGCGACAGTCTGCTGTGCCTGTTTGCTTTCTGTACATTGTGTATTTGGTAAATATAGCTTTTTTGCTTCTGTTGGCCAACAACAGATCACTCGTTGTCATGGTGACGGGGGGATGTTTGTCACACCAACCACAAGATGGAGACAGATGTTTGTCTT
Organism: Eucyclogobius newberryi; assembly: GCF_026437365.1. NCBI lineage: Eukaryota > Metazoa > Chordata > Actinopteri > Gobiiformes > Gobiidae > Eucyclogobius > Eucyclogobius newberryi. The sequence continues at coordinate 15,575,332 of NW_027315724.1, read as the reverse complement.
TCATCCTCTGACACCAGTCAAAAAGTGGAATAATGACGTCTTATTTGTTTTTGTGTCATTCAGATACAAAAACAAATTAACTTAAGGAAAATAACAATCACAAATGACACAAATATACAAATGAATAAACACGTAAAATGTGGACTGCTAAACATTAGAGCAATTTCCTCCAAATCGCTCTTAGTTAATGAATTAATTAGTGACTATAACATAGATCTTCTAGCTCTAACTGAAACGTGGCTTCAACAAGACGACTACGTCAGACTAAATGAGTCCACCCCACCCACCCATGTTAACTTTCAGACTGCCAGGAGCACAGGCCGAGGTGGTGGTGTGGCAGTGATCTCACACTCAAGCCTACTCATGAGCCCTAAAACTAACAATGCATTTCACTCATTTGAAAGCCTCATGCTGTCAATCACATGTCCAAATATGAAAAACCAAAAAGGAGTTTTGTTCATAGTTATCTACCGACCTCCTGGTCCCTACTCAGAGTTTTTAACAGAGTTTTCTGACTTTATATCAAACTTAGTGTTAGCCTGGGATAAAATAGTTATAGTTGGAGACTTTAATATCCACGTGAACATGAGTGATGACGCTCTCAGTAATGCCTTCAGCGCCTTGTTAGACAGCATTGGTTTCACTCAGAATGTAAATAAACCGACTCACACTCACAAGAACACTCTGGATCTTGTCCTAACGTATGGAACAGAGATTAGTGACCTCATTGTCCTCCCTCAAAACCCTATATTGTCAGATCATTTCCTAATTACCTTTCAGTTTATTCTTAAAGATCATCCAGTCCCACAAAATAAAGTTATAATGAAAAGGACAATATCTGAAAAATCTATCTCAAAATTCAAAGAAATAATAGAGCCAATATTCAGTGACATGTCATGTGATCCTGCTGAGAACAGTTTTAGTCCCAGTTTAAGTGATCAATGTGTCGACTTGACCATGAATTCTCTGAAGTCTGCTCTTGACGTTGTCGCGCCGTTAAAACAGAAGGTCATTAGGCCAAAGCGCGCCTCCCCCTGGTACAACCAAGAACTGCGTTCACATAAACAAAAAGTTAGAAAGTTAGAGGGATTATTTCGTCGCTCTCACACCGAAGAATCCCTAAAAGCATGGAAAAGTTGCCTGCTGTCCTATAAGCAGGCTCTGCGTAAGGCCCAAACCAGATATTATTCAAATCTAATAGAAGTCAACAAAAGTAACACTAAATTCCTTTTCAGCACTGTAGCTAGGCTAACAAACTGTCACAGTGCAGTAGAGCCCTCAATCCCAACTACACTCAGCTCTGATGATTTCCTCCTATTTTTTAACAATAAAATAAAAACAATCAGAGATAAATTAGATGAAATTACCCCCGCTATTAGCCCTGAACTAGCCCAAGCTTTAAATCTAACGTCCCATATAAATCCACCTGTAAACTTAGAAAGGTTCATAGCTGTTGATCAAGCAGAGATAACTTCAGCCATTATGTCCTCTAAAAGCTCAACTTGTGTCCTAGACCCCATTCCAAGCAGACTCCTCAAAGACACTAATTATAGACCCTATTCTTAATATAATAAATACTTCACTCGAAAGTGGTTATGTTCCACAGTCCTTCAAACATGCAGTCATTAAACCTCTTCTGAAAAAGCCTAATCTAGATGCCGACCTATTGGTAAACTACAGACCTATTTCAAATCTTCCCTTCGTCTCTAAAATCCTTGAAAAAGTTGTAGTAAAACAGCTTTGTCGCCACCTGCAGGACAATAACTTATTTGAAGTTTTCCAGTCAGGGTTCAGAGCCCACCACAGCACTGAAACTGCACTAGTTAAAGTCACAAATGATTTGTTATTAGCCGCTGACGATGGACTGGTCTCAGTCCTGGTCCTGTTGGACCTCAGCGCAGCGTTTGACACCATCGACCACAACATTCTACTGCAGAGGTTAGAATGTGATGTAGGTGTTGGAGGAACAGCCCTCAGCTGGTTTAAATCCTATCTATCTGATAGGTTCCAATTTGTTAATGTAAACCAGAGCTCCTCACCAAGCTCTAAAGTAATTTACGGTGTGCCACAGGGTTCGGTACTCGGTCCAATTCTGTTTACTCTTTATATGCTGCCATTAGGCAACATTATCAGAAAGCATGGCATTAACTTCCACTGCTATGCAGACGACACTCAGCTGTATTTATCAATGAAACCTGATCAGAGCGATCAAGTAGACAGACTTAGTACTTGTGTGAAGGAGATAAAAACCTGGATGACACTAAACTACCTGCTTCTTAACCCTGAAAAAACCGAGGTCATTGTGCTTGGCCCTAAGCATCTACGAGATGCTCTATCTGAGCAGATAGTCACACTGGACAATGTCAGTGTAGCCTCCAGTTCTACTGTAAGAAACCTTGGAGTCTTATTTGACCAGGAGCTCTCATTTAAAGCTCATATAAATCAAGCTTGTAAAACAGCCTATTTCCATTTGCGCAACATAGCCAAAATCAGAAGAATTCTGCCTAAAAGTGATGCCGAAAAACGTATCCATGCATTTGTAACGACTAGATTAGACTACTGTAACTCCCTGCTTGCAGCGTGTCCTAAAAGCTCCATAAAAAGCTTTCAACTGGTTCAAAATGCAGCAGCAAGATTACTAACAGGAACAAAAAGAAGAGAGCACATTACGCCAGTGCTGAAGTCTCTTCACTGGCCCCCCGTCGAGTCTAGAATCAAATTCAAAATTCTACTCTTGACCTACAAAGCCAGAAATGACATGGCCCCATCCTACCTCAAAGATGCTATAGAACCATATCATCCAAACAGAGCTCTTCGCTCTCAGAATGCCGGCCTTCTGGTGGTCCCAAGAGTCTCTAAAAGTACAGTAGGAGGTAGAGCGTTTAGCTACCAAGCTCCTGTGTTATGGAATCAGCTCCCGACCCATGTTAAATATGCTGACACAGTCTCTTCATTTAAGTCCAGGCTTAAAACGTTCCTCTTCGAAATCGCTTATGGTCAGACCAGTTAGGAACAGAAAGATAAACCCACAGCTTTAGCTACGCTGCCCTAGGAGTAACTATGCTGGGGGAAGTATGACAGCTTGAGTACTATCCTCTTCTTCTGACTACTTATGCTATCAAACAATATTTATTTTTTGATTCCACTTGCAAACTGTTCACCGCCTTCTTTTCTTTCTCTCACTCCTGAGGACCTGTGGACCCAGATGCCCCTCCCCTGGTGAAGTGGTCCCTGCCCTGTGTGGACGGTCCCTCATCTGCCTGAAGAGTGGCTCCAGTTCGCCTCAGACGGTCCCTCTTCTGCCTGAAGAGTGGGTCCAGCTCCAGTCTCCTCGTGTCCGTCTGTGAGAGTCGGATCTCTCCTTCACTGGAACTCCTCCAGGTTTCTACGCTTTTTTCCCAAAGAGGTTTTTTTTGTAGTTTTTCCTGGCCGAGAAGGAGAGTCTAAGGACAGAGGACCCTGGGACATCGTCCCTCGCCACCACAGACATTGTCTGTCTTCATCGCCACCACAGACATTGTTGATTCATTTCTCCCTGTGGCCCTCAGAGGCGACTGTTGTTGTGATTTTGGGCCTTACAAAAATAAATTGATTTGATTTGATTTGACTCCAGCAAGATGTCCTCACCTGCCAGTAAGTCCTAATAATAAAGGGCATCTTGTGTTAGTCATTTGTGTCCTAAATGTGTGCTTTCTTTCAGCTGATGTGAAGACCAGACGGCTGAGGCAGCAGCGGCTGCAGAGCACACTTCTGCTACATTTGCACTTGCTGGCCAACCCTGGAGACTCGCTGCTCCTGCAGCAGACCCTGGACCAACTTCTGCGCTGGCTCTGTCCCAGCCTCCGCATCTTTCATGTGTCAGAAAGGGCATCACCATATAAAACATATACTCGATTGTGTCCTGTGGCTGGTCAGTTATCTTGCATGTCGAGCATAATTTTATTGGCAACATAAAACATAACATAAAAACAAACTATTCATATTTTAGGCTATCCTTCTGTGGCCATCACCTTCTTCCTTCATGAAGCTTATGGAGAAGAGCGAATCCTCAAAGTCCTTGACTTCTTGCAGCACCCTCCATGGCAGTATCACCACACAGAGAGCTGTGGCAGTCGGACATTAGGTGTCCACATCTCCTCCTGTAGCTCACCTGATAATCCCTCCCTCAGGCCCTACCTCCTGCCCAGTAGAGACTTCTACAGTCTGGGTGCAGGAATGCCTGTGTGGGGGGTGCGCCCGGTGCACTGTGGAGGAGAGATCCTGCGTGTCACACTTTACACTGGATATGATAACTATGAGGACTCTGTGAGACTCTACGAAACAGTATTACAACGACAAGCTGAGGAGCAAAAGACGGGCTTCTGCTGGTTCACCCTTCACACAGGTAAGTGCGACAGATGGATGAACCAAGCCAGATGGACCAAGCATATCTGAATTGCTATTTACTTGACAGAGCCCGGGCTGACCCTGCAGCTTGCTCTAAAACAGTTGTCACCCGGGGTTCGAGTTGAGCCATGCAACTCTGCTGTGCTGCAGTTCAATGTGGAGGAAATAGGACAGTTGGTTCCTCTGCTGCCTAATCCCTGTACACCTATCAGCCCAACACGCTGGCAAACCGAGGACCTGGATGGAAACAAGGTGCTCTTCCAGGTAAAAAAAAAAAAAAAACATTTTGCCACCCTCAGAACTTAAATTGTAGATTTCTTGGCTACATTATTTGAGAACACCCATCACAAGTAACAAAGCGGTCAAAGACCCTTATGTTAAGTGTGTGTTAATGCTGCCAAAGTCACTTAGCCTGTTCAAATCTCTTTGGTCCAAGTGTGGATCATAATCCCGTCCTTCTGTGCTGTAGGTAAAAACCTCAGTTCAGCCTCAGCGACCTCTGACCTGTGCTTTCCCCCTGAGCGGACCCACTGTGTCGCCTCGAGGGCGACAGCTCAGCAGCGTGTCCCCGAGCAGGTTCAGCAGCCCCCTCTCCTGGCACGCTCACAGACAAGGCAAGTGGACTCATCTATGTAAATGTGGACACAACTACTGTAGGTCACTGGTCACGGCCCTATCTGCTTCACTCTCAGTTACATGTCTGATGGTTTATTTCACAGGTTCAGGTTCTAATGTGTAACTGTTTGTGGTTTGTCCTGCAGGGCATAAAGCTCGAGATGGTGATGGAAGAGCAGACAGTTTTGGTTCAGGCAGTGGGTGCAGCAGTCCTCCTGGCAGCTCGTGTTACTCGTCCCAGCGCAGCAGTCCTGCACCAGTGGCCCTCTCCCATCAGACAGAGTCCCCTCGCCCACACATCACACGCTCTCTGTCCCACCTGCTTCTAGAGGAAGACGAGGAGACCAACGTGGACACAGGAGACCTGGTCTCACCTTTGATTGACATTGTTCCCAAAACGATCAGGCGTTCTTCCTCTGTGGACCTGCTGATGAGTCAGAGCTCAGAGAGGCCAGCAGCAGTGGGGGCCTCAGCAGTGGAAGTGATGGCTAAAGAGCTGAGGGAATGTCTGCCCCGGACCCTCGGCAGCACTGCACAGACTGAACTCAGCCCCAGATCCAATGGGATCAGCAGGACTAGGCCTGAGCCCCCCACAACGCTGTCTCTGAAAGCAAACAGTGAAGAGAACATGGACGAGTTCTACATCTGAACCCTACAAGACACTATCATGTGGAGCATAGACTTTACACTTTTATTTTTTAATATAAAATACTAGATATATTTTTTTGGTCAAAAGGTTCATTTGATCATGCTGGAGTTATTGATAAATAGATTCTTCCTCTTCTGTGGGACAGTAATGTTACATGACTAATGTCCGCGTGCAGCTTCTGTCTCGTCCTGATTCAAACTGGTTTTAAAGTTGTGATGTTTACAGTGAACTGAGGCTGCAGAGACTTCTATATTGTGATGAAGCTATGGCCAAAGTAAGCTGTAGGATCAGCTGTGCAGCGAGATTAAGTGAAACTTGAGTGGAGAACTCCCTCAGCAGATGGTCAAAACCCCCTTTTCTGCTCTTGGATGTGGTGTGTGTGACACAGAGCCAACGATTAAGAGTTGTTTTTTAATTAAAATTACACTTGTGGTTCAAACAGTAACATAGTAAAAAGCTGTCATATTTTCAAAAGGACACACTTTTTATACTGAATAATAATCATGTGAAATGTTTTCAAAGCAGTTAGAAATATTATTTCTACTGATTATGACTGACCTTTACAAGTTGTAAGTTGAGTTTCTGTCCACATGTCCTGTACTGATGAGCGACTATTGAGGAAAAACATTTTTAACAATATATTTTTTATAAAGACCCAAATTATGTTCTGAAATTGTGCGAATCAAACAGAAAAGTACTGTAATGTAATTAATATTGCAATCTCTCACCTACATACAAAAGTCAGGATATTGTAACAGAATTTGAAATAACATTTCAACATGAATTCATTGCACTGGATGTTGAGGTCCCAGCTCTTTCTACAGGTCAAAGAATAGTATTGCTCTGAGGACTGTTGCTGCAGCCAGCCCAGCTTAGATCTTTGGCCCACTGTCCCTCTTTGGTCACTCGCACCTTCAGGGGGTCAAACCTCCAGAAGCGCTGCTCTCTGAACAGATAGAGGCGTCCGTCCGGGCGGGTCAGTGCCCCATTGGTGCCCTTGGGTACCCCTGTCCAGTCTGTCAGTCTGCGGGGGTAGTAGGGCTCTGCACGCAGCGTCCTCAGGTTCAAAACAAAGTATCGTGAGCCCTTAAACAGGATCATGTGTCCCAGAGGGGCGTAGAAGAAAGCACAGTCAGGGTGTCGAGGGAGGTCCAACTCCACAGTTATCCTGGGAAAACCTGAGTCCAGCTGTGAGCCAGAGTAACGCCACATCCTACGCCCTGAACACAAACCAGGATTAAAGCATTCACAAACATGTGGTCATTACAATCAAGGGGAGACTTGATATTACAGCAAGATATTTTTATTTCTGAAAACATAAAAATTGCTCTTTGGTTAATTATTGCATCATCACCAATGAGTTCAATTCTACCTTTGAAGAAGTACAACTTGGAGTCGAGGGGGGAGAAGGCAGCGGCCTCGATGGCTGGAGGCAGGTCTGCCCATCGCTGTCGAAGAGGCAGGGGTCTAGTAACAGCACCTCTGGGTGACACCGTCCAGAAGAAACTGCCCCGAAACACCAGCACCATGTCGTTTTGGTCTAAAATATATATATGCCTGAATTTTGAGAGCGTGGTTGAATACAGACGGCTCTGATCATGATAAACGTACCCATAGTGATGGCATCAAACACCCCTTGGCAGTAGAGCGGCTGGTGGGTGTTGTGGGGGGTCTCAGTGAGCTCCCACTGCTGCAGCACTGTGTGGAGCGCCTGTCCTGGCAGTCTGACGGTACGTGCTCCTGATGGCTTACCTACAGCAAGACACACCGACATTTGAACTGACTATATACTACAATTATTTGATAATTAGCTGAGATGTTTTTTTTCAAAGTGTACTAAACTTTTGTCTTCATGGAGATGATTTTGCTTTTGAACCTTTTCTACCATGAACCCTTCTGGACAAATGATTAATTAGATCGACAAGCTTTGCTGGAATGTTCCAGAGCATAGCATTAAACCTAAAAGGTACATATTACGTGAAGTGGACATTTATGAGCTTTTAAATATGTTATACCTGTGTTTCTTCATCATTAATGTGCTCAAAGTTGTGCCAGAAAATGTTTTCTCTCTCTGGCCTCAGGCGGCCCGGAGCACACGGCCCAGAGCAGAGACGGCCCGGAGCAGACGGCCCAGAGCACACGGCCCGGAGCAGACGGCCCAGAGCAGACGGCCCAGAGCAGAGACGGCCCGGAGCAGACGGCCCGGAGCACACGGCCCGGAGCAGACGGCCCAGAGCAGACGGCCCAGAGCAGAGACGGCCCGGAGCAGACGGCCCGGAGCAGACGGCCCAGAGCACACGGCCCGGAGCAGACGGCCCGGAGCAGACGGCCCGGAGCACACGGCCCGGATCAGACGGCCCGGAGCACACGGCCCGGAGCACACGGCCCGGAGCACACGGCCCGGAGCAGACGGCCCGGAGCAGACGGCCCAGAGCACACGGCCCAGAGCAGACGGCCCGGAGCAGACGGCCCGGAGCACATGCCGCGGGGATACAGCACTTTCATTAGGCTACAAGAGCTGTCAGAGAAGTGATGTGCACATCTGCCTGACATTTGCGTGGGAGCAGCTCATGGATCAGCAGCTGGAGAGAGGTTCGTGCCAGAGGGAGGAATGATAGCTGAAGGTAGACTTTACATTGGGGAAAAAGAGAATGTAAAGGTTTTTTTATTCATGCACAAGTTGTACTGGGTTCTACTCAGACCTTTTGATTTACCAACAGTAAACTAGATTTTAAAATAATAATCAAAAGGTTTGCTTAAGAATGCATTTTAGAAATCTATTCATAACTCTCAAGATTGTCAATGTACATGTTACATTTGTTATTAAACTTATTAAACTTGTTTAAACGTTCAAGACGAATAAATACATTTTAAAAGAGTTACTACCATTTTGCCTTCCTTTCACTTCCTTAACTACTGTGATAGTTGTTTATCTATTGAATTTATTAAAATATATTTTTTTTATTTTATTTATTCTATTATTGACATTATAATTTTATTTCTATTATGATTTGTTTTTCTTTTTTTAAATTATCTGTTGGCCCTGCGACGAGTTGGCCACTGTCCAGGGTGTACCCCGCCTAAGGCCCCAAGTCACTGGGATAGGCTCCAGTCACCCGCGACCCCGAAAGGGAACAAGCGGTAGAAAATGGATGGATGGATGGAAATTATCTTTTACATTTCCACCTTTAATCACTCTCTGAAGTCCCCTTACAAAAAAATACATTTACACACACGCACATCTTTAGCACAAAGTCCCCACTTGATTTTGTCTGTTGCACCTACAAACTATTCTGTGTTGTTATTTTTATGATTTAGTTAGTCTACTGTTTTATTTGGTAAATGTTCATGATCTCACATCTTTTACCTGGTTTGTCCGTCTTGCATTAAATAAATACATTAAAAAACATCATGACATCTTCACCCAGAGAAGAAGGTGGAAGTCCCTCCACCACAAAAGTCACCTTTAATTTACCAAAAGTTGACCCAGTTAATATTTGAATATGTACAACAACTCCTTATGTAGAGTGTGTGCACTGTAGGAGAGTCTAAGGACAGAGGACCCTGGGACATCGTCCCTCGCCACCACAGACATTGTCTGACTCCATCGCCACCACAGACATTGTTGATTCATTTCTCCCTGTGGCCCTCAGAGGCAACTGTTGTTGTGATTTTGGGCCTTACAAAAATAAATTGATTTGATTTGATGTAATCCCCTTATCCCACCTCACGTAAATACAATCTAGAGATATTTTACTTTGTTTAAAAATATATCTGAATGATCTTAAGACTGCTGCTGCTCTGTTTAGTCAATATTGTGAAGGAACTCTCTGTCTGATTCCCTCTTGCCTCTGTCCAAGAAATGTCCTTGTGGATTTGTCTAAGTCTTAAGCTTGCACTTGCAACAAGTTCAGAGAAAAAAACAGTAAAAAGAGTTTGCTAAGTAGACAAAACCTTAGCAACTATACAATTTGAGATTTGTACTGCTGTTTGTTTGTTTGTCTGTTTGTTTATTCATTTTACTTTATTTTACTTTATTAATTTGATTGATTTTATTAATTGTATTTTAATTCATTTAATTCATTTTATTTATTTTATTCATTTGATTTATTTCATTCATTTAATTTATTTCACTTATTATTATTATCATTATCATCATCATTATTACTATGAATAGAATATTTTAAAATAAAAGCCATTAAATTCCTCCTCCTTTTTCTTTCCTATAAAAGAAAAAATAAGTCTCCATCTTGAGCCCTAAAGTCACAGTTAAACTCGAATGACTTTGGTTTTCAGACAGTTTTCTTTAACTTACCATCTGTGTGGCAAAGTGGCTTTTATGGTAATTGGTTCGTAAAAGGATGGCTGTATTTCTGCACGATATGTGTAGCCTCTGGTGTGAAGTCTGCTCAGATAAAGTAAAGCAGAGCCGAGTGTTTTGTCATAAATGAAGACGTGAGGCCCCGAGGATATGAAGCTGGCAAATACCTTTTTAGGAAGCAGAGCGCAGGTGGGAGTTCTCAGAGGAGGAGAGAGCAGAGGGGGAGCATATGGACTCACATTCACTGCTTCATTATTCCACAGACTTACATTCCTGCACAACATTTCGATAGCAGACGTTTTTGACCAGGCCTGACACTCATGGCAAAGCAACAGAAATATGCACTTTTTTATGTTAAAGACTCACCTTTGCACTTTTTACACTTTTGTTCAACACAGATTACAAGTTTTTTTTTTAAATTCAATATTTAGTTTGTATTTAGTGTATTTAACTATGCACCGGCCCATTTTATCGAGGTAATATTTGTAATTTATCTGTATTATCTTTTTTCATTTTTAAGGGTAATCTACGTAAAAGCAAGCATGTTTTTGCAAAGAAAATCTCCAAATCATTGATCAATCACACGATATGTTCGTTATAAAACTGGAACGTCCGTCAAAACAAGTCAAATCAAATTTAAAATATAGTGTAAATGTGAAAACCTATTGTGAGATGTAGTCTAACCATAAAAACTAACATTAAAAAGTGTTTTTCTCTGTTGGGTGAGGCTCATGAGGAAATTCTTGTTAACTGCAGCTTCAGACGAGGATATTTTTTTGTGTAATTAATTAAGTCTAGGCAGCAATGAGGAAAAGAGACATCAAATATACTATATACAAACCCGCCTTACATTTGCTGGTGTTAGTTTTGTGTGAGTGAGTAGAAAACCAGCAGCACACAAATACTTACAGTCAAAAGATACTCCAATGTCACATATATCCACTAATACAGAGCTATTCAACTCGAAAAGGGCGAATTTGTTTCATCTTCTTCCTTCTCCCTTTCAAACACACTGAAATGTATTGACTGTATTCCTTAATTATTGTGTTATTATGATGATTGAGTAGATTTTATATGTTCGAAATAAAAGTTATCAAATCAAATCATTGCAATTGTTTTCTGGAATACACAGACTCACATGCAAAAAGATGTTTTACTAAAGACAATGGCACTAATGAAGCCTGCGTAAATTTAGCCTGGAAGACCTAACTCCATCCATCTACGTCAAGTCCACCATGGAAGGACGCCTCTCCCCAGCGCCATCATCGCACTCAAGCGGGCGTGGCCTGTCCGTCTGTGAGAGTCAGATCCCTCACTTCACCGTGGACTCTTCCAGGTTTCTGCGCTTATCCCAAAGAGGTTATGCAGTTTTTCCTGGCCAAGAAGTAGGGTGAAAGGTCAGGGGGCGTCTGCACCATGGCCCTCGCACCTGCTCCTCATCCCCAATCAACGCTCTCAAGTGACTCCTCCCCGCTCCCAATCGGCACAAGGCGGCCACATTTAAGCCCTCAGGCAGATGGCTCGGCTGCTCAAACCGTACTGCGACTGATATTATGTCAGAGTTCATATCAGATGACCCTCCGTGTTCCTCTCACGGGGGCTCCGGCTCCTCCCGCGGTCCTCCGGCTTCGGAAGAGCGCAACCACCTGACCCGGAAGAGCTGAGCCGGCTCGCCGCGTCCTTTCATTACGAGAACTCCTCACTTTCGCTCGAAACGCTTCCCATCCACCAGCCGCGCGCCCCGCAGCAAGAACCAGGAAATCATCAGCCGCCCTGCGCACGCTGCGGTGCCGCGGCGCCTCTCCTCCGCATCGAGCGTCGGGACGTCTCCTTCACGTGGCTCCTCCCGCGCCACAGCTGTCTCCACCGGATCACGCTGACACCGGGTCCAGCTTCATCGCGCAGCAGCTCCAGAACACGCTCTTCTCCACGTCAGGCTCCAACACGCGTCAGCGCCCTGTCCTCGACTCCAGGGGGCCTGTCCCACGCCCGCCGCTGGCCATACGGGGCCCCTAGGCCGAACGCCCAGCGATGTCCCCAGTCGAAATTAAGTATTTTTACATTGTCTTCATCTCGCGAATATTGCTTGAATCACAATCTTTAGCAAGATTTCAAGGTCCTCAACTACGGTGTCTCCAACAATCTAACTTACCTTTCGTTTTCATTCCTAACATCCTTGCCCCGCCCTCTCACCTCACGCAGGCTGCTCCTCTGTGGAGCAGATCGAGGCAGCTCCATGCATTGTACATATCGTGCCATTCATTCCTTTTAGGGCTCTTATTCAGCTCTGTCCGATCTCATTCATTGGAAAAGGTTTCTGCTCCTCAGCTTTCCCAAACACTCTGTGGGTTTATTAATAAATAGATAATATAAATAAACAATAAAATAAAGTGCGCAGCACGTCTCCCTCATATTCACGAGAAATGGGTCCATGTGCCCAGTCCGCAGGCACACCACAATTCCCCCGGTCCAAAAGACAACCGTTACGTCGCATCATGTACTATTATTCACGTTTAAAATATCCCACGTTACACCGTGGGTGCATGACGGCGCGGCCAGCTATGTACAATCTTCCCAAATTTCAGGGCAGCTTCCATTCTGGAGCGCCTTTTCTATAGCTTGAAAGTACGGTAATTCTAGTCATGCTACACTCACTGTTATATCGCTAAGCGATCAGCGCAAGCGCCGCACAAAAAAGCCACGCTATTCAATTCAAACCACTCTCAGCCCACGTTCTGCCGTCTACCGGCTCTCTCAGCCCACGCTCTGCCGCCTGCCGGCGCTCTCCTGTCCACGCTCCGCCGTCTGCTCCGGCGCACTGCGTGCACGCTCCGCCGTCTGCTCCGGCGCACTGCGTGCGCGCAACTGTGTGCGCGCTCCGCCGTCTTCCCCGGCGCACTGCGTGCATGCTCTTCCGTTCGCCGGCGCTTCCAGGTCTACGTTCTGCTGTCCTGCCAGCGTTTCCAGGTCTATGTTCTGCCGTTCTGCCGGCGCTTTCAGGTCTACGTTCTGCCGTTCTGCCGGCGTTTCCAGGTTTACGTTCCGCCGGCGTTTCCAGGTTTACGTTCTGCCGGTGCTTCCAGGTTTACGTTCTGCCGTCTGCCGGCTCTATCCTGTCCACGCTCCGCGTCTGCCAACACCTCCACTTCCTGTCGTCTGCCGCCTCCTTTGTTTTTGGGGGGTATTAGAAGTCTATCATGTAACTTTCAAATCCCTAAAGGCAAAACCCCTGCATCTCATTTGGCTCATTCTGCCTCTTAGAGCTTCGGCTAAACTCGCAATCGGGTCAAACTACGGCGGACCTCATCCCCGGTGCTCCTGACTCCAGGAGGCCAGCCCATGACTGCTGCACCCTAGTTTCGGAAATATCTGAGGGTAACATCGATCCCATGCAATTTGCCCTCTCGTCTTCACACCGGGCACTGGTTTAGAATAGGAGCCGCTACATCCGCGGCCACTCAGGGCATATCCTCCACAGCCCTCTAACAACTCGGTTCCTTCTGCTCGTATGTTCGTTCCTACCTGCCTCCGATCTTGGTGGCTCAACGCCCCTCGCATCTCTAGTAAGTCTCGTCTCGCAACAAATACTGGTGGTGGTTCATATCCCTAATTACCTGTCCCCTAGCAGCATCCTCTTGCTCTCCCCGTGTCTACGTCATTTCTTATCTACTCCCAGGTGCTTCATATTCCTGTCCCCGGTCCTTCACCACATCTCCATGAATAGAGGCCTCCATTTCAGACGCTTAAAGTTTTCAGGGCATCGCCCCCTACTCTCCCCGTCACTACGCATCCGCCCCTCTCAGGCCACCACGTGATCAATGGCGGCCTCGTGGCCTGACCAGTCTACTCTATATTAAGTATCTGCTGTCATGTTCTTTCTGATCAGTAATAACCTTGGCACACAGCTGCTCAGACCCCGGGTTTTTGGGGGGAGACATCTAATACAAATAGATCATGGAGTGCCCATGATTGCAACGTCTTCCGCCGGGGTCTGAGCGCCAAATAACTCTCGAATAAAGCTTGCTCAACAGTCCATTCTCGTGGTCTCTTTGTCTCTCCAGGGTGAAATGAAGCCTGCGTAAATTTAGCCTGGAAGACCTAACTCCATCCATCTACAGCAAGGCCACCATGGAAGGACCCCTCTCCCCAGCGCCGTCATCGCACTCAAGCGGGTGTGGCCTGTCCGTCTGTGAGAGTCAGATCCCTCACTTCACCATGGACTCTCCCAAGTTTCTGCGCTTATCCCAAAGAGGTTATGCAGTTTTTCCTGGCCAAAGAAGTAGGGTGAAAGGTCACGGGGCGTCTGTACCATGGCCCTCGCACTTGCTCCTCATCCCCAATCAACGTGACCCCGTGTCCCCGCTCCAATCAGCGCCCAGGCGGTCGCATTTAAGCCCTCAGGCAGATGGCTCGGCCGCTCAAACCGTACTGCGACCCACCACCTCCCCTGCTCCTCCTCTGCATTCCCCTCATCCTCTACCTCCTCTTCACATCTACCACCACCAGTCTCCAGGCTCCGGGGGGAGACATCTAATACAAATAGATCATGGAGTGCCCATGATTGCAACGTCTTCCGCCGGGGTCTGAGCGCCAAATAACTCACGAATAAAGCTTGCTCAACAGTCCATTCTCGTGGTCTCTTTGTCTCTCCAGGGTGAAATACATCTAAATGGCAAAATAGAATAAAAACATGGGATTTTCATCAATAATACACTTTAGTTGGTTAAAAATATTTCAAAAAGAAATAATCGCATGACTAGTCGACAGCAATCGTTAGTTGCCGCCCTTCATCAAACAAAGGAAACGTGGGTGAAGTGTCTTGCCTAAGGACACAACAGCAAACTGCAGGTATATAATGAAAAAAACAAAACAAAAAAACAAATGACAAATGTGTACATTGAAACTAGTATATACAGATAAAGTATTTCCCTTCATGAGTGGGAGAAATGATTGTGCAGTTTCACACGTGGCTCTGTCGTGTTCACAGCAGTCTCCTGCCACAGCTCAGAGCCTCTTTACGGCCACAAACCCACTTATGACATTCTGGTAACAGTCTCGCCTTGTTGTCTTGAATCCTCTTGTTTGTGTCTGTGTTTGGAGTTTAACATGGAATTCCCTTCATCTGAATTCGAAGTTGCCATTGTTCATAAGTGGTTTTAAGTGTTGTTATTGAGCTAGTATTGGCTATTCAAGCCTGACTCTGCTTCTACAAACAGAGCTTTAAACAGCAGCTAAGAAGCCTCAGTGAAAAGAGACACTTCTGAGATGTGTTGACCAAGGAAACTGATGAGGTTAGAGCAGGACACATTCTGAAAGAGTTGGACGACCCCGTCATAGATAATCACACAAAAATGTCAGCAATGGGAGAAATGAAGGTGTCCTTGTTAGGACTATGCATGAGACGCAGAAGATCTCTTGCAGACATATTAAAGATCCAAAATGTTATAAAAACAGATATATAGATGAAGGAATGTGGCACAATTTGTCAACTTATGAATATGTAAACAGTTGCCTTGCAATAGTCTCAGCAGACAGTTTTAAGGTAATCCTGGAGCGGTCATTCATCCTAATTGGCTCAAGCCTTCCATGGAACATGGAATGCGACGAGACATTGTTCTTGCCATGGTTTCTTATTATAGTTTTTCATGGTAAAATTTTGCCACAACTCAGGCATTTTTGACCTCCTGAACATTGATGAATGTCACACATGGGGTCATAGGTCACATGGGGGCATAGACGCGATCGGCTCGGCCCGAACTCCAATAAAATGGAGGTTGCGAGAACGCCCGTCGCAACAGTGACGACTAGTTAAAAAAAGAAAAAACATGAAACGCTTAATCTTTGGCCTAGGCACGAGACTTGGGACAGTGATAGAGCTACCTTTGACCTCTGACCTTTGACGAGTAAAACACACCTGGCAGCATCGCTCTATGATAAACAGGAAGTCAGCCATGTTGAATCAAAGTGGCACCGCCACGCTTGACTTTTTTTTTTCAAAATCGTACTTGTCCTAGGTTTTTTGTCCGATCGAGCTCAAAACAACACCTTTTGCATCTAAAGACATTGAAATTTAATATATATATCCAAAAGAATGTTGATATTCTTTACGGTCTCCGCGTAACACGCCCTCAAACAAGGCTTAATTTTCAGTTTTTTCAAGGACAAGTCACGCCTATTGGAATTGATCTACGGAGCTCATATTTCACTCACTTATGCGTTTTTATGATCTGATTGGAAAAAATTAATACCATGTAACAAATTTACTCTCTAGCGCCCCCTACCCATTGTGTGAAAAACTCAACATTGTCAGATTTGTTTGAAACTCATGGTTTATATTCTCCTCGAGACGCCATGAAAAAAGTGCATTGCAGATATTGTGTATTTTCACAATTGGCCAGCAGAGGCGCAATTAATGCCTTCAGTTCCTCTTCCTCTTTTATTTTGATGGGACATTTCCTCTCGTGCCGCCTTAGAATTATTGTACTTTAGACTTTAGGCTTTATTCTTTAGACTTTAATTCTTTTGACTTTATTCTTTAGACTTTATTCTTTAGAATTTATTCTTTCTGCCACAACTCGAGAGGGAGAGGAAGAGAGGGGGAGGGAGAGAGATTGTAGGATTTTTGACGCGTTTCCACTCTGTAGCCCGGGTCATTTTGTAGTTTCACTCCATTTTTGTAGTTCCTCCTCTTTATTTTCCTGCCTCTGGACAGGCGGGAAGGCGGTTGCCGCGGCTTTAATTTATTTTACAATCATATTAAGAATAAATTGTGTTGGTGATGTGTTCGAGTTCATTTTTGAGAGAGAGAAACGATTGGGGCTGGTCCAACATGAAGAGGAAAGTGTCTTGTCAATCAATTTGATTGTTGTCTGTCACAGCATATCATAATGCAAACATTTATGTGCCTAAGTTTGGGACTGGAAGGACGAGAACCTCACACCTGCAGGAATCATCCCTTCATGAGTGGGAGAAATGATTGTGCAGTGCAGTTTCACACGTGGCTCTGTCGTGTTCACAGCAGTCTCCTGCCACAGCTCAGAGCCTCTTTACGGCCACAAACCCACTTATGACATTCTGGCAACAGTCTCGCCTTGTTGTCTTCAAATCAAATCAAATCAATTTATTTTTGTAAGGCCCAAAATCACAACAACAGTCGCCTCTGAGGGCCACAGGGAGAAATGAATCAACAATGTCTGTGGTGGCGATGGAGTCAGACAATGTCTGTGGTGGCGAGGGACGATGTCCCAGGGTCCTCTGTCCTTAGACTCTCCTTCTCGGCCAGGAAAAACTACAAAAAAAACCTCTTTGGGAAAAAAGCGTAGAAACCTGGAGGAGTTCCAGTGAAGGAGAGATCCGACTCTCACAGACGGACAGACGGACACGAGGGAGACTGGAGCTGGACCCACTCTTCAGGCAGAAGAGGGACCGACTGAGGCGAACTGGACCCACTCTTGAATCCTCTTGTTTGTGTCTGTGTTTGGAGTTTAACATGGAATTCCCTTCATCTGAATTCGAAGTTGCCATTGTTCATAAGTGGTTTTAAGTGTTGTTATTGAGCTAGTATTGGCTATTCAAGCCTGACTCTGCTTCTACAAACAGAGCTTTAAACAGCAGCTAAGAAGCCTCAGTGAAAAGAGACACTTCTGAGACGAAGCGGCCATGCTTAAAAGAGCCCGGGATTATGTCGTCACATCTCAGAATTTTGCCTAATGTAGTGTTTCTCAAACTGTGGTACATGAGGTCCTCTGTAGATCTTGTGTTTGTTAAACCATGTTGTAGTGCTATTTCAAACTAGTTTAGACTTAATTTAGGTCTGCTGTTTTTCCTGTCTTAGACCTGTTGGCAGTACTCGTGTACTGTTGGTACGAGAACAACTGGCCTAATAGTTTAACTTAGACTAGAGTGTGAAGAACGTATTTCCCATCAGTAACCTAGCAGTGTTTACCTTTTCTACATTGTTTTATGCACTGACCAGAAAAAATGCCAATTTGCAGATTTTGTGAATTCTATTCCCAAGCCCAATAGTGTAATAAAGCAAAACATGCCAAATTCTGTCACAGAAATGCGTGTGGCCCAATGGTAAACACAAATAGTCTATAAGGCAGTGGAGTCTCACCGTAGAGCTGCTGCACAGCGATGATGTCGTCCCAGCTGAGCAGCAGGCTGCGGCCCAGTCTCCTATAGTACGGCGACATGAGGGCGTGTCTGACTGGTGAGTGCTCCAGGCCCAGAGTGTGTCCGATCTCGTGTGCCGTCACCAGGAACAGGTTGTGCCCCTTATGGCCGTTGAGAGTCCACCTCTCTGATATGTCGAAGTGAGCCTCTCCCCGACGAGGCAGGAACGCGTGGGCTAAAGTCCCTCCTGAAGGACACACATGAAGAAGAAAGATGATCCATCATGTCATGTCTGATGAAGGGCAGCACCCGAAACGTCACTGAGGTGAGAACAAAATAAATATGTCTTTGGAGCTTATTGAGTTGTGCGGATCATCTTTCTTCTTTATTGTGACTATGTTTTTGTGATTCAGAAAGCTCATCTTCAGGCCGGAAGTGTGCACCTCTCTCCTCTTTCAAACCTTAATCTTGGACCTTTTCCTTAAAGGTTCAGAAAGCAGTTTCTCCTACTTTATCATCAAAACAGAAAGCCTTTACACATAAAATCATCCTATACTTTGCAAAAGCAGGTGTAGATGTACGGTAGTTGAGCTAAGGCCGGAATTTAAGAATCATAACAATGAATTGGATTTAAAGTAAATTGTGCTTTATGAGCTTCTCAGAGCACCAAACCAAAGCAAAACAAAGCTTAAACATTACATTTTATTCTGCTTATACCCACATTATCCAATTGTCACTGCTGTCAGAAGTTATTGTATTTTATTGTAATAAACTCCTCTTCACTCATTAGCACTAAGCAGTAATTTTGAGGGATTCCAATGTATAATATATTAAGTGGTCAAAGTTAATATTCTTTGAGAGGAGATGTGCTAAGACTGCAGTACAGTGTGCCGTAAAATAATAATACACAACTAATGCACTATAAAAATACTCTTCTGTCAGAGCAGCTGACAACCCGAGTGCAGACTGTTATTAGATGGGGCCATCTATTTGTTTGTTACTGCAGTAATGTCCTGTTATTGTACACACATAAACAGTAAGATGTGTATTCAGGAAGTTGGGATAAAGATCTATTTGCAGAGGGTTCAAATTACATACATGCAGATTCCAGCTGGAGTGAGTCACACAAAACAGCCATCACATAGGCAGCCATTCACTCCCATAATGCACCCTGCTCCGGACCTGGCACTGACCTGGTCCGTCAAAGGCGTTGCTGGCTCCGTCATTGTGGTCCCCCTCGTAAAAGGCCAGTCGGATGTCCGCCGCCGCTCCTTCAGGGGACTCTTGGAACCCCAGGCCCGACACGTTGCTCCACAGCTGGAAGGCCGCGTGCACCGCCAGACGCACAGACCCCGGGGACAGGTGCCGGGGCCAGTTCACGATCTGGTAGGTGAGGTGGCGCTTGTACCACTTCTCAACTGGAAAAAATAAAAAATGAATGAACCCTGAAATAATATAAACTACATCCTACTTTACTCCATTGTCAAGGTACTAGACCTAAAAACAACCTAAAATGACCTAAAAACTACCTAAAAACTACCTAAAATGACCTAAAAACAACCTAAAAACGACCTATCAAAGTCAAAACATCACGTTTAAGCAGCATTTATGACAACATTCATCTACACGACGGGTGGGTGGTCGAAAATATCAATATCTTTTTGGAGTTTCCTGATAACGATCTTGTGTCAATACAACAAAAATGTGTAGAAATATCAGCTTACACCCTTACGTTTATAACATAACTATAAAACATCTTCAAAATATTATCTAAAATTCAATATAATGTCTATTTCTAATCAAGTCTAGTCAATAAACCATAAAATAAAGTGAATGATATTATTATTATAAGGCCTTGCACTACAGTCATTACACTGAAAACCCTAATTCCTCAACAAATACAAAATCATTATTACACTCATTATTATCATGTATTTACATCTTGCACCTCTTGGACTATAAACTCGGGTGTCACGAGTCCGAAGTGCGGACGAGATGTTTTGAAGCGTTGGTCTTTCATGTCCACAGGCCGGGCCAAAACGATAGCATGTCCTTAACCACTTAGGCTCTTAACTGAGTAAACGAACAAGCTCTCAAAGTTCCCGCTTGACTAAACAGTTTACTTAAACGCGTGTCTGCGGCTTCTCAGCTTAGGCGTAATTACATGTGCTGTTCCCATACAAATCTCCCATTTGTTGAGGGGTGCTACGTTCAGCTGGTCTTGATTTGGCGCTGCAGTAATCTCTCCAAATACACGGGATTAGGAGTGTAACAGGGAAACAGAGGCGCACACATGGAGCAGACGGGGAGGCAGCCGTGCAGGAAACCATCATTAGATAAGAGACCTCAGAGGCCCAGATTTGCAAACGCTGAGAAAGAAACTGAGCCCTGCACAACTGAGAATAGATTTAGTCATGAGAATATCAGGAGTCGTGGGTGAAGTGGTGTAATTCTGTGTGTGATGGGTGTTTAAAGGAATTAAGTTTGCTACAAATTTGTTTAAAGGTAGAATTTCCTGGCGAGTCCGTAACTTGTTGAACTCTGTAGATGTTCAGTGCTTCTCAAACTGTGGGACATGAACCACGGTTGGTATGCGCGGCGGCCTTTCTTGTCATGTTTTGTCCAAGTTTATTATGTTATTTTGATATGTAACTACCTTGTTCGTGGTTTAGGTGGTAGGTAGGTCTTTATTGATTGTCTGTCCTTTGAATATGGACTGATTGGGGGTGGCGAGCCTTCTGTTATGCTGCTCCCACAGCTTGGAACTCTCTTCAAACTGAGCAGAAGTTGTGTGAGCTGCTTTCACTGAAGGGTTTTTGTTCTACTTTGAAAAAAAACTAAAAAAACAACGAGCAAGAATGATTTGAAAATTGTACTTCTGTTTTGCCCTTTCTTAAATGTCTGTTTAGTGTAAATGTGTAAATGTTTTTGTGACTTTGGCCCAGGTCACCTTTGAAAACAATATTTTGATCAATGGGTTGTATAAAGGTTAATAATAGTAAGACTATTTTGGCATTACTCTTATCAATCTCCATGGAGACGAGCTGGTGATGCCCAGAGGCAAAAAGGGGTCTGATTTATAAAACGTTTCGCAAATTTGTACAAAAAATTTACGTTTAGACGAAATTCTTTCTCTCTTTCCTTTTCTCTCTCCTTCTCTATCTCTTTCTCTATATCCATCTCTATCCCTCTCTTCTGTCTCTTTCTCTGTCTTTTACTCTCTCCTATTTATTATTATTTATTTTCATATTTTTTTTACAGTATAGCGTAAAACACATACTTCGAAGACGTACAAATACAGTGCACCTTTTCAGTTGGCTGCCAATTGCCATTAAAAGTAACACAACAACAACAACAACAACAAACATTCACAAACTTCTTCAAACTTCCTAACTTGTCGTCTCTTTTATTTTGACCATGTCTCTAAAGTTTTATTTTTAATAGATCACGAACTTAACATGGAAAAATCCTGTACACAATATTTTTGCACATACATGCTTTATAAATGAGGCCCCGGTTGGGTGAAAAGGTGACCTCGCTCACAGTGAGAATGTATGTTTCTCAAGGTTTTTTCAGGGTCTGGTTGAGTCATCAGTCGCCTATAATTCATATTGATTTGTTCATGTTTCAGCAGAGCAGAGTAAACAGTTTAAAAGAGATGTGATTGATGACATAAACTATGAACATATTACACATTCTTCTGTGTGGTTCTTCTACGACACAAGTATCTGAACATCGGCTCATTGGCTGTCGGCTTGGCAACGACAAGCCCACAGTGTGTTTTAGAGTGTAAACAGAGCGAATGCAAGTCAACACAACTCTCCAAATGTACACCAGGATTCTTCGTATTTATGTTGCAATCTTTCACATGACCTTATGATAGATGGAGTGGAAACGCCTGGGACTGCAACACTTACTGCAACGCGGTCAATTAGAAGAAAACAACCGCTAGTATTTCACCACAGGAGTGAAGGTTGCCATTATAGACCAGATTTTCCATGAGAATTAGTGAGGCGTACTTGAAGGCTTTAATTCCCAAGTGAATTTGTCGCCACATGAGCATGAGAAATGTACTGTAGGGCTGCACAATAAATCGCAATCAAATCGAAATCGCAATTTGAACTGTAGCTGAAATCACATGACAAAGACTGCAGTTATTAAGAATATGGGTTTTTGTATTAGCTGAGCAAGTCATATTTCAGTCCTCTATGAAATGTCTGTAAATCTGGATGTGTTTAGATAAAATGTCGACTGAATACTGATTTGAAAACCTAAATCCCTTCATTCATAATACTTGAAATGGCATTTTTTTTTGGCATTGCACGTTTAAAGTAGGACCTCGTCTGCTGAAGTGTAAGAGGTCCCCGAGGACGGAGGAGAAGCCAGGAAGTCAGACACTCGCGACATTCCACCACTTCCCCTGTGGAAGTCATTAATGTGGTGCCCATAATGTGAACAGTGCAGGGAGGCAGACTTATCGCAGACATTCGGAAGTGGAGCCGATCATCAGATAGACGCACTTATTGTTTGTTTTGTCGACTGGTGTCAGAGATGGGCCTCAGCTCTGTGAGAGGCTCTTTCATCCTCACTATCACGAGGAAGAACAGCCTGTCAGTCCAAAGCTTGTGCTTTGTAATGTTCAAACACAGTATTCAGCCATTCATCTTTGTAAAATTACAAATTAGTTAGAAATTAGTGTAAATTAGTGTGATATGATGAAATGATATGATTATATGATGTAGTTAATGTAAAGTACTGATGTGAAATCGATGCATCGTTATGACCATGAATGCTTTATTTAGAAAACATAATGCTGTATTGATAATTGAGATTCATTTATATGTGGATAACATTTAGATTCATTTGTTTTCAAATTTGTCCGTTTTCAAGTCAAGTCTGACAGTAGTTTTCTCCGTATGTCTGATGTCAGTTATAGTGTCAGTCCGGTCCTTGATTGTTGGGGGGGTTGTGTCATCCATTTCCTTGTGATTACTTTTTTCCAGCTGTCAAAAGTACATTCCAAAGATATTTTTCTATTGTGTCCATGGCAGGAGTTTTGAGGCCCAAGTACATAGTTCTGAAATCTAATGGGATGGAAACATCAAATACAGTCTGTCTCTCCTTGTTTATTTCAGTCCAATATTTTTGAGCAACAGGACAGTCCCAAACCACGAGGTAGTGGTTTGCCTCCGGGCTGCCACTCCTTCTCACACAGTCATTGTTGTCAGGCATTTCCCTGGGAGTAATTGACAAATTGACATGGTGTTGCGAAATAACATGAAACATTTTTCCAACAAAATTTGGTTCTGCACTGGGATGTAAACTTCCCACTCCTCGTCCTTCAGAACAAAATGACCTTCTCTTTCCCATTTGTTTTCAATGTATTCAGTAGAGTAGTTGTCCTGGTTATTAATGCATTGATATGGTCTAAATATATTCCTCTTGTAAATTCTGATTTATAGGCCTATTTATTCTTGTTTATAATAACTTATTTGTAAAATACCTATAGAAGTCCTGTTTCTCCAAATTTTAACACATCAAAGCTTTTTATATGATTATCTTTTACAATCTGTTAAAAGACTTTTATACCTTTTGTAATCCAGACCTTGAATCTCAGGTCAGTTCTATTTGGTAGAAAGCCAACCAGTCTAAAATGTTAACTTCTTTGTTCAGTTTGTATGTTTTGATCAGCTCCTTCCATGTTGTAAGAACAGGTTTCACCCAGGGATAAGGCCTGCACAGGAATCCCCGGCACAGCATTAATCTCAATATTTTTCCATTGAGCTTCATATTCTGGATAACACCAGCACAACAGCGCTCTGATTTGAGCTGAAATAAAGTAGCCCAAACCCCAACCTACTTTTTCTTTTGATAATCGTAGAGTTTTAAATCAGATTCAAGGTTTCTTGCCTTGCCATATAAATCTTGAGATTGCTTTATTCCACTCATCAAACAACCAGTTGGGGACAGAAATCAGTCTGAAATAGACATAGAAATCTGAGCAAAACATTCATTTTTATAGTTTCCACCCTTTGTATGGGATATGGGATAAGATTACATTTTTCTATTTCTTTCTTTATAGCGGAGGAAAGAGGAGTTCACTCAAATTGCTGAAAGTTCTTTGTGAAGGACCACTCCTAAGTATTTGAGGGATTCTGTTTGCCACTTAAAGGGGTAAGTCTTTCCAAGGGACAGAGGGGTTTGTTTTCATATCGCTCACCAATAAAAAACAATAAAAACAATAGCAATCAGCCTGTGTTGGTGATTAGTATCATAGTATGTATTATGTAAGTTAGGGACCTATGGACTGCATTATCCTGCTGTAAACCCATAATACAAGGCAGGGTGCAAACTTCAGAACACACACACACACACACACACCTCAGGACACACACACCTCAGGACACACACACACACCTCAGGACATACACACACACACACACCTCAGGACACACACACACACACACACCTAAGGACACACACACACACCTCAGGACACACACACACACACACACAAACCTCAGGACAAACACACACCTAAGAAAACACACCTTAAACACACACACACACCTCAGAACACACACACATACACATACACACACATACACACACACACACACACCCCTCAGGACACAGACACACACACACGCCACAGAACACACACATACACACACACACACACACACACACGTTAGGACACACACACACTCACACACACCTCAGAATACACACACAATAATTGCTCCCGCTGCACTTATCTCCTACAAGGGCAATGGAATTTCAGCTCTGCAAATATCACCGCGAGCGACTATCAGGGAGCGCCATGAGTCAAGGTCTGTTTTCATTTGCCAGTAAGAATCTCAGTTAAACAGCGATGTTCAGGCCAAACATCACAAAAATCCCATCATCCTCCTCCTCATCCTCCTCCTCATCATCATCACACAGCGCTCCAGCTGAGAAAAGGCCTAACACCTGTGGGACAAGAACAAGCTCCCCAAAGCATAATGTGAGTTAGACAGAACCTTTTCCATACATAATAGGCATTCAAGACGCGACAAGTATGCCATCAAGTACAGCTGATGAAGCAGGTGTGTTCATGAATGTCAAAATGAGCAATAAAAGAAGATGCTGCATTTGGCCTACGGTAAAATAAGTAATTACATGCTATGTTGTGATAAAGAATAACAAGCCCAACTACTAATACAACAAATCCAAAAGGTGGTAGGCCTAAAACTATTTTCTATTCATATTATTTATCCTTGTTTTATGTATATAGATTATGTATTTGAGGAAATGTGAAAAAAATCAGCTCATATTGGCCCGAGTTTTTCGACCAATTTCAGTATCTTGAAGAAATAAAAATAAAAAACACTTTTAATTGAACAAATAGAACAACTGTCATATTTGAGCATCAAGAAGTTCCCAAACGACCTAAATGGTAAACAAATAATCCCTTAAATGATTTGTTACTTGCCCTATTGTACAAGTAACACTGTGTATACATACAACCGATCTGAAGCAGTCTTCTCACCACACTCGATTTCGATACTAATTCCGATTTCAATACCACGACAACAATTTAATAATGCTTGTTTTTATATCAAGGTTGAAGACATTTGATTGATATTTTCAATACAAAACAAATGTACTTTCTTTACTAAACCCCGTGATCTTACACAAGTTCTGATTAAGTTCAAGATGATCCTAAAACTGTTCAGAAAAGGTCACATTTGGTCCTGTTTATGTTTTTTTTTATACATGTTCAAGTGAGAATACTATAGTTTTGATACTATAGTTTTAGCATTAATTATTATCAGATTTTTGCTGCCACAACCAGCATTCAAATACCTACACGGCATGTAATCACAGTCATTTATATAGGGGTTTTTTGCCAGTGGAACACATTGGCTGTTGATAAACCAGGTGTGTGCATGAATTACAAGTTGTCTTATCCAAACATGAGGCTGATGCATTAAGTGCTCTCATAGCCTTTGGCAGACTGTGTTACCATACACACCGCAATGGAAAATCTGTGAAGACTGCAGATACATTCAAGCAGTATCATATCATTTTAAAACCCATTACAATCTCAAACTACATCCATGGGCCTGTGAAGGAGTTCCACCTCCGGCTGCACAAGTATCTGCTATTATCTTTGTGTGTTAAAGCTGCCGCCAGTCATATGAGTCACGTCTAGGACACACAATAATAATAATAGTAGAAGACAAGCTGTAATCCAAGTACAACTCTGTCAGTCTGCGACGTATCCACCTGCTTAGCCAGTGCGATCTTTGCCTATTCAGATCGCCGTCGCGTGGCAAACAGCGTAATCCAGTCAGTCAGTGGTGGACGTGTCTAGCGGGAGGAATAGTTCAGGTACTGACATGAAGAGGCAGCAGCAAACAAGGGACGCCGCTGCATTCCCAAACCATTAGCCAACGCTGTGACAGGAATGCAAAGGCCTCATGTGCCGAGAGGCTGGAGGCAGTGACAGCCCCAGCCGCTTCTGCTCTGCCAGGTGAGGTGATGGATGACGGCAAGGAGGGGAAAATACACAACCGACCTTCAGTGTGAGAACAAAACGAAAACATTCAAAGCCAAAGAGGTTAGTGAAGTGACAAAACCTGATTGTTGTGAACATTTTGAGAGCATTTGTCAAGCAGGAAAAAAGAGTTAAGTATTGTAGAAAGAATTTGGTCAGTCCCATTACATTAGCTTCATTATTTCACTGAAGGCCTGCAAGACATTTAGCAGCACTTAATGTCTAAATGCTTTCAATTCAGGCATCTTTGGCCACGTCAAATTGAAACGATCTGTTCACCATTTATGCTTTGGATATTTTACCATCAAAGGAAAAGCAGCATAATTGTCTTCGAACGTGAGTGTGCAGCTGCGACATTAATGGTGGGCAATCACTGCTTTAAACGGCCACGAAAACTGTGCAAACTTTAGAAAAGAGACCACTAAAGTTCATTGCACTTTGGAGAAAATCCTCTCCAAAAGGGATGCATTCTGTCTTGCACAAAATCAACCTAAAATTGAGATTAAACTGGAACTAAATATGGACTAGACCAGGATTCAAACTGGGCCAAGCCAAGTCTACATTAGGATTAAACGTTTCAAAGTAGGTTAAACGTAAGCAGCAAAATAGACAAACATAATAGACTTTAAGTGTCGTTCAGAACAGCAATCATCTCAACCTGAAGTGTGCAACATCAGACACTCCACCATCTGTAATTGCACCCTTTGGCTTCATTTTACAAAGGCGGACCATCCCAGCTAACTGGCTCTATTACTTCTTCAAACCAAAGGAGTGTGGTCATGTCTTGCTGTGGCAAAACAATACCTTGAGCAGTGGAGCGTTTTCTGCGATTTTTCTGCCCAATTTCAGCATTTTTCCCGGTGAAAACGGTGTTGATTCTCTGGGCCCAGACCTGGTGGCTGCCCTCATCAGACACCCCACAGCGGGGCTCAGCCATCTGCATCAAGGTGGCGCTGTCGAGTCTGCCAGTGACGGGAAGGCGAGACAGCCATTGGAAATCCCTGCAAGCAACAGGAGCAAAACCATTCCAGTCATACCAATGTTATTATAAGACATTCTCTTTATTCTAGGCTTTGAAAGTGTGGCGTGACAGGAAATTATTTTTTTAAAAGCAGTGCATTCACTTATTCTTGTACTGCAAAACATGTTCTGTTCCTTTGGGGGCAGAAGGTAAGAGAGTTTTTACAAGAAAATGTGTTGCATCAAAATTGGGAATGAACCAGGACTAAATCAATAAATGAACCTGGATTAGCTCAGGACTAAACAAAAACAAGAACAGGACCAAAGCGAGTCCACATCAGAACTAAAATGGACTCATTACAGGGCCAAATAATGACAAGAGACTGCTCATTTAAGCGGCTCATGCGTTTTGCCTTTTAAGCCACCAAAGTTGCCGATATTCTACATTTAAGAGTGGGCAACAATGACAAAAACGATTAGCTCAATATTTTTTGTAATATCCCAAAAACAACATTCAGACGACTGTGAAATGACTTTAAAATTATCCACAAAAGTGAAATATCCACATTTGGAAGTTAACAACCTTGTTTTATTATATTCATTTACATTTTTTATCAGCTCTTTTGGTAAAAATGTTTTAATTATAGGCAATTTACTTTACATTTTGCATATCGCCAAAACCAAATTCACAATATTACTGTTAATTCGATCAGCCTTTTTACATTTTATATTGTTTGGAATAGTTTTTTTTCTCTCCGACTGTGAAATGGGCAACCCTGGTTTAGTCTTAATTTTACTTTTTTTTACTTTTACAACTTTAATTATTGTTGAGTCCTGCTAAATTGTTGGCCCTGCGACAAGTTGGCCACTGTCCAGGGTGTACCCCGTCTAAGGCCCGAAGTCACTGGGATAGGCTCCAGTCACTCGCGACCCCAAAAGGGAACAAGCGGTAGAAAATGGATGGATGGAGTCCTGCTAAAATGATAGTTGTGGTTTAGATTAGAGCTGGGTTAGACCTGGTTTGGTCTGGGTTTGTACCAAATCGCACCCTGCAAATCGGTTTTGAAGTAATGTAAGGGTAAAATCAGACAAAAACTATGTAGAAATTGTGTTTTGTTTGTTGAACCGTTTGTAAAATCCCCGAAATCCAGAAAAAACTAAACAAAACCTATGAGCTGTAACCTGGTTCTGTCACTTGAATTCCTCTTTTGCAGGTTCAGTTGAGGTTTGGAGGTGAGGGCGGATCCTACTGCCCTGACTCTCACCCCCAGAGGCTAAACCAGTCAACACTCAAAAAACTCAACTATGTCCACTTATTCAACTAAAGCATTCTATCCACACAGTTACAACGTCTCACCGGATTGCAGTCTCAATCTCAATGGCATTATGAAGGCGGCCGTTTTCGTGGAGGTAACCATACTTTTCCAGAAAAACCTGCAACATTTAAAGCATATCAGTGTCATTGTTCCAAAGTTTTAATCAATATTTCAACATTTATTATGGTTTTATGGTTGGCGGAGTATTACCAGTTAAATTACCTGTTTCAACCGTGATACTTTTATGAGATGAGCCCACCAAGATTTTATAGTGCGGTATGTATGTAAAAATACCACCTGAAAGCATGCCTCCCAAGAGAAAGATATGAAAGATATGTAATTACCTATTTGTAAGATATTGTATGTACAACTGTATGAGACCACACATGACAGCAAGTTTGGGGAATCCCTAAATCCTCAAGTATACAGTAATTTAGCAACAAATTTATTGAAGCTATATAATTTTAGTGCAGAGTTATGCAAATTGTGAGTCTGTCCATGTGACAACAGACAAGAGTCGGGTTAGCTGTACTGTAGCTTGTGCATTGTGAGAAATACTCCAGAATCGACAGAGGAATGAGCAAAATACTTTACTATATTGAGGAATCCATATGCTTAATAACTATTTAAATGTTAAAATAAAGACTTTTCATTAAATTTTCATTTCAATAAAGTTTATTCTGTATGATACTCGTTTGTCAGTGCCTCTACATGACCAGTAAAACCAAACTCCAATATTCAGATAACTCAATAATAACACTTGTGTAGCGGGGCTCTCTTTAAAACTAAACGGTGACAGACTGACTCTCAGCACCCTGTTACCTGCACTGTGACCGGTGACAGACTGACTCTCAGCACCCTGTTACCTGCACTGTGACCGGTGACAGACTGACTCTCAGCACCCTGTTACCTGCACTGTGACCGGTGACAGACTGACTCTCAGCACCCCTGTTACCTGCACTGTGACCGGTGACAGACTGACTCTCAGCACCCTGTTACCTGCACTGTGACCGGTGACAGACTGACTCTCAGCACCCCTGTTACCTGCACTGTGACCGGTGACAGACTGACTCTCAGCACCCTGTTACCTGCACTGTGACCGGTGACAGTCTGACTCTCAGCACCCTGTTACCTGCACTGTGACCGGTGACAGACTGACTCTCAGCACCCTGTTACCTGCACTGTGACCGGTGACAGACTGACTCTCAGCACCCCTGTTACCTGCACTGTGACCGGTGACAGACTGACTCTCAGCACCCTGTTACCTGCACTGTGACCGGTGACAGACTGACTCTCAGCACCCCTGTTACCTGCACTGTGACCGGTGACAGACTGACTCTCAGCACCCTGTTACCTGCACTGTGACCGGTGACAGACTGACTCTCAGCACCCTGTTACCTGCACTGTGACCGGTGACAGACTGACTCTCAGCACCCTGTTACCTGCACTGTGACCGGTGACAGTCTGACTCTCAGCACCCTGTTACCTGCACTGTGACCGGTGACAGACTGACTCTCAGCACCCCTGTTACCTGCACTGTGACCGGTGACAGACTGACTCTCAGCACCCTGTTACCTGCACTGTGACCGGTGACAGACTGACTCTCAGCACCCTGTTACCTGCACTGTGACCGGTGACAGTCTGACTCTCAGCACCCCTGTTACCTGCACTGTGACCGGTGACAGTCTGACTCTCAGCACCCCTGTTACCTGCACTGTGACCGGTGACAGTCTGACTCTCAGCACCCTGTTACCTGCACTGTGACCGGTGACAGACTGACTCTCAGCACCCTGTTACCTGCACTGTGACCGGTGACAGACTGACTCTCAGCACCCTGTTACCTGCACTGTGACCGGTGACAGTCTGACTCTCAGCACCCTGTTACCTGCACTGTGACCGGTGACAGACTGACTCTCAGCACCCCTGTTACCTGCACTGTGACCGGTGACAGACTGACTCTCAGCACCCTGTTACCTGCACTGTGACCGGTGACAGACTGACTCTCAGCACCCTGTTACCTGCACTGTGACCGGTGACAGTCTGACTCTCAGCACCCCTGTTACCTGCACTGTGACCGGTGACAGTCTGACTCTCAGCACCCTGTTACCTGCACTGTGACCGGTGACAGACTGACTCTCAGCACCCTGTTACCTGCACTGTGACCGGTGACAGTCTGACTCTCAGCACCCTGTTACCTGCACTGTGACCGGTGACAGACTGACTCTCAGCACCCCTGTTACCTGCACTGTGACCGGTGACAGACTGACTCTCAGCACCCTGTTACCTGCACTGTGACCGGTGACAGACTGACTCTCAGCACCCTGTTACCTGCACTGTGACCGGTGACAGACTGACTCTCAGCACCCCTGTTACCTGCACTGTGACCGGTGACAGACTGACTCTCAGCACCCTGTTACCTGCACTGTGACCGGTGACAGACTGACTCTCAGCACCCTGTTACCTGCACTGTGACCGGTGACAGACTGACTCTCAGCACCCTGTTACCTGCACTGTGACCGGTGACAGTCTGACTCTCAGCACCCTGTTACCTGCACTGTGACCGGTGACAGTCTGACTCTCAGCACCCTGTTACCTGCACTGTGACCGGTGACAGTCTGACTCTCAGCACCCTGTTACCTGCACTGTGACCGGTGACAGACTGACTCTCAGCACCCTGTTACCTGCACTGTGACCGGTGACAGACTGACTCTCAGCACCCTGTTACCTGCACTGTGACCGGTGACAGACTGACTCTCAGCACCCCTGTTACCTGCACTGTGACCGGTGACAGTCTGACTCTCAGCACCCCTGTTACCTGCACTGTGACCGGTGACAGTCTGACTCTCAGCACCCCTGTTACCTGCACTGTGACCGGTGACAGTCTGACTCTCAGCACCCCTGTTACCTGCACTGTGACCGGTGACAGTCTGACTCTCAGCACCCTGTTACCTGCACTGTGACCGGTGACAGTCTGACTCTCAGCACCCTGTTACCTGCACTGTGACCGGTGACAGACTGACTCTCAGCACCCCTGTTACCTGCACTGCGACCGGTGACAGTCTGACTCTCAGCACCCTGTTACCTGCACTGTGACCGGTGACAGTCTGACTCTCAGCACCCCTGTTACCTGCACTGTGACCGGTGACAGACTGACTCTCAGCACCCTGTTACCTGCACTGTGACCGGTGACAGTCTGACTCTCAGCACCCTGTTACCTGCACTGTGACCGGTGACAGTCTGACTCTCAGCACCCTGTTACCTGCACTGTGACCGGTGACAGACTGACTCTCAGCACCCCTGTTACCTGCACTGTGACCGGTGACAGACTGAGTTACCTGCACTGTGACCGGTGACAGACTCCCAGCAAAAATAAATGTATACAGCAAATATGTGTGACACCTTCCTACAGAGCAAAACCTCATTAATTACACATTCATGTAAAAAAAACGCAATAGAAATGCGTAAAACCGTGCTTAAATAATGGATGTCACATGGTCAGCACCACGGCGCGAACAGCGCCTTTTTAAACTAGCAGAAGAACTGGCTCGGTTTGGGTCCAATGCGCCGCATCGGAGGCGCGAGGCAGCAGGAGAAAGTAAAGGACTGACGTGTTTGATTATTAGAATCATCCTAATGCGCACAAGTGTGCACCCTTGGCGAATTAGTGTTGAAGTGCGAGGAAATATGTAAATGGTGCGTATGAATGAAAAAGCGGGGAATGTGCGCGCGCGCGTGAACAAACAAACAAACAAACGGCTCCGTCACAACATGACTTTTGTAGCCACAGCCTATAAAGAAGAAATCTGATTATCAAGTAGTGACACGCTTCAGCTAATTGCTGGATTTTGAGAGAAAGTGATGCATTTGGACAAGAACGTTAACATTTACTCTTTCCTTAGTCACATTATTTGCACTTTTTGCACCATTTTCCTTGTCAAACCCTGTACACGCAGACAAGACACTTCAACACTTTGGTGTTGGACTGCTTTAAAATAGTGGAAAAGCTATTAAGATAATTTAACTGAAAGTATCACATGACAAGTCAGTTAAGCCAATAAGTCAGCTAAGGGAATACTGCCTACTATATATGAATAAACTGAGTCTCATGCGTGTGTCCGTATTCATAAAAGTCTATGAAGTCTGCCTTTTTTAATTCATAGGCTTTCGTAAAGTCTAAACATAAGTATTAATGCATAAGTAAAGATGCGATAAAGAGAGTGGTCCATCACCTCAGGGTCCACCGGTGCGTCCGGAGCGGCCCCCGCGGTCAGCAGTGCGCTCGCGGTCAGCAGGAGCCACAGCGCCTCTCCGCCGCCTGCGCCCTGGTCCCGGGGTCCACGGCTCATTTCGGGACAGCCTCAAAACCACGCGCACTCTGCTCGCACCACCGCGCATTTCTGTGGGTCCGCTGCTAGTTTTCCATAGTTTGTATTAGTTGCTGTCGGAGAGAGCGTGCTGCTGCTCGCCTGACAGCTCCATCCGCCGCAAAGGAGCGCACATTTATGTCTTTACAGGAGGAGGGTCTACGCCGCTCAGCCAGCTGCAGGTCAAACACGCCCTACCACCAGCAACGCTACATATACCCTCTGGACTGACCACAGCACATATTTCAGGATAGCATTATTGTGAATGATTAACGGGATTATCGCCTTCAGATGTTGGACTATCCAACTTCTCTGGTGGCGGGTCAGTAACAGCATCACTTGCCAAGTTAAAACCTGGAAACACCTCAGGCCCAATTACAGGTCAGAACAGTGGTCAAACCTCTCACAGTAACTATCCAATCCAAGGGAATTTGGAGTAATAAAAACAGTTACAAGAGCCATACTGTGGATCCTGTCACTCTTGAGGAAAAAAAAAAGTTTACCAAAGAAATCATGTGCCTCGTTTACTATTCATTTGAAACTAAAATGCGCTACACTTAATTTGTTGGTTATCCTTCAAATATGATATCACATTTTCAAAGACTTACATTCTAAAGGATGAGTTGTGGTTTCAGGTCAAGAATCAATAACATACGACGAGAAAAGATCACAGTTTAATATTTTGAAGAAGAAAAGGGAAAAAAAAAAAAAAAAAAAAAAAAACACATAAAACAATCTTTCATACAAAACAATGCAACAGGTCTATTACACATAACTGCACCTAGGCTCTGCAAAATTAAAAAGATGTACAAAGAAATTAAACGAAATAATCTTTAACATTGTTTCGTGACCCCTCAGAGTAGTTCAGCTCAACATTGAGCTGGACTGGCTATGAAAAAGGGCACGAGACACTTGGATGTTTTCTTCTGACTCAAACAAAACCCAAGAGCTAAAATGCCGTCAATTCTTGACACGTTCAGTATGGCCGTTCTCGTCTGTCGTCTCTGCGGTCACCTCTGAAAGAAACGATAAATGTCAGTTACCAGCCTGTTGAGGGCACCTTAAGCATCAAATTAAATGCAATAGACAAAAGCTCTACGGTGTATATTTATTTCTAATGAAAGCATTAGCCACTTCTTGAATAAGTAAATTGTGAGTATAAATTGCACATAAGTCCTTCGTTTAACAACACGTGCTGCACTTTTAACAGTTAGTATGCCAGCAGGTGCGCAGCAGTGTGACCTTGTAAAGAGCACAATTACCACAAATACTTAATCCTGTATCGGTGGCGCATTCAAGTTAAATGTCTCCATCTAGTGGCTGAGAGGTTACAATACAGAGTAAAGCTGAGTTTTGTGCACATCTAATACAAACCTTCCTCCCATTTTGTAACCGCCTCCATATCCACCACCGCCACCTCTTTCGTAGCCTCCACGGTCGCCACGGAAACCGCCACCACGTCCTCTGAAGCCACCACCCCGGTCTCCACCAAAGCCTCCCCGACCTACAAAGGACAGATCGTGTAAACATCGCTCATGTTCACAACGGAGGGAGAATTATAGACTTACCTCCTCCTCCGCCGCCTCCACCACCATCAGGTTTGGGCGTGCCACACTTATTACACTCTTGTCGGCGAGCAAAATTCATGTTGCCACAGGAACTTGAATTTTAAAAAATAAAAAACAAGTACTGAGTATTACAACAGTATTAGTCCAAGATTAGGGGTGAATACAAACGTACCTGTTGGGACACGGCCAGTCACCTCCTTTAATATCAAAGTTGGGTCCTCCTCCTCCACCTCCACCACCCCCACGGCCTCTGAAAGCTGGCAGTATTAAAATTGAGTCATTAGTACATAGTAAAGTTTTATCAGAATCCACTTTGTCAAGATTGTTCACCTCCGCCTCCACGTCCACCTCCACGTCCACCCCCACCTCCGCTGGCTCCACCACGTTGGGTGAATTCAGCTCTCCGGGTAGCAAAAGATACTTTAAGGGGCTTGCCATTGAATTCTTTGCCTGTTAAAGTAAACTATGTCAGTTGTGTTCAAACGTAAAGCAATGAACATACAGTAGTAATTGTAGTACTCACCATCAAACCAGTCAATAGCAGCTTTGGCAGAAGGAGGGTCATCAAACGATACTGTTGCTTCTCCCTTTGGACGACCAGTAACCTTATCACTGTAGATGTTGATCATAGGAAGGCCAGTTTTCTTGTTCAACTGAAAATAGAGCCAGAATTATAAAAAAGGGAGGAAAGAATAAAGTTTTATTTACATTATATATGGCTTTCCAGTCACACACCTTGATGACTCCAATCTGTTTAAAGTAGTCTGCAACTTCCTGAACCGTCGCATCCTCTGCCAGTCCTTGTACAAAGATTGTATTGTTGTCAGAGTTATCCTGCTCGCCAGCTCCAGCTGTGAAGAGAACAAAATATTAGGCACACTACAACAGTTTTGAGTCAAATTAAGACAAAAGATCCTAACTGTAATCTTACCCGGTTCATCCCTGGAGCCATAGTCTCGAGATCCTGGGAAAACAGACGGAACGAAGAAACACATTTTAAGGAGTCGTTTTTCATTGCCATTGTAATATTAAAAATAAATTTAAAGAGCCATAATCCCTAACATAATATACCAAGCTATAATAATGTCAGCTTTCTGATGAGTGCTTACATACCAATGAAACACATACCAACAGCATGTTATTCGAGCTTTTACCAGGATGTCAACCACCAAAAGGTTTCCAACATTAGACTTTTACCTCCTGGAATACCTTTGTCATCACCTTTTACCATTTACCCATGTCTCCATGCAATACCATTATTGGGCCTCAGTTCGTTCTGATACCTTTCCACAAGGCTATGAAATAATTATGAAGTCCCATTGGTTGAAGGCGTAAATATTGTGATCTCTTTTAAACCCTCCTATCTTCTATCTGAATCCTTGACTTCCCCACCGACACAGTTCTGATGCTCATCACTTACCACCGAAATTTTTGTAGCCACCACGGTCACCACCTCTGCAGAGGAAAAATTGGAGATATTTGATGGCTTTTCCTTTGTCCCATATGAGAGCACATTGCTCCCCTACATCCCCACCAGTATGCACTCCTGCCGGAGTGTGCAACTATAGTGGAAATGTCTCGAGGAATGCATTAGTCTTTCACAATACAGATAAATGTACAGCCAGGTAGAGTCAGATCTGTCTGAAAATTCAGGCAGACGATCACAAATCAGTGGGACAATTTACAGTTTGAATCCAGATTAGGTACTAGTCAAAGGCTATCACAAATTTAATACCAATTTTAAAACTGCTGCAATCTTCCACTGAGAGCGTTTGACCTTTAACTCGAGTCCAAGTTAAAGTTCAATCACTCTGAATACCTGTAGTTTAGAATGTACATCTATGTTAAACACATCACAAAAGGTTGTCACTTTGAAAGATACAGCATTTGAATGAAACCTAAATGCCACGCAGCTGAAGGTGTGCCTTTTGGATTTCATGTCACATTGTGGGGAGAAAAAAAAAAGTCCTTGTGCTTACAAGCTCAATTATTGTGGAGTATACAGTAAACAAGCCACTCTAGCTATAACTATGGGTATCAGACAAAGAAATGTTAATTTACCACCTTATGCATGCGTTCATTTTAGCCAACAAAATGAGAGCAAAGCCAAAAGATGTCATTATGTGGACATGGTAGGGGGGGGGTGTAGTGCTGGTAATGTGACAAGAGTTTTTTGGGCACCAAACAGGAACAGCAGAGACTGACCAAAAGGTAGTCAGTATTTTGTAAATGCTGCAATACTAAGTGTTTAAAAAAAAAAATACATCAAATCATGGTAGTGGGTCACAGGAATGAATACTGAGAGATGGCATGTTGCAGAACAAGTGTGATGTTGCAAATGTATCTAAATACCTTGGGGGCAGTGGCACTCTGCAACTTACCCCATACCAGGAGGTCCACCTCTGCCGCCACGGTCGTATCCGCCACGATCATAGCCACTGCTGCGGTCGTAGCCCCCACCGCCACCGCGGTCGTATCCCCCACTGCGATCATAGCCACCACCACGGTCATAGCCACCACGTCCTCTGCCTCGGAACCCGCCTCCTTCTGATCGATCACCAAACCTCCCACTTTGACCGCTATCGTCTCCTAAAAATATGGGCAAAGCACATTTAGATTGGGGCCTTCCTGTGTGGATATTGCATGTTCTCCCCATGTATTCCGGTGTCCCCTACCACCAACAACCGTATGCAGGAGTGAGTGAACGGATGAGTGTTTTGTTTATAAGAGCTTTTCTATTAAGAGGCTCATCTCATCTCAAAATTAACAACTGCCATGTTTACAGCACATTTCATGCATATTCCTCAACATGAAAATATATATAAAATATACATAGTGATTTAATGTTTAGGTAAAAACCCTTCCTACCATCACTCCATCTGCTATAGCCACCAGTTGCGCTGCTTCCGCCTTGTCCCGGGACACTGTAGCCTGTGGTGGTGCTGCCACTGCCTTGGCTTCCATAAGAATCGGCCCCTTGAGTGGGCGCTGCAAAGGAGCTTGGCTGGCCGTAAGACGCAGTCGGTGGCGGCTGCCCATATGTAGCTGCAGCTGGTTGGCCATAGGAAGAAGACTTGTCTCCATACCTAAGAGTAGAAAAATGTCAAAGATACAAACAAAAGCTTGTAATAAAGCTATACATGATGCCATTGACACTGACAGCTAAATAAAATAGTAAAGTCTTACACAGATGTGCCCTGTCCATATCCTTCATAAGCTGTCTGTTGCTGACCATAGCCACTCACAGTAGACTGGCCATAAGCATCTAGAGGGAAAAAAAAATTAGATTAATAAAAAGGTTCTATAAAACATACATTTCCCTTAACATACCTTGAGTTGCAGCTGCACCTGGCTGAGCATAGCCACTGTAAGTTTGTGCTCCATATGTGCCAGTGCCATTTCCTTGCCCATATGCCTAAAAGGGTTTACATTTTCGTAAGTATGGAAGGGAAGACATTTGCAGGAGAAAATTATTATTTACCTGGCCACTTGCAGGCTGTCCGGCATACGATCCGTAGCTACAAAAGAATTAACGTATACTGATTGAAATTGTCTGAAATGTAATATTCTGTTAGCGTAATATTTTAATTTCTTACCTTTGTGGAGCGCCTGGCTGGCCGTACCCCGAATCTGCAACAAATAAAAAGTGTAGCTTTTATTTTATTTAAAGTAGCTGCAATAAGCCCTTGTGACGTGAAATAACGTGCGTCAATTTGTATGTGGTCCACTCAGAGAAACGGGCCTGCAGCCACCATGAACCACGCCAACCCGCTGAAAATGGCGCTTAATTTTGAGCCTGCGGCAATTATGCATTCAGACCACCCAGAGTAACAAACAAGTATTTATTATAGTATAATGCTTTGCCTCAATTGGGCTCCGTGAAAATAGCCATTAGCAACACCTTTCGTGGATGAAAGCGAAGTTTCTCGTGTCCGTGTGTGGAGGAGCAGTGGCGTAAACAAAGAGGCCGTGCCCACGAACATACGCTACGCAAGAGACCGCTACAGTTATTGTACACATAGAACGGTAACGGGATCCATTTGCCATACATATATGAATACAATAGGAACACATTTCCTTTTATTACTTTGTTGCCAGTGTTTTCCATGTGTAACTGAGAAAAGCGCTAAATCTGGCCCATTCATCTGGCCTCGCGGTTAGCCGTGACTTTAGCAAATGCTAGTGACCTAGATTGAAATTTGGAACAAAATAAATAATCATGTGAAAGATGATGTCAATCTTACCCGTAGACATCCTTCACAACGTTTCAAATCTTAAAAAAAAACAAGAAATTCGTTCTTTGATTAGTCGATTAAAAACCCCAAAGACATAAACGCAGCCGCACTGAACAAGGCCGCGTCCACGACGAGCACTGCTCACAGGCACTTCCGCACCGCAGCCGCTTCTTCTGCGGTTATAAGTGCTCCAGGGCAGCGCCGGCACAGCACCGCCACCTACTGGCACCGATAATATAATACATCCATGACTGGCACTGACACGACACGACCCAGGACCATTACCGGTATTAGTTCATTACTGCAGCAGGACCATTCCTACTGTACTTGTAACATGTAACACAGGTTGCCTTCATTAATTGTTGGATTGAATGAAATTATATAATTTTATTCAAATGCAAGCCGAGACGCAAATAATTACAACAAATTAGAAAAGATACATCAACAGCAATTTGTCTCAATAGTTCATGCAAAAAAGGGGGGAAATGTAAATACAATTAAGCATTGTGGTTTTAATACATATATAAGGCAGTTAAAGGCACACAGCTTAGATAATTAATAAAGACAAGTCAGTTTTGCTAAAGTTTTGACATCTTTTGCTTTCTATTATACTTTGCAATATTACTGCATAAAACAAATCAGATTTGCAAGATTAAAAAAGGCATTTCTAAAATTATTGGCAAGTTGAGTTACTGCACAAATGCATACAAAACAATCATAAGGGGTCCAAAGTGTAAAGCAATACCATAATTGATGCATTTACATTGATCACATTCCATAAAATGAAGATATCCTTTTATATTTTCCCCTTTGCATACATCTTTTGAATTTAAAAAAAGACTGACTTTAATTCAAACAGCGGCAACAGATGCATAAAAGGTGAACCCTTGTTAAAATACAAAGATTCATATCCTTGTACCTAAGCACTCTCTTTGCACCCAACATTATAATCCATACATACTTGACATGGAATGCGCAATGTACTTCATCACAGGACAATGAGGGGAACACACTTCCCAACTTGACATAAACAGGGACACACTTGACATGCCAACAGCACCAATTGTGTTGTATTCATTGTATTACATATTATATACTATTATAAATGTATTAATCTATTAAAACATGTTAATTCCCCAGAGTCAAGAGTTAATAAGTGGATAAATTCTTATAGAACTGCTATAAAGTATAGACTAGAGAAAGCCAGTTCTATAATACGAGAAATATAGATGTTTGTTTATGTTCAGTCCAGGTTAAACAAGATGCATGATTTAAAAATGGTAGTAGTGGCGAGGTGGCTGGATGGGAGGCTCTTTAGCTCCAGACATCTTGTGAGTAGCGTCCCTTGGTCATCAGTTTTTTAATGTAATCGGTTGCTTGAGTGCGTGTCATGTCTCCAAATTCTTCTGCAATCTCATAGAAGGCCGTCAGCACGTCTCGAGCCATGTTTCTTGCATCACTAAAAGACAAAACAGGCATTAACTCACTGTATGCTGTAGAGTTTCAGTTTGGAGTACTGGGCTGGTGACATATACGCGTTTAAGAGTAAATATCCCTCACTGTTTTTGCTCTGTTCTGTTCTGTCAAGGTTTAAAATGCGAAAGAAATAAAAATAAAGTTATATTAATAATGGTGATAATAATGACAATAATAATTACCATTGCGTTTGTTATAATTATTGTAATGATTCTAATAATTATTATTAGTACGAGTTCAAATTGATGACCGTATTAACCAGAATATAAACATATGAAAGTAACAATAGACAATAAAACAATAGAAATGATTAAGAAATACACATTTACCCGCAGACATAGATGTGAGCATTGTCTGTATGAACCAACTTCCAAAGGTTCTCTTTATTCTTCGTGATGAGGTGTTGAACATAGACCTTTCAGTTAAAAAAAAAAAAAAAAAAAAAAAGATTCATTCAAAATGGTCAAAAAAAAACGGCTTGGTGTAATAAAGTGTTATTTGTGCAGAAGAGTTAAAATGCACACCTTATGCTCCTGATCTCTGGAAAAGGCAACATGCAGCTGTGTTAGAGCTCCACTCTGCTCGGCTCCTTCTAGCTCCTCTTGATAAATGTAATCTTCATCTTTGTGTCTGCAACCGAAATACATCAACGTCTCCCCAATTTCTTTCCCTGTAAAAAAGAAAAAAAATATTGTTTGTGTTGGTAAATATAAGATGAACCTAGATTTGCTGGGACAAGGGCTCGTGCCACTAGATAAACATGAAGAAAATGATCTTATTTCAATAGTGTCAGGAAACAAAACTGACTGTCATGTGCTGGTACATTACTAGTTCCAAAAAGCAGTGTTTGAAAGTGTTTCCAAAAATGAAAGCAAATGAAAAGAAATTGTGAGGCCAAAATAGAACCAATTTTTAAAATGTCATGTAACAATCTGTCTTGTTCTTGTGGAGCTAATCTTGTGTCATGAAAGGAAAAAACTGTAGCGGCTGCGCTCTTTATGCTAGGGCTGTTAATCATCCGCCAAGAGAGCAGAACACACATGTGTAGTGCGGCTCTGCACTCTGGACCCGAACCCGGCCCCACCAGACAACAGAGCAGGCAAATTCAGGCCCCACCTGAATTTCAAATGGAACCCTTACCACACGAGGATCTAATGTATGATTTAATATAAAAACAAACCTTGCTGTTTGAGCCAGCCTCGCTCCTGAATGAAGCCCATAAATGGTGCAATTCCTGTGCCAGGTCCAATCATGATGACTGGGTTTGTGGGTTTGAATGGCAGGCGGAACTGTGACTTGCGGATGAACATGGGGACAGTAGACTTGATGCCATTGTCAGTGAGCTTGTTCTTCAGCCAGTTTGTGGCAACGCCCTTGTTGGTTCGGTCAGTCTTTGTCTTGTACTCCACCACCACGGCACAGATGTGAATGTGGTTGGGGTGAACCTACAAAGAGGCACAATAGATCAACTGCGAAACACAATGTACTTTAACATTAAAAACACTTTTCTTTTGCAAATAAAACTAAAGGTAAACAAATACAGTAATAACAAGGTATCTTATCTTATACTTTATTTACTTAAGTCATTCTCTGTATTTCACCCCTCATCCTCATTTAACCGGTGCCGCTGGGACAACCTGCACTAGTCTCCAGATCTAGAGCTAAGCTTGGTCAGAACCACCTTTGATGAAGGGTTTTAACTATTGAGCATATTTTGGGTTGATGAGGGAAACGAGAGGAAACCCAGACACGGGGAAATATGCAAACTTTACACAGAGGCCAAAAGGCTCAGCAGTTGAACCTGAAGTCTTCTTGCTGAGTGCTAACTACTCTGCCACTGAGCAGCAATTATAGATGTAATTACCTTAGAGGAAGATGCAATGGAGTAGTAACGAGCTTGTAGACGAGGTAACAGCTCACACAAGTGGTCAATGGGAGGTCTTAAAGATGGAATATCTTCCAAAACGGCCAAAATATTTCGACTGGCATCCAGCACCCAATCATGGTAAAGAGCCTGTCAAGAGACAGTTATTTGGTCACAATGTAGTACTAATGAGCAGTATATTTAACTGAAAAAACAATGCTTTCTTTTCTAATTTTACTAACCTTGCCATCAGGGGAGGAGGAAGCCATCTTGCGCATGTTTTCTTGGTCTTTTGGGTCGGAGGCATATTGTGCCAACTCATAAAGAACATTGGTGCGAGGCGGGTTTGTAATGTCCAGGTAGTGAGTTAGAGCAGTGCGATAAGTAGTGGGACAAGGGAATGGGTGCTTCTTGTTAGATTCCTCTGAAAAAACAAAAGATAAATCCTCTCTTAAAGCAAGACACTGCAGCTGCTGGATATGAAATGTCATGTAATCGTGTAATGTTTTCATGTATAAAGAGTCAAAATTACACATATTTGGGACAAATCTGAAAAACTGATAGAGCCAGATTTAAATTTCTTGTTTAATTTTGTCATATTATTTCATGTAAAAAATTCTTAGGCAAAATGCATACAAATTCAAATTTCACTTCATTATTTGGTGTCAAAACTGTAAAACTATAATAAATCCTTCAGTAAATCTATCAAATTCTGTTAAATACAAGACTGTTTGATCTTTCAGTTCCTATTTAAGAAAATGCATCTTGAGAAAACTTCACTATGTCCCATAAAATCATCAACCGACTGTGAAAGAAGCAAAATTCCACTTCGGGCATGTTTTTGATGACTTGGCTAAAAGTCAGATTTGAATTTCCTTGAAAACCCAGATTGGGGCAAAGATTGGGTCAAAGATTGGGTCTGCTGTCCGCATAAAATAAGGTTGTGTGCCAGGGACCGGTCATTTCTTTGTGTTTACATTATATGAGGAGGCAATGTCCTGTTATTTAGTGCTTTCAATGACAGCGTACCATCAAGGTTGTTCAGAGAGATAACCACGTCAAGGTCAGTGCCAAGGACCTGCCCAAGTTTGTTCACTAATGCGGAATCATTGGTGGGGAAAACTGCAACATGGTCTCCTGATTCGTATCTGAAAGGAAATCCATAGAGCAGACCTTTAGAATCTGGTTATAGAACCTACAACATGCAGCCAGTGACACGTACCTGATCTTGGAGCCTGTTATGTCCAGTTCAAGGTGCATTAGGTGTCTTTCTCCGCCTTTGTTAAGTTTGCGATTCACAGTGACTGGTGCGAGGAAGGGGTTTTTCGAATCAAAAGGCCTGTAAACAGGAAAATGTACAATAGAATAAACCAAAACGGAACCAAAGTGATAAAATAGACTAAAGTACTCACGGCTTCTGATTCTCAAAACTCTTCAGGCGGCCAATTTCTCCGCTGTACACCTTGTTCGAGTTGATGTCGGTGTGTTCCTTTAGCTCATATTGCCTAATGCTGTTTGAAAGAACAGCATGCCATAATTAAGATCCAGGTTCAGATAAAAAAAAAGACTCATTGAGCAAAAGTTAACATACGAAACAAAGTAAGTCATAGAGGAATAGTAACAAACCTTGAGTCATCTCCTAAAGCTTCCACACCAAAGTGCTCACAAACAGCCGGCCAAAACTGTTCTCTCCACGAAACAAAATCTTCCTCCAGGCTAAAAGACCAGAAGAACATTTAGATCTGTGTAGATACTTGTAAGACTTGTTTTGTCATATGTTAAAAAAAAAAAAAAAAAAAAAAACTCACTTTCCATCATCATCTCCCAAACCCAGGTCAAAGATGCGCTTGGCCCCCAGCTCTCCAAGTCTTTTGTCAACATACTTGCCCATTGCGTTGTAGTGTTCGTAAGTCTTATTTCCCAGGGCAAATACCTATAAACGGGGCAAAAGAAGAACGGATGGAAAGTTGACTACAAGAAGCCATTCAAAATAAACTCTAAAGACTTTACAACCAAGTCCAGGTTAGACATTTTCCCACAGTCATATTCTTTATTAGAATGAGGTCAGGGACACAGCACAGCAACAATGACCCATAAAGTCTGGCCTCAACAGCACCCAAAGTATTTCCTTTCATGTACAGTCACTACACAGAGTGTACATCAGGACAACAAACAAGAACATTGACATGATGTAACAAAACAAACAAAGTGCAAAAGAAGGACTTCTAATTTACACAAATTAAGCAGAGAAAACAAACGCTTGGAGAGACATATTAGGTCATCGTATACGTAATTAATATCCCTTTTTTTTAAGCATATCTCAATTGCATACATTTACAGCTCACACAATCTGTTCAAAGAAGATTACGATAATCAATAAATCATTTTAATCAAAGTC
The DNA here is from genome assembly GCF_026437365.1 of Eucyclogobius newberryi. Lineage (NCBI taxonomy): Eukaryota > Metazoa > Chordata > Actinopteri > Gobiiformes > Gobiidae > Eucyclogobius > Eucyclogobius newberryi. The sequence continues at coordinate 15,530,523 of NW_027315724.1, read as the reverse complement.
ACCAGTCATTGCTGCCCTTTAAAACTCATAGCTCAAGCTTTTTACTTCTGTATTATTTACAACTTAGTTAAGCCTACAGAGGATTATCAGAAAGAGAAAAACTGTTGAATAGACTTCATGCTAAATCAACCCCCTTCATTCTGCACAATAAACATGCTCTGTACAGTCAGAAGTAGTTTCATATCTAAACATTTTTAAGTTTGCGTGTGCGTCCACTGCTCTCTCACACACTGCGTCGCCATGGGGAAAAAGGGAGGGACTAAGAGAGGCTGCTGCTTTTGTATCCGAAGAGATATTGGATACAACTGCTATTTTTAAACAAGCGCAGAGCTACAGGTAGATTAGATATAAAGAGCTCTAGCCATAACTTTAACAGATGAAACTACATTTAGGCTGCTCCAAGACGCAATTTGTGGGTCTAATTAAGTGACAAAGGATCGCTAAATTGACAGCTTTAGTTTGTCCTTTCTTTGGAAATAGTCATGAGGGAGAGGTGTGAAAAGCCGTTAAAGATGTCCGCTATGCATCAATTTTGCCATTTTTCACCTGAATGAATCTTGGGAATTTGATTTATTGCCTAGCCATATTTTAACGAGACAAACAACAATTTAAAATCAGGAATATGTTAAAACTGCCAGTAAATGTTCAAATGAAGATCAAAAATATTACTTCATACCATTCCATCGTTTGGAAGATTCCTCTAGAGACATTTCTGTTCATTTATTTTAGCTGTAATTTTAATAGACGATACACTTGATATTCCAATTTTTCACATCTCTAGAACAATTGCGATATTATCCATTTGTCCGTCTCCAACTTCTCAGTCTGAATAATAAAACAATTCTACTTCTACTTCAGTAAATTGTCTATTTCACTCCAAAGGTTGAAAATATTTTTAGCAGATGTTAGATCTCTGGCATTGTGCAACTTTAAATTGGAGATCTATTTTCGCTCGTTGAACTTGGACTATTGAAACGATGAAGAGAATAAAACAGCGCGTGTGCAGTATGAATCAAGAACTCAACCCTCCAAGTGCAGGCAGTGGGAAAAACATGACGTTTCCTTAGAACTCACCGTGTAGTTCAGTCCAGACATGTCCTCGTCATCATTTTCCTGGAGCCAGTCATAAAAGTCCTGTGCGTTGTCAGTGGGGTCTCCTTCCCCATACGTGGCCATGCAGAAAATGGCCAGCGAGTTGGAGATCTCAGACAGACGAGACAGCTCACCCTACATTACAGAAGAACACCAAATCAGCCTCTATCACCTTATTTAGAGGCATTCAAGAAACCATTTATTATTGACCACGGGAAAAGCATTCAGTGAGTCAGTGCTCTGCAATAGCAACGTACAGTTTCACACTGTAGTGCAAACATTTCCAGCTTCTGTCCTCGTCCCAAGCTAAAAAGTCAGTCAGCTCTGTAGTTTTCCATGTTACTTCGCTAAAACAACGGTCAAATACCAGGTCATATTCCTCTGGATCGGCTGCCATTCCTTTCATGCCGTAGCGCTGGGCATCTTTGGACAGTCTGTTGGCAAATTCCTCCGCCGTGCCGGTCTGGGAGCCGTAGAACACAATGATGTTCTTGCCCTGGTGAACATATAAACAAGAGGCATGATGCAGAGGATGGGTCGCCGGTGTCTCGTGTCCCCGTGCTTCGTGAAACCCAGCACAGGCATAAGTGCATTGTGGCATCTCAACTATTTGCTGCAAAACCACATGATTGGAAACAAAAGCCTTTTCCCGAGTCTGGCAGGAAAAGGAGTTTTGAAGAAGCGTGTGCCTCTGTCTGAATTCTCAACCAAGAAATCAGTAGATGTGTTCTGAAGCGCTTCGGTTTATTCAATCTTTTCTTTGTTTTTAACAACCTCAGAATTATGTTAAACTAACTGGAGATTAAGAATAGAAGTGAAATGAATTATAAGCCATTTCTATTGGACCTGAGGTTGTTCTTGTTTGACTCATAACCACAGAAACATTGTACAAAAGGTGTATAAACATGAGCCTTCTGAATGCGAAAAATATGGAGTTAATTAAATCTAAGAAAGTGAAGAACTTGACTGAAATAACTTTAGATATTTACTAAATGGAAAAACATTAACTCTAGTTTGAGGGACAAATGGGACAATTACTTAAGAGAAGATATTAAAGACTTTTTACTGTTATTTACCATGTGCAAATGTACAGACTTGACCATGCTGGAAAACATTTCATAACCACAAAAAGAACAAAAGCCTGTTAATGCACAATTACCGTTTTCTTCATCTTTTCAATGAAACTCGTCTCTCTTGTAGTGGGTGTCCTAAAATGGAAACGGAATTATTTAAGGCAATTTATTAGGGTGACTATATTATAGACATTGGTGTTCACTCTTATTGTACTTTAAATTCATTCATCACCTAATTTAATTTCCTTTTGTCGACTTGTTCAGAGAATGTCAGGAAGCAATTAATGCAAGTGTGGAGATCAAAACCGCTTCAAACACATGTGAATAATGGAGTGTGAGCAGGACTACATGGGTAATGTTTGCACCGGGATAGAGAGAACATCAAACACAAAACCAAGGCACAACACTTTATGCCGCGATTAAGGTCTTTTTGTAAACATGCACAATGTAAAAGTGTCCAAGCAGTTTGACCCCGAGCTTAAAACATTCCTGACAGCTTTAACAGGATCTGTCAACAAGGATTCTGTGCATCATCAGGAAGAGGAAGTTACTACAGGTCACATGCTTTGGACTGAGATCAAATAAAGTCCAGAGACACATACAAATGAGGAGATTTACATGTTTTATAGATTTGGGTATTTTAGTTTAGCTTTTTGACTTCATATCATATTTTGCATGTAAACAAAGACCAGTGAACGGCGCTTTAGAGCTCAACGGAAACAGGACATTTTCCAACTCAATTCCAACAGATATAGTTGATAAGTAAATATAAATCTCTGCCTCTTGTCACAGTCACCAGCTCAACACAATCCGTATAAAGTAGTAAATAAGGCAGAATTTTCACAAAGCTTTTGGCACAGAAAAGGGTGTAGAAGCAGCAAACCTTTACTGACCTCTCGGGAGCATCTGGCAGCGGGAACACACAGCCCATGACATACAGCCCTGTTGCTCAAACTGCCACTAGCAGCACAGCTAACCCACGCCAGCAGCCGTCACGCTCACAGTGACAGCTAATGACAGTTGACAATGCACCACGATGGAAGCATAAGCAAGTCCACAGCGCCCCAGCTTTGCCTACTTGTGTCCCAAAAGCACCAGCGTAATGTGAAGTCTGCCTCTTCCTGTGCCGCTCTGAAGCCAGCGCACGGAGCTCTCGGCACCGCAGCCTACAAGCCCGGGCTGTGTCTGGCAGGGGCGACGGACACAATGGTGGGAAGCTGACTTTCCCATAAAACGTAGGCGAGCAGCAGCCCCACACTTTGGAGTCACACACACTGAAACACTCAGGAGTTGAAAATGCCTTCCTCTTCATCCCGCCCCTTTTCCTCTCTGCTCTGAAAGGTGTTAGCAACCAAAAAGTATCCAAGATCCATCGTATGAGAACGGGTGCAAGTCATCGGAGCAACTTTTGTGTGGCACAATGAACAAGGAGAAGCGGTGAATGGCAGTGGTTTTCTGATGTCCCCTGCCCCCATCTCGGTGGAGGAGAGGGGAATGTCATTGCTATGGCAACCTCATTTATCATAAAAGGATTCCATTTGTGACACAGCCCCTGCTCTGAAGGCAGCTCAGCCCGCGCTCACACGGACTCACACAGAGCAAGATGAAAAACACAGGAGTGCAGCGAGAAGAATGAAAAAAAAGTAACTTTGCCAGGAAGAAAGGAGTGCTTGTCTTTTGACACAACTTTCCACGGTTGGAGCAAACTCACAAAAGGCTTGGCTCTCCTCCTCAACTCTCCAAGGAACTTTCAAAATGAGTTCAGAGCCAAAAAAGCAACAAAAAAGGAACAGGAAAGACACAAAGACTACGCCCCCTCGCAGTTAGATAATAACTTAAAAGGGGAGGGGAAAGCAGCCATGAAATAATGCTGTTCTATACTTTTCCCCAGTAGCCCCACCCACTCCACTTCTGGGGGAAAACATGGCCTTCCCGCTGCTTCCCATTTGCGGACGAAAGCTTTGCGTGTCCACAACCATCCCAAGCTCTTGTAAGCGTGTCAATTTGAGAGAAAGAAGGAGCGAGCGAGAGAAAGACCAGGGTAATTGGTGTCCACAAACACACACACACACAAACACACACACACAAAAAAAACACCACTCCAGCGGTCCACTGATAAGGGGCCGGCCGAGGGGAGGATCCAGGGTCAAAGGCAGACTGGAAGTGTTTAGGAGCAACTGTGCAAAAGAGCAACAGGGATCAGGGAAAACAAAGGTCGCATCTAGTGGAACATTGACAAGAACACGGCTGTGCCCTCTCACACACCGGCATTCTAGTGACTGTCGGTACTGCAGGTTTTAGGGACTGCTTTTTTTTTTTTTTTTTTTTTTTTTAAACAAGCGCTACAGGTAGATTAGTGACGCCTTAGGTTGCTCCACTCCCTAATGTGTGCTCAAGTGACAACAAAAACTTGTACCGGAGCTGTACATTTTTGCTCAATTCCATGTAATGACTTTTCCTCATCCATTTAAACGATGCTTTACTTTTTATTGCTCATATTTATTACAGCGTAACCACTTTCACAGAACAGCTAATAATTGAAGTTTACAGACGTTATTAACTCTATATTTGAATGATTACTCACATTGTGTCGAGTTTCTTGAATTCGGGGATGGGCTCGGGCTTCTTGCGGGACATGAACCAGTAGATGACCAGGCCGACCACCAGAGAGAAGAGGAAGATGTCCAGGTTGCTGAACAATGGCTCTTCTTCGGCCATCGCCGCTTCAGTGTGGCCAACACTCTCGGCATCGATGTCCCCCATGATGACACACTGCAGTCAGATGGAGACAAAATAGTACATTATCTACAGTAATGTTCTTTTTCTCATAAACTACTAAGGTGGAAAAGGTTGTACATTAGTGAAGAGAGAAGTTCAAATAAAACTCTTTCATAATAATTGGAATTGCTAAAGAGTTTTCTTTTGTCAAGTCAGAATATTGAGATGTCGTCTTTCTGTCTTACACGTTGAGCGCTAAATTAAATACAACTACGCAGATCTTGCAGTCTATAACTTCCCCCCGTACTTTATAAACACAACAGGGTCTGTGTCAAAAATTGCCGCAAACAATGGTAGTTTTTGTACTTACAGCAGACCCAAAAGAAAAACTAATCTAATCGGTAGTTGACGATAAACTAGAATACCAATTTTATACAAAGTGAAAATCCCCCCTATTCCCTCCCACTATGAACACAAGACATCTAGTTCCCAATAAAAAAAGCAAACTAATGATCCATGTGGGTTTTATCGTAATAACTTGGTGCATAGTGTTTGTGATTGTTTGAAGACAATATGGGCCGATGTGTTAGTAATGTTAGTAAGCCTGTCGTGTGGTACACAGAGCACTCATGACAACTGTATTCTCACAAGAGCCATTAACCGCTAATCCGAGGTAATATGAAACCCAGGGGAAAGATGTAGACGGCAATATCCCATTCAAAGACTTATCTGTAAAACCTCTGACATAAGGTACCGGTAGAGCCACAATCTTATGAAACGCTCCCTATAGCCCAGTGTTTGATGCCGTGTTTATTCAGTATGTCAAAGAGGTATTAACGCTGCATTATCTGGGAAGAAGCTTTATCAATAAATCAAATCAGGAGCAGATTATGTCATATGGGGTGGAAGACAGTTCATTAGTTCCACGCAACTATGAGTCATGTGTGTTCTCGCAATTTAAACAGCTCTTTACTTGTATGTACTTGAGGTGTTTTTTTTTTTTGAGTACATCAAGTCCATTTCAACTAGACTCAAACCGTTATACTTTACACCCGCTGCTTGAACTGGAGATTGACCTGAGCCCCCTCCAGAGCTGCAGCCCCCACAAATACATGCTAAACATTTATTCAAGCATTTCATTCAGACAACTAATCAAAATGAACCAATATAAGCGGGGTGTCATTTGAGTCAAGAGTTAATTTTGTGAGTTTTACAACTTGATTAGCAGAGAGACTGTAATTGATGACGTGCACCCATGACCCTCAGGAGCCCCCCCAGGAGCCCCGGGCCCCCAAAGTTGGGAACCACACTGGTTATTCCACTGGGCCGTGGTGCATCATTAGAAGTGGCTAAAGAGTGATGAGTGGTTTGTGAAATTGCATAAAGACATTTTGAGAGACACACATGTTACAAAACCGTGGCTCATCGGTTAGACTGAGGCACTTGCGTAAACACATTTCATAAGCTTCAACATGACTCGTGACAAGTGCAGTCCATATTTATGATCTAAACTGTTACGATCTGTGATTTAAGGACTGCCATACGCTACTTGAATGTTGAAAGTTAAGTAACGAGTCGTGTTGGCGTCTTACCTCCGGCTCTCCTCTCCGTGTCAGACCTGAGCTCTGAACACACAATGCGGAAGGAAACTTTACGCCATGAAGGACAAAACCAACTGGTGCGCGCGCGCGGGGGGGACAGGACGTGATGACGTAATGACGTGATGACACCGAATAATAAGCACTTTTCCCTCTAAATATCAACGAGTGACAGATCTGAAATAATACGAATACATTTGACTGCGGTCTCTGTATGTTTAAGTTGGCACGTGGCTAGTTGAGCCCGTGTATAAAAGTATTACCAAATGTCAACGTGCACATATAACCTGGAGTCATGCCTGGAGTATAACAAATATATGCTGAGAAGGTACAGCACGTGATACAGCGGCGTAAAGGTCATGGTTATGTAATCCAGTGTCTGACATGGATCTATTGGGATCGTGTGCTCCCGAGTTTACAGGAGGTAATTTTCCTCATGCCAGGGACACTATAAGAAAGTACACGTCTTTTACTTTTGCTATTAATTGAGAAAACACAAAATATTTGGACCAAATATTCTAAATTAAAATCCTATAAATTAAAACCAAATATATCACTTTGTATTAAAATGGCCCTTAAATTAGATTTTTATTTAAAAAAAAATAAAAATATTTGGATTCAAGGCTGCACTCCTTACTTGGCAAATCTTTCATTCATTTTTTCCACGAGAATATGACACTTGTTTAAATGGTTGTACCAGTACAGCATAGGGATGAATGTAGAGCTGAAACTCATTTAATATACTTATTTTTGTGTTTAGTTCATTTATACTGACAAAAAATTGTCATCAACTCATGTGTGTCGTAGAGAAAGAAGGAAATGCAAAATACCTGGCTTTATAAACATTTTTTATGATAGCTGATTCAGCAAATATACATTGTATAATATATGCAGCAAATGTCGACAAAGTGACACACATGAGATAACAAATGCTTAGATTTTGTAATACATTTTTACTGACACTTTGCCTTTTGCTTTCTGCTCTTTATCTTCTGACGAACCACAGCAACAGTGGTTAAGAAGTTCCCCAAGAACAAAACGAGGAAGCAAAGTCCACACAACAAGACCTGGAATTGATAAAAACATAATTATCCACTGAGATGACTTTTTGATAAAGTAAATACTGGTTCAAACCAAAACTGTGTGAACTCCAGTGAACCCAGTGTGGCCTGCACTGACCTGTCCTTCTTTACAATCTGGGAGCTGGGCCATGTTGAAGAGAGAAACGCTATTGAAGAGTTGCCAGAACTGAAACAACAACGTAAAAAAGCATAAGAGTGGATGAAGAAAAAAGAAGAAAAGACTCAAATGAATCACAAACATTTTATTATGCTCAGTCATTTCTCTGCATTTTTCTAATCATGATTCAGCAATGCTTCGTGTAACCATGACTAAAACATTTTAAAGCAAAAAAAGTCAATGCTTTTACTCACATGACCAAAAAACAGGAAGGGCAAAAGAAAAGTCAGTCCTTTCCACATCCAGGACTGAAACCCCTCTGTGACGAAACACAGATACGTGTTTATGCTTCACCATTGTCGTGACTAATATCATTTACAGACATACATTTATCAGCTCCTATGGCTATAATCTGTGTTCTTACCCACAGTCAAATCCATGTTGTGTCTTTCTCCCAGGGCCCTCAGTCGGTACAGGCATCCGCTCTGATAATAGCACTGCAGACACTGAACAAAGCCTGGAAGGGTCAAAAGAAACACTTCAAACATCTTCAATGACTTCTGCTTGAATTGTAAAGTTTCCCACAGCTTACTTTGATACAAGCAGTAAGCAAGAAACTGGTTCCTAAAAACCTTGTAGAGTTTGCCATCTGCCCTTTTGGGGAAGAAAACAAAAAGTTTGATGAATTCATTCGTGATAGTGTTGTTATTTAACATATATAATTGTCTTTTACCATGTTAGCATGACTCCAGACAGAAACGCTGATATGTAGTGATGGAAAACCCACCAGCCTTTAATTCTGTGAGTACAAATATAACTTATTATTTGTGTGATTTGGTGTTATGTTATCTCTTAATATGAGGAGCGCAGACATTTGGAAAGGCATAAAATCTCAATAATAATGACTCATAAGGGGAAGTTCAATACAGTTTACCTTTCCCTGGTATTGCGTTTATATTTGAAAACACAGTATTTCAAATTATTCATGAACTACAAATAAACCAACGCTGCAAACTCAAAATGTTATAACGAAATTACACTGTTTTGGTCTTACCTGGAACCATTGGTGATGAGGATGCTTTCCCTGATAGTTAATGTGCAATAATACCACACCAACAAGAAGTTTAGGATGGCATCCACAAACCTGATGCCAGATGGAGGAATGTGTCAGTCATAATGCGCATTGTGAATTTAAAAAAATGAAGTTGTTTCTGTAAAATGACCTGTAGCTGACAAAGAAATAACATGTGAAGGAGAGCAGCAGCATGAGGACCGTGAGGCACAGCTTGAACCTCTCATACTCATCTTTGTAGGCAAACCTGTCAAATCAGTGTTATTATTACACAAGCGGCATGATAATAATGGAGAGTATGTTGCAGAATAATGTAGAACTCTGTAATAACTTGGAAAATTTACTGTCATATTCACGTGCAATTACTGTCGTACTCGCATGCAATAATGTCACATTCATGTGCATATAACTGATGAAAATAGTGTTTATTTTACCATCACTATTACCATTATTTTGTCTTACGCTAGCTGTTTTTATTTGATTTTATTTTTATCTTTATTTATTTTTCTCCTCCATTCCTTATTAGGAAGTTAGAGGTTTTGTTTATAATAGTTTTGTTTATAAGAGTTCTTCTATTAAGAGTGTTTTTTAAACTTCCTATGAGTTATCTGTCCTTTTCCTCTGTATCTACCTGCGTTGCAACAATGAAATTTCCCCATGTGTGGACAATAGAGGAATATCTTATCTTATCTTAAAAACAGAGTCCAGATCATACAACTGCATTTTTTCTACAATTGAGCATATTTACTTACTTTGACTGTTTGCTGAAGAGAGTGGTATTGACACTCCCAAGAACCAGACTGAGATAAAGGCTGTAAAAATGTGTTATTCTTTAATTATTTGCAGTTTGTCCAAATTAACATATAACATGTATAGACTCACAAATTCCTTTGCTTACCCATTTTTCTTAGGAAGGAAAGACTCCATTTCAAAGAAGACATTTGGCCGTGTTTTAATTTGGTCTTTTATGTCATCCACTGTTTTGGAGTCTTCTAGTGATAACCAACCGCAACATCTATTGTATAAAAATCACACTTTTAAGTCTGTTGACCACATCACAGGGACAAGGGGTCTAAGACAAGCTCAACGAGAACCTTTTCACTTGGTGGGACAAATCGTTGAGTCTTTTACGGTGACAAGAAATTGTTGAAGAACAATTTTTTTGCAGCTTTGAAATTTCATCCAATTTTTGCAGGTATAATTTGTGCGTTTCCTGAAAAAGCAGAGTAAAAACAAAGACATCGAAGTCACTGTATTGAAGCAAGGCCCATAACCTTTGTGAGACTTACCTGAAGGTGCTGGAATTCCTCCTCTAAACTTGCCCATTCCTTCAGCACATTTGACAGGCTCTGAGACATTTCTGGAAATAGTTTTGAAAGTAACGTGTCTTAAAGCACAGAAAACATGCACACACCTTGTATTATGTAGTTCGAAATGTGTGTGAAACTTCAAGAGTTTATTGAACATGAACTTTGACTGATATTTTGGACATTGCTCTTCTCTTCTGATAAATACTTTGTTCTTGTTCATTAGCTGTGACTCTGAAACGCCATGTGTGTTTGTTTTTGTGAGTAAGTGAGTGAGTGTGTGTGTGTGTGTGTGTGTGTGTGTGTTTGTTTCTTTTCTTTTTCTTTTAAGTGATAGACAACTTCAAAATAGTTGCAGGTAATCACTTTTTTCAATGTTTTAGACTCGTGCAGCGCTACAACCTATAGCGCCATCTGGTGGACATGTTAATTATCAGCTCACAAAGTAGCATGCTTCATATATATTATTTAGTATACTTAAAATATCCTTATTGGGGCATATTTACCCAAGCATACACATAGAACAATGTAAGTTTATTTGTAAGTATACTTACTTCTTGGGACTAAATTGGGCTGGGGTACCCATTATTTGTAAATTCTGTTTCTACTTCAGAAAGTGCATTGTAAAATATCAAGAAGATAAGAATTTAGCATAGATCGTTAGAATGATCTTTAGTCCCTTATGTTACACCCACTCTTATTACGAAGTTTAATTTTCTTTACTCTTTATTGGCATGGCACTTGTGAGACTACCAAAGAAGGGAGATGAATCACCAAGAGTAAAGTCTGGAGAATAAAGTCTAAAGTATAACTACAGTGTGTGGCGGTAATGTAAAACTTGGATACCAATCGCCATAAAACATAAAAGAAGAATATGAAGGTCCATTCAGTGGGTAGAAGACAATAGAGTTGTTGAAGAGGCCCTTATATGTTCTGACTCGTTTGCCTCATTAACTACTATTCAAGCTTTTTCATCACAGAGCCGACCAGACTTATCTATGAAATATATTACATCTTGTTTCAACTTGCTTGTCACCAAATTCAGGTCAAATGTACGTGGGTCCCTGCTCATAAGTGAGATGGCTGCTAAGCAGGCTCTAAAGGAAGAGAGATTTTTTTTTTAAAGTGGTCCTCAGTAAATCAGAGGTGAAAGCTATTATCCAAACTCAAATTGTAACAGAGTGGTTTCCTGAGCAGCCAGTCCCAACACGTATTGACAGAGCACTTTACAAAACCTGCATTTGAACATAATGTGGGAGGGACTGGGATGAAGGTGCAAAAGAAGGTAGGGAAGGTGAAAACCCTGGGGATGAGTAGGAGAGAGCAGGTGGCTATTGCAAGATTAAGGATGGGACACACTTGGTTGAATAAAACTTTAACGTTATTGGGAAAACACCCATCAGGATTGTGTGAGAGTGGAGACAGTGGAACATGTGATGAAGTGATGAAAAGAGGGAGATATTTCAGCGGGATTTTGTCAGGAGCAGAGAGGGAGTGTTTATTTTAAGTAATATATTGAAGAGCACAAGTGTTGGCCTCATTATATTATTATAAAATATAAGGCCTTATTAAATTAATTAATGGAGACAGAACTGTTAAAGCGGACTTGAAGAAGATGGGAATGTAGAAAGTGTACGTCACACTCCAGCCCAGCAGGTGGCGGAAATGCGCGTTAACAGTGGTTGTCATCCCCAAAAAAACACACGAAGAAGAATGCGGTCCACTACAGTCCATGGTCACAGCTGAGAGCACAGCATCCTTCAGATCCAGAGCTGTCTGCTTGTGGAGAGATTATATTATATTCACGTTTCCCTGATTGATCAACGAGAGAAGATACATAACATTAACACTAAGGTAAGCAGCTACAATTATGATATGATCCAGTAAATCTAAGCGGTTTAGAAGTATGCATGTTCCATCAAAGATAAGCTTTTGATATCATATTCTATTGTTCAGTCTATTTGTTCAGTATGTTCTTGCTGCCAAAACCGGGACTAGACCTCCCTGTGTGTGGTTCAGTGTTGAAGAATGAATAAATGAGACATAAACTCAAACACAATGGCTAAACCTCAACAATCCTCTGATCCAGTGTATATGGTGTTACAGAGTTTTCTACAAAAGACGGATATTCTTTCTTTAAGTGTTCATAGGTCTATTTTTACCTCTCATTCTTTGTGATCAGTGTCCATTCTTTGCCTCATTGTGATTCTAGTTTTGGGGAAATGTGTGCTGCTCTCTACGTCCTGTCCACTGTCACTGGTTATGTGCTCACCTCTGCACTTCTTCTGAAATGCCCCAACCTCTTGCACCGGAGGAAACGAGAACTTTTCCTCAGCCGGCACATCTCCCATCGAGGAGGTTTGTTCTAGTCTAGTACTATTGATCTGTAATATAGGCTCCAATGTAACGATTTGTTCTTTCATCAAAGGAGCCGGGGAAAATCTTGAAAACACCATGGCAGCTTTTAAGCAGTAAGTATGTGCTTCTGTGGTTTTAACATGTGTTTGTTCCTATGATTGGTAGAAGAGGCCTGTCATCGGATCGCCATCGTGTTTAGATTGTGACATAGCCTTGTGGTTTTGTGTGATTAGTTAAAGCTCTGGTTTATCATATATTAAACATGTCAAATTGAAAAACAAAAATAATCAGGCTCAATAGATAACAACTTATCATCTTCCAAAAGCAGCTACACTAAAATAAGACAACATGGATTATATACCGTACTTTCACATTGCATTTGTACGCAGTGCTGTGGATGCTGGCACAGACATGCTGGAGTTGGATTGTCACCTGACTAAAGATGAACAGGTCATAGTGTCACATGATGCAAACCTTCGGAGGGTTACGGGGATCGATGCCTACATCTCTGATTTGGCATATAACGTAAGTATTTATGTTATTATAATGTCCTAAATTATAATTAGAAAGTATACAAACATGTACTTTTTGTCTACAATATTTGACCAAGTTAAATAAATATTCATTACGTAAGCTTTTCTTACACCTTGTATCAACATTGTGTTCAACATTTCATACTCAGGAAAGACATGTCACAAGTCACACAATGACACTGCAGTTTAGAAGTTTGCATGTCTTTCAACTACCACACATGGGCAATGAAAAGGGTGAACCTGCTGTACTGTTTATAGGCCACAGAGAGCACAAAGGGCATTGTTATCTATTCAGACTAACACGCAGAAATACACTCATAACACAAACGCTATTCTTAGACTTAGAAAGACTTTATTGATCCACAAGGGAAATTACTGGGATGGATTTCCCCTTGTGTTTACCTCTGTTTTTGTTCAGGAGCTGCCACCATATCTCTGCAGACTGGATGTTACATTTCAAAGAGGTGAGAAGGCCGTTTACATGAGATTGTCTTAATCCTGTATTTATTCAGGTTGGTCTCTTGAGACTTAATGTTTCATTTTTATCTGAATCAATCTCGATTTTATCAAAAGCTTGTGATGGTGTGGACCATTTTTTGCTTCTTGACAAACTCCATGCATTAGGTCTAGATACAAATGCAATTTAATTGGTCAACTCATATCTTCACAATAGATCTCAGTATGTTGTCACTTATGGTGTTAAATCTATAACTGACAAATGGGTACCTCAGGGTTCCACTCTAGCGCCTCTTATTTAAAATGTTTATCATTGATCTTCCACAAGTTATTTCAAACAGTTTGATAAATATTTATGTGGATGATACTGGAATTTATACCTCTGATCTTACATTGGTACAAAATATGCTGCAACTTGATTTTAATTTGGTCCAGAAATGGCTTCGTAATAATCGGTTAATATCAAACATGACAAAATCCTGCTGCATGTTTTCTGGAACACACCATAATCTGCTATACTCCCCTGACATTCATATCCAAACCAGTGATGGGTCTATCTTTGGCTAGACCCTGAACTTAATTTTAAAACACATTGTATAATTTAAAGAAAATATGCCAGTCCTCTAACTGTCAGAAGAAGATAAGATAAGATAAGATAATCCTTTATTGAAGAATTACTCAATTAGTTTTACCCATCCATCCCATTATTGACTATGCTGGTACAATTGATTAAAATACAGATAACATAATGTAGCTCAGACTACTAAATGGACTCTTCAACTCTATTTTGTAGATTTATTCTTACATTTCCATATTAAACTCACCATTGTATTTTATTTGAAAAACTCATTTGTTTACACAATTGTTTACAACTATGCAATAGACGTCAACTGCATTATATTCAGTTAATTTGAATTATATCTATGTTTATTCTATCTCAAACTATTTGTAGTTTCAGTAACTTGAACATGTTTGCGTAGAAGCACTCACTGTCTCACTTTTTCTGTCCCGTGAATCTGAAAAGAAGTTAGACGCAGATTATTCCAGTACAAAGGCGCTTCTGACTGGAACATCTTACCTACAGTACATCCTCAAAATCGTATTTAAGTCTGTTCAGTTTACAACATTAACTACAACATCTTGCTTATTCTTTTAGTTCAGTTTTTACATTCTAATATTGCTGAACATTTTATTATCTGCTGTGATGATACAAGTTTTTGTTTATTGACAGTGCTAGGAAGTAACTCACAGATAATATCTCTTTGCAGTGTGTATTATGTGTATTATATATCATAGACAATGTTTTAAAAATTGTGTCCAGATGATTGCCTTTGGAGCTTTCTTTTCTGCAATGGATAACTCCTGGACTGTTGAGGAATTACTATTGTTAACTCTTTGTTACTAAATGTAGTCTGGTCGGAGGGAGAGGTTTCAATGAGACCAAATCTGTCTCCGAGTTGTGTATATGGTCTGTTGTATTCTAGGTAAATACTGTACATTTTTGTTTTTTCAGATTGTTGTTGTGCAGGCGGAGACGATAAAAGGATCCCTCTTCTTCGAGATGTTTTTGACGCCTTTCCCAATACTCCAGTTAACGTTGACATCAAGACTAACAACGACATTCTCATCAAGAAGGTGATTGTGTTTTGTGATTCATCTGTGTCGTTGTGGCTGAACAAACCACTTGTTTAGTATCGTGAGAATAATGTGATTCAAAATGTGACTTGCAGGTTTCTGAGCTTGTGAGGAAGTATGACAGAGAGGATCTAACTGTTTGGGGAAATGCCAGGAACCAAGTTGTTAAAAAGTGTTACAAAGAGGTACATTTATACAAACATTTCCAAAACTAAATAATTAAAAAGAATGCTGATTGGTTGGTCTGTTTGTGCTGTGTTTTGCAGAACCCGCGTATCCCAGTGTTGTTTAGTTTGCCTAGAGTATTGCAGCTGTTGGGGCTCTTTTACACAGGCCTTCTACCTTTTGTTCCACTCAAAGAACAGTTCCTGGAGATCCCCATGCCTTCCATTCTCACCAAGTAAGTTCTCAAATTTGATAAGAGTTACACAAACCTATCGATAAAACTGGATACTGTTCCATGTTACTTTTAAGTAGGCCAGGGGTGAGAGTCCGAACACGCCTAAAGACATTCTTGTATTCACTTGTTCCGTATAATGTGTTACAAGCACATTTAAGAGAGAGAGTTCTGCTGTAGGCATGGTATGAAAGATTTTAATCAGACTTGTTCACCGGATTGAGATGTAATACAGATCATAACAAGCCAGAACCTTTCCAGTGTTCGGTTTTATATAGTACTGTTGGTAGAATAGAATAAATGAATCTGTTCTGGTAGGTAATTTTCAATGCTGTTGGTAGCTATTTTTAAATAAATAAAATAAAACGAACAATGCTTTACTTTAAACACCAGTATATGTATAGTATAGTCTCATATTTGCTTCCTGAATGAGCAGCACCTGGTCTTACACTCTACAAGCACTGCTGACTCATCCCTCACTGTTTGTTAATCAAATATCTAGTAATATTGACTGATTTTACAAACGTTAATATTGGCATGTTAAATTGTTCAGGATTAAGGATCCTAGTGCCTTAACACGAAGTCAGAGATTTATCATCTGGTTAGCTGATACGTGAGTAAACAGAATTACCTGTATTTTGTATTGCTCTGCATGCATTTTTACAATATTATTTTTAATGTTACTTACCAGGCTTTTTAATATCTTCTGCTTCCACTAATATCGCCTCTTCTCTTTTAGCTTGCTGATGAGAAAAGCCCTGTTTAATCACTTAACCGCAAGAGGAATACAGGTACACCACATGTTTTTCATTGCTACGACAAGACTGTTGACATTGATGTGCTGCTATAATGAGGTGTTTGTAGTCAACTGGGATTAAAATATTCCTTGTATCAGTTTTAACTCTCGGAATAACAGTGTTTGTTTAACTTTTGTCCAACCTGCTTTGAACTGCGTCATGCTGAAAATGTTCAAGGCTCTTAACATGTTCAAAAATAGGCCACAGCGTTCAAAAGTTAACCTAAGTCTCATGTGTGTTGTGTCTCTGGTTTCAGGTGTACATCTGGGTGCTGAATGATGAGGAGGATTTTCGGAGGGCATTTGACTTGGGAGCCACAGGGGTGATGACAGATTTTCCCACACGGCTTAGAGACTTTATGGACAAGAATGGCATTTCAAAGTCTGACTGACCTGTTGCCAGAAGCTGCCTCAAAGCCGCACACCACTGATTATCCTTCAAACTGTCTGACATACCAGATGCAGGGCATTTGTCCTGCATTCATTCTAGCCACTTTATGCACACACACAAATGCAGAGGGTATTACTTTCTCTTCACAAAATAAAAGAAAAAGAAGTGTTTATCCAATACTTATTATTTTGTTTGTTAAGGTGTCAGTATTGAAGTGAACTGCCGCGTGTCCTGTCTGCATTTTGTCTGCCTTGTATACATTTTTCTTTGATTTAATAAAAAAAAAAGAAACCAACATTTGCACACAATTAATAATTTGTTTGTAATAATGTGTCATTATGTATTGTTGTTGTTGTTTTATGGCGGTTGGCATCCAAGTGTTGCATTATAGCTGACTCCCAAAAATTAAAAAAAAACATCTAGCTTTATATATTTTATTCACTTATGATTGGATGTACTGATTGAATGTAAAAATGTGCTTTATATTTGGGAAAACCTGAATTTTCTTGCCCATATAATGTATTGTTTGATGTCTTATTTGTTGTTTTGAAATGGTATTGTAAATCTTTTAAATTTGCAGAGGATTACTGAAGTTTGTTCTTCAAACAGTTGTTTACTATTTTACCTAAATATGGTTATTTTTTATTAAAATGAGTGTTCTGTCCTTTTCATTGTTTCCGTTCATTGTTGTATTGCTCGACGACACTTGAGGGCGCTGCGTTGTGGTCAATATCCACACGTGTTCAGACCAGACTGGTTCACTGTTCAGTTATTACCATGGATCTATAATTGCTCTGCCTTAACTGCCTTAACGCCTTTGTTATGTCGTGTTATTGGGGGGTTCATAAGAGGTGTAGACGCTTTCGCTGGAGTGAAACGGGTACTTTCACTTCCGGTTTCAACAACTGCGACCACGTTTAGCTTTGTTTATTGTGCTTTCTGGAGAACTCTGTGCTATTTATTGGCCACTCGTCTGCATTATTATCCAATCAGCTCAATGTTGCTATGCTTGACGAAATCGCTGATTGGCTGTCGAGTCCGTCATTTACCCATGCTCGCTTTATTCTACCAAAGATATTGTAACGTCAAAATAGTAAAGCCCTGCAGAATCTTATTTTTAATGTTTAAATATTTATTCTGTTCTGTTACAATTTTTTTTTCTTTTATAATAAGAACTTGAGAGCCATGTAATATGATTTCACTGTTGTACAACACATTACATCCTGAATATACGTGTTTATGCCATTTACAACAGTTGCACACGAGACCAGTGTAATTTCTACTTAGTTATTGTTGACCCACTACCATCTGTTATTATTTAATCATATCAGGCTTGTGGATGCTCTGTAACAAAGTGGTGTACGTGTTTCCCATGCATTTTGTGAACGAAGTAGTTTAATCCGCTGCATATTCTCGCAAAGGCGGAAGTTGTGAGTTATTCTCTTGTCCCGGCTGGTGCATTTATTACCTCTCTGCGTCTCTCTGCTCATCTAAACTCTGCTGGGCATCGTTGCGCGTCAAAACATTGCGTCTGAGCTGGACTTAGTGGGGCCAGAGAAGAGCTGAGGAAAATATCCTGGAAGGAATGCGAAAGGAGCTTTGAAATTGGCACAGCCACGAGGAAACGAAGAGGTGCGACGTTTTCTGGCTACGTGGTGAACCGTGTTTTCTTCCCATCAAAGGTAACAACGATGATTTGCTTTGGCGCATTGTTACATATAGCTTACATCCCACTTAAACATTCAAACAAAGAGGATGTCAACGCAGATAGTTGGCACTATCGATTATGACAACTTTTTACCGCCAACACTTAACTTGGTGCATGTTGCCATGTTTATTACAGCGTAAACACTGTCTGAGCTTATTTCCTGACGAAAGTCTTTGTTGTTGGACGAGTATATCTGCTTTCGTGTCTCCTCGTGGCGGAGGTCCACGGGCCAAACACTGCAGCATAGTGCTCCTACAGTATGTTATCATGAGGATGCGTGCTGTTTATGTTGGAAGATTCTGCATGTATGCGCCATCATCTCTGTGCATGCTCTTTGCGCAGATGGCGTACACTGCCAGGCTGAACGTCAGCGCGTTATCGTCGTGGGCTACAATAACATCATGTGACGAAAAAGTCTGGGTGCATCACCTGGTTCTCCTGTATCTACACGTATATGTCGATTTCCAAGGTCTACGTGTCCGCTAATGCATGTGCAAGTGTGTGCACGATAAGCGCTCCTGAGCTGAGGCATCCCCGCCATCTGTGCTCCATGTAGTGGCAGAAGTTATGTCCCAGATAAAGTGCGCCACTGTCTGTGACCTGATTCATTCCAATAATTGCTGCACTCTTCAGTCCCACTTGCTTGTATCTTGGAGAGCACAGATTTGTTGCAACCAGGTGACCAAGGCTATGTTTATTACAGAGTTATAATTAAAACCAGGGGTTTCACTTGTTATTACCTGCAGTGTCACATTGACTACAGGACAAATGGTCATAACAGTTTAGCCTGGTGAAAACCTTTTTTTATATTAAAAGATGAATGAAAAATAAATACAAAACAAACCAGGGACTCATTAGTCATACTAACCAAAGTCAACATAAAAGTCATACATGTGATCTTTACTGTTCACGTGAGGGCACTTCTGTTGTGTTGTTTTAAGTCCCAGCCTGTCCACTGTTTGGGTCTTTTTCCATTGCTGAGCGTGCCTGCAGATAAGTATTGATCACAGCCTGGTCAATACACAGGCATGGGTCAGAGAGTTGGGGGCCCTGAAAAGTGATCCCTTCACTTGTGTACATAAACAAGTAGGATGTGGATGGTTATAAATATTACAAATGAACGTGATTATAGATTATAAAGATAATTATAATGAGCACTTATTGATACAAACAAGTGTGTTCACATTCCCTCATGTATCCTCATTAACATGTCAAAAAAGTAATAATAATAATAATGATAGATTCAGTTTTGTCTGTTGTTTTTGCACCTGTAATTGCATGATTACTGTTACTGACAGATAGAATTGAACGTTGACTTGGCTCCACCCCCTGAACTCTGTTTGGTTGTCAAATCATTTACCTGTTGTTTTACATACTTCAGTCCGCAATTTAGAAATAGAACTTGCTTCATTTTTCTGCAAGCCTGATAGGCCAGGTTTACCTTAAAAAACAGTTTCAAACACCAATATCACTGTTCTCTTATTCTACTGCTGCCTTTGCTTCACTTTCATCAATTTTTTAAACGGCTCCTTTTAGCTGTGAGACAAGACTCAGGGTAGATTTGATACGTGCGGAGGAGTCTCTTCACTCAATGATGTCATGCTGTTCTGAGCTAAAGGGCTTGATGTTAACACAGAGGGATCCAAGGACCAGTCCAATGTGTCCTTGTTTGGTCTATACCCCATATCTCATCTGTTATCTACTCGAAGCTTCTTCCACTTTCTGTCATTGTCCGGAGCAAACAGCGGCGGCAGCGGCGGTGCGTTACATAAAGGTTTTTTGTTGTCATACAAGGGCCCTTTTGGCGGGTGAGACGAGTGGTACGTATAGTCTTTTGTGTTGACACCCAGAAATATCCAGAATGAGCGCTTTTGGTGACCTGAGTGACGGCCCACATCAGGATGGATGAATGGACAGGGAGACCGCGGTGGGGAAAAAAACAAGCAGTAGAGAAGTCGAGAAGACAAAGACAGGAAGTGCAAAAGGAGTCATACATTTGTTAACAACTACGGAGGCAATCTTAGCCTTGATATGCCAGGCCTTATGACACATTTCGAAGGAAGGATCTGTTTGCATGTCTGCAGTCTCACTTCTTAGGCAGATCACTCATATAATTTTTTTAGTCTGTCAAAGGCTTTTTCACTGGAGAAGCTGCCAAATTGGCTTTTTGCGTCAGCGTTTTTTCAGCTGTCATCATTCCCTTACTTCAAACAAAAACGCCTGTGAAATGTGTTGATGTTACATTCACCAAGATGAGTTTTGCTCTATTGTATCGGGCAAAGACTATTGTGCGATTTACTAAAGACCAGGGTTGTTAAAAGTGTCAAAAATCACACACTAATCAATACTAAAACTAGACACACATTTAATCAATACTAAAACAAATCTAATTAACAAGAAAAATGTTGACCTTTCCGGGAAACAATTTCAAAACGATCAGATCACATGGTAACGTAGGAAAAGTACAACTATTTTGTGTTAAACATGTTTTTAATTGTCTGTGGTCTGAAACCTTGACCCTGACCAAAAAAAGAGCACTTAATACTATAATGATCATTGTGGTATTGAAGCATATGCCTTTGTATCAAAATAGATTGACGTTTTAGTATTGTGACAACACTACTAACACTACAATGACACGTACATACACATTATGATCTGGAGTGACACTGACAACATAACGAAGTCCATGCGATCCAAGCCCTTAATTAAAAACACTAGCTCCTACAGTTGATGCGACATGTCCCAAAACAACAGGCATTTTTTTTACTCAAATTGCATTAGCATTCACCACTATCAGTATTTTGGATGACTTCATTCAGCTAAAAATGATACTTAGACAAGGCAGACGAGGTATAACTGGCGACAGTGAACTAACGCATCAGTACTTGGACTATACGTGACCTAAAGGAGGGCATACGTCATTTATATCAAAGCATTTCATTGTTCCGTTTGTTAAGGGCACATCACTTTACATGTCAACCGCCGGCCCACCGCTGTAAGAGTCCATCAAAGCTCTGTATTCGAGCGAGCGCTTCGTGTGTCCGTCCCCCGCTTCAGGTCGTCTGCATGAATCACATTTACATTTGAAAAGGTTCAGCTGTCCCTCTCATCACAAGAAACAAATATAGCTGCCAAAGCCTTAGATGAGCTACAATTTAACGTTATTAAATGCATTGGGGGCTCGGGCTTGAGCTTTTTATTCGTACGCAATTTCCGAACCCAATTACTCCGAATAATTAGCTGGCTTTGATTATCTGTGGTGAGCAGCTGAGCCTTTGAATCGTCACTTTGTTTTTTGTAACGACACAATGAAGCTGTTGCAGTAAAGGTGCAGACGTTGCTCAAAGGCTTCAGACAATGGCAAACACTTACGGAAATGGCCCGAGTTCTGGGCTAAATGCAAATGATGATACGCAGATTTACATAGTTGTTTAGAGGCTCGACAGGTTTCTCAAAGTTGCTCTGAGGCTGACATAGGTGTGGATGCCGAAGTCACGCAGTATACATTGACACTAGATATCGCTCGAAAACACACAATTACGTGCAGTAGTGGAGATCAAACTACAACGCTATGGGTAAGAGGATATGCATCTCCATCTACCACTTTACTCTTTGTGCCCTTCTAATCATTTGAAATTGTCTTTACCAACACAGCTTTGGCTTTATCTCATATTGGATTGTATTTTTAGAAACTTTGAGTGCACTGATGCATTCATTGATGGTCATTTGACTATCTCTGTCGGCGGTTGTGGCTGACCCGACAACGTAGGGCAAGAGGTGAAAGATGTATATCGTAAAGCATATAGTATCGCGACTGTTGTTTTGGTGAATATCGAGTATATGGTCATGGATTTAAGCTATTTAAAATGACCTCAAAAAGTCACAAAAAAACGTCTAGTGCAGCAATTCTCAAACTGTAGGTGGTTATTTTGTCATTTTCAGTAAGTTTTTTTCTTCCTTGAGTAGTATCTTTGGTCAAACTACTGTGGCAATAGTGTATTCCTAATTAAGACCTGGTTTAGCCCCAATTTAGCCTGTTATAGTCCTGTTATAGACCTGATTTAGGTCTAGTGGTATCTGAAAGCCAAACCTTTTCTTTGCTGGTACTTTGGGGTTATTTTAATGGTCAATTTACAATATTCGAACCTCAATCTGCAGATTTAAATTGTTTCTCTTTTGACTTATTCATTGTTCATTGTTTTATGTTGCACCGAATCACCAAGACAAGTTCCTATGTTTGTGAATTCTGTTCATTGACAATCCCTTTCTGATTCTGATTCTGATTGAAGACATTTCCAGATGCATTTCAGCACATTCCAGATGCATTGTGAAAATATTGTCTGAATACTGTTACAATGGGGAAAAATACACTTGCAGAATTGACTGACTTTCTCCGTTTTGATCTGAGCCTAAATTGACTTGAACCAATCACGTATAAATTGAAATCCACCACAAACAAACAAAACACAAAACAAAGAAGAACTGTTTTGTCTTCATTTCGGGCCCTGAAATGACCGCGAGGAGAGCAGCTTTGGGCTAAATGTGCGTGTGTGTGTCAGGGGGTCAATTCCGACAACTGTACTGAGCGTGTCTTTGTGCCCCAATCCCACACCACTGGCGCTGGCTGCCATTCAGAGGAGGGAAAACAAGGGCACGTCTCTCTGCCTCTGTTTATTTATATGCCCCCCCACTCCTCTTTTCTCTACCGCTCTTCTTCCTCCATCAGAACCAACTGCACCGGATAGAGCGCTTATCATCGGCCTCTCAAACCAATCATATTGCAGGACACTGAGGAGCAGAGAGGCTTCTTTTGTTTGTCCTCCTGCTCCCATTCACAAGGGAGGTGGGAGAACGCATATCGATTATCAAGTATATCAATTACAGTATCAAGTAGATCGTCTATAATTAATGTTTTTATAAATACCTAAATAAAATGTCTAATCAAACATGGGTGACGTGATATTTCTGCCCTTTTTGTGCTTAATCAAACATATAATAAAAACTATTTTCACTATCTAGAAAAGTGCTTTGGCAATATGGTACAACATAAAACGATGAATAATAGTAGGCATAGTAAAATGTACACATTTTAGCATATTCTTGATGCACTGTGAAAATATCGTCTGAATACTAATAAACTGAGATATTGATTTCAGTCAGTATCACTCACTAGGCCTGTCACAATAACACATTTTGAAGTTGCTACAGAAAGTATCACGATAAAAGATGATTATGAAACTACTTTATGCAACTGTCAGCAAGAAGTGCAATCTCATTAAAAGTTATGAGTTGAAATAAATACATAGCATGATGAAACAATTTTGTATTATGTTGGTGTCGATAATGAGTCATACAAGTGCATTATTACTCTGTACTGCTCAAATATGATCCAAAAAACAAAGAAAAGGTCCCCTAAAATGCAAAGAAAACATACAAGATAAATAATGGGCTCCAAATACATTGTCCTTTCTATCGTATATTGAACGTTAAGTCGATAAAGCAGTCGATAAAGTTATAGTGATCATCGTGACAGGCCCATCGCTTCTTTCCACCCCATACCATTGTTTCTCTGCCTAATCTTGTGTCTGTTTAGCTTCATCCCCAGCCGAGTTTGATGTTGTCACTTTGATGAACAACTATTTGTGTTGGTCTTCTCTCCTGTGTGTCCCTGACTGAGACTTTGGACTGGTTCCTGGTCAGTACACTAATCTCCTCTGTCACCAGGGCGCACAGGCACAAGTATTTTAGGGCTCCGTCTATTTGAATATCAGGGAGCGAGCGAGCGAGCAGCAGAGCACGGGCTTCGCAGTCGTGCTAGTCTAAGCAGATTATCCCCGCGGCCTCGTAGACTTAAATACTTTATAAATGTGAGCGAGCAATGCCGCCTCTGTGTCCCAATAAGGCCTGCGCTGGTGGGACGTGGGGCGGACGGAGGCAGCTGATGGTGGCACCTGCAGTGAGAGTGCAGCTGCTTTTTGGTGCACGGTGCCAGTCCATCAGCCTCAAGACAGTGTGGCTTTTAAGGCTGGAAAATACAATATAGTAGAGTGTTTAGTGTGGCAACATGGTGGAGTTCTAGTCAGACAATTATATTTTAGTACAATCGTTAGTCACTGAACGCTGCATTTTTATGAATCACCTCGACAGAACCAATTTAATGTCCTTCAAGTCTCATATGTAAATGTTTTAGTTTGTGAAACCGAGCAACTAATATTTGAAGTATTGCTTAAGATTGTATCCTAGCTATGTGTCAGCTAAAATAAGATAACTGGATGTAGGAGTGGGCGATATTGCCAGAAATAACAATAGTCAAACAATCGTATGCAAATGTGTGGGTCAGTTATCAGACAATGTGAAATGTCTGCTAAATTAATCACAAAAGCACAGATTATATCACCATATAACTTCATTTGAAAGTTTACAAGATTTGTCTTTAAAATATAAGATAAACTACTATAAACAATATACTTGATATTCAAATGTTGCATATATTCAAAACAACATTCACAATCATGTTTGATATATTGCTCATATTTGGATGTTGTTGTGTTGTCCTTTCCTAAATATATGTGATACAAATGCACACGAACAACACTGTCAGTAACATTGTTCTTGTGATTTGAATGTGTGGCTTTGAGAAGAGGTTCCCATTCATTTTAGGGCCATTTGCTTGCAGTTGATGCTTACTTAATAATATGAAGACCTGGTAAACTTTAGAACTGTGAATTAGCACTTGTCTTTAGCTAGCCTTGCATAAAATGTGTTGAACCAGATCCCATGTTTACGCAGGCTGGAAGTGTTGTAGAGCAAAGGAGAGCTAATCCTATCAGACAGCACCTGCGCTTCAGTTTGTCTCACCGTCCATCCTCCCCCCCCTTCAGGTGTGTGCCTCCCGCCCCAGCACCCACCACGGCCCTCACCTGTGTGTTGCGGTGCTTTCCTTGTGAGCCGACCTGGGCTGGCAGTCCCTTCTTGCACCGCCCGCCAACACCGCCCATGGTCAGAATGACGCGCTCCAAGACCTTTCAGGCCTACCTGCCGAGCTGCCACCGGACTTACAGTTGCATCCACTGCCGAGCTCACCTGGCCAACCATGACGAGCTCATCTCCAAGGTAACCGCTGGCTATATCTGGAGTGATGTGGTGGGTTTATAGTTTTGAGTGTAAACCAAGGCTTGTGTTTCCATCTCCGTCAAATACAAAAACATGACGTTAGGTTACTCAAGCGCTTCAACAACAATGGACTTTAACGTTTAATTCTGAGTAATAATAGTTTGGAATGTCTATTGTCAGTCAAACACAACGTAAGTCTGATACCACACTTACTTTGAACTTAAACGTGGATTCATTTAACAGACACGGGGGCAGCTGGGACCGATACAGTTGAATAGTTCACACACCTCTGAAGATATAAAAGAAGAGGTTTTATGTTTTCAATATCTTAGACTTTAAAAATGCCTATAGTTCTGCTTTGTCATTACAGTGATGATACCAGCCACCAAAAAGATAATTAAAATAACGTCAAGAAATACTCAGTTTACAGTATAACGGTGCCCTCTGCTTGTTCCGTACGTGGCCTGTTGGATTGATTGTGTTTAATGCAAGTGTACATAATGATATTATAACAATGGGCACCTGTACCTCAGTGTCATCTGCCACACTGTTGTCTGTAGATGGATTAGGCTTTAAGCTGGCTGGATTATGAATGCACTGTCACTTTTTCCACACGTGATCATGAAAACACAGCTCAGCTCTTCTCACAAAGGCTCTCTGCCAGTCGTAACTGCACCACACAAAGCAGGCAAACGGTTTATTGTTTCCTCCTCATGCTTCTGCTTTCTGTTAGTTACTGTAACCCGGCCAACCGCCAGTTCATTGGAACCATGCGGCCTTTACCTGTTGCACTAACGCTTGTATAAAAGCAGATAAAGACTCTTAGTAATGCAGAATGTCATAAAATGTGTATTAGCTCAGTAAATACCCAACTTTTCCCTTTATATTTTCTTTCCCATGAGTGCATACCTAGTTTCACAGTTTCATGCATTTTTTCCCCCAATAGAAATGGTTTAGAAAAAGGTTCAGTTGTAGTCATCTGGACACATTGAGTTCTGACTTGATCCACAGATTGAGAATGACTCTTGGATGAAAGTCGAAAAATCAAAAGGAAAAAAAACTGACTACAACTGAATCTTTCTCTACAATGGATCACTCCTGGATGAATGATGGATTACACCGACTTGTTAATAGAAATGGTGATTATAACTAAGTATCAATAATATGTATTTACTATTCTTTTGGGCTGTGACAAGTGATTGTTTTAGTAGTTATTAGTCAGCGATTCATTTCTAGATTAGTCGACTGATCAAACAATTATTTCTTTTGTAGATTGAGAAAAATATTTTGAAATATGGAAAAATAAGGGCTTCTAGATGGATAATGGGAATTTCTTTTTCTTTTTTGACTGAAAAATAAAAAAGTAGAGTCTCTATTGTCCAGATAACAATTCCGTTTACAAAATACAACATCATTTTTTATTTATAGTCGACTAGTCACAATTAGTCAATTAATTGTTGCAGCTTTACATGCATTTCTGTTTGTTTCTATGAACCTACTCTATATCCATCAAATGAAAGTGACATAATGACAAACAATATGATAAACTAACTCACCCTTATCTCTCTCTCTGTTCGCAGTCCTTCCAAGGCAGCCAGGGCCGGGCCTATCTATTCAACTCCGTGTAAGTATATGTCCTCTTTTGTGGCTTTTACAAGCGCGAGGCTGAACGTACTGGGAACACATGTAGGCCCAATCAACGTAGGAGATTGGAGATGTAGGACATGTACAGTACCTTTATGACACAGCAGTCACGTTGGCGTCCTGGTGGAGACAAAGCGGGCGTATGGCTCTCAGCGCAGCCGTTATCAGCTGAATTGAGAGTGAAAATGAGACGATGCTCTGTGACCCGGCGTCCCATCAGTAGTCAGTGGGCGTGAGCCACTGACTCGCATCAAGCACATCACATACCATTTTAACTCTGCTGCATCTTTAACTAGTGCACTTTAACTTGGCGGCAGATTTAGTCTTCTACTTTTAGGTGTTGAAATTCGGGATGGGGACACACACATTTTTGGGTTTTCAAACCCAGTTGTGGATGTACCGTATATATTTTTAATAATTTTGACTTTTAATGTGTCTAAAAACTTCACTGTTGGTTCAGACTTCCCCATCATTACCTATAGTGTTAGTCTTAGTACTGTTTTAGTACGTTCTATGTTTAATAGTTCATTCGAGGCTGTAAGAGGGCAACAAAGGATACAATGACCCAAATAACTTGTGTAACATTTCAGTAAATCATTTAAGATTATGAGAAGTAGAACGCTACTGGTAAATACAAAGCAAATTCAACTGTATTGAATAGTGGAGTGATATAATAATATAATTGTGTATTATATACTGTAATTTACAATACTGATACTGTAATACAATCTATTACCCCCTGGACAGGGAATACTAACCTTTTGGCTAATATGGGTACATTTATTTTGTTATATTACATGTTTATTAATGTACATTGTTCCACTGGAAATAAATAAATTAATAAATATACAATTTGCAATCACAACATGTTTCATCATCATAGAATATTTTGAATTTTTTGTGACAAATTCTCTTAATTCAGAAATATTTTCAATTCGGCATAATTTAGCTTAACAAGAAAATATCCGAGACAAATTTGAAATAATAGTTAAATATATTAAATATGATGTCAACTAATCAGAAAAATAATAACTAATCAGTCATTGGTAAAATCATCTTTAGTTGCAGCCCTCATGAATACAATCAGAAATAAAATGAATTCTGTAAATATGATAGTTTTTGTGTTTATAGTTAGTATAGTTTAATGAGATTAACAGAAGTTTCCCATTGTCCAAACTTATTCTATTGCTTGTCATTTGCACATTTGTGTTCGTACTACTCCCATTGTATTAAGTGCATATGATTTGTGCTTCTCAGGGTGAACGTTGGGTGCGGTCCTGCGGAGGAGAGAGTCTTGCTCACGGGCCTGCATGCTGTAGCAGATATTTACTGTGAGAACTGCAAGACCACGCTGGGCTGGAAATACGTAAGTGTCTTCCTGTCCCGTCTGATTCACCGCACGCAGGCATCAGCCAAGGTTAGCGAGGGACTCAATCTCAGGTTATGACGCAGCCTCATTTGATTTGCATCCTAATTGTATTTGGCCATGGCAGAGGGACAAAGTAGTACTCTGCAGGAGACAACAAAGTACAGTAATAGTCTATATCTATGTATAGAGCTCAATACCTCAGAGTGTAAAGGCATAAGAGGTTGTTTCATGATTGTGTTCGCCGCAAAGTAAAGGTTTTATGAGCTCCTTTCACTGTAAGTGAATTACCTACTGTAAATGGGGATGGCATTTTATCGTTATGGAAAGGCTGAGAGAGAATGAGAACGCAATACAAGCTCGTTGACAACAACAAGAAGACCTGGCCCTCTTTGTGATGAATGAAACAGTGACAAATATTTAAACAATTGTCTTTGGAATAAAAGGCAGCCAGAGTGGATTAATTGCTAGGAGGAGTAATCCAAAACTAAGTCACTGTCCAAACCTATCCTGTCTATTCTTTTTCGCTCTATTCTTAACTGTTTCACTAGTGGAAAATGTCACTCTTTATATGTTCTGTTCAGCTTTCCAAGGAATTATAAAATACTGTAGGTACAAGTGTGCCAGTCACTTGGATAGCTTAGAGTGTACCGGTGGTGGTGGTAGTAGCTGTAAAATGAAGCCTTTGAAACTGTCCAAAACCAAAAGCATTGCCACATGACTCACCGTTACAAAATATTGACGTCAATGCCAACAGTTATAGGTCACAGCTCTCAGTCAGTTTGTAAGCTTTCATACGGAGTAAAAAAAGCGATTATTAAGTGTTGATAGTGCTAATGTTTTCAAACACATAAAAACAATAAAGATATGCACCTTTAAAATATCCAAGAATCACACGAAGGGAGTGCGATTTTAAAGGACTAATGAGGATAAATAACATGCGAATCTTATAAAATTGTCTGACCAGGCCCATAACAGTAAAACAGCAAAAGTAGAACACAATTAAACTATATTCTTGCAACAAAAATACAGTTTTTAAAATATTGATACAAATCTCACACACTTTTGTGCTTAACCCTTCGTAACCTCGTCCACGATCCTTGTTTCTTGCACAACATGTAAAGTCCACGTGACTGCGGTGTATGGGCCAGGTGAAACTTGACTTCACAACATCCACAGATGTCTCCATGTTTCAGAAAGGCCGAGCATGTGCAGCTGTCAACGCGAAGGTTAGAAAGCTATAACACACCAGTCAAGTCAAGAAGCGGGGCGAAAACACAGCCCCCAGTGTTGTTCACCTCATGTAAAGCTCCATTCACCAACATCTTAACCTTGATCCTTTGGGCTTAAAAATAACAATTTCCTTATGAAGCCCTGTGTCATCACGCTTGATTCTGCATGCCCTATTTCTGTCACAGACACCAGATAGCTCATAATGAACGGTTGCCATTAATATCAGCTGTTTCTCGCAGTGGTCAGAGTCTCATGGAGAGGGCTGACCCACTGCACTCTTACACTGGGAAATCTGATAATGCGCTGGGTAGCCTTCGAACTAAAATAGCGTCAAAGAGCGTTTGTGCTGGTGAACTGTGTGCCACTGTAAGGCAATTAGTGGCTTTTTCCAACAAGGCCTGGGCCTGGCATCAGCCGAAACAGTCATTCCATCGCGGTGTCCATCATACATGTTATTATCGTTATCAGTTCTGGGAGGCAAAAAGTATTTTGCTGCCTAATCTTCTTGGGTAAGAATTTGGTATTCAGTAATATCAGACATCCAACGTTTTTGTCTTGAGTTCCCGTAGTATTGTCTTACACTCATTATAAATGTCGGTGTAATCCCTCATTCGTCCAGGCGTGTTCCATAGTAGAAAAAGCTTCAGTTGTAGTCATCTGGACTCAGTTTGAAAAAATAGACGTTTCGACTCTCATCCAAGAGTCATTGTCAATAAAAGAATTTAGATCGAGAACTCCGATATTAATACTGTTCTGTGGTAAGACCCGCCCATTGGGAGGAGCCTTCCTGAAGTAGAAAGAGTTGTTAGTTTCAACAGAAACTCCCCCCTTGTATCTACCGAGGTAGCCTATTCAGAATCTTAATGGGCTATTAGAATCCTCTTTGTCTTTGTGTGAACGTCTAATTTTTCAAACTGAGTCCAGATGACTACAACTGAAACTCATTATAAATCTCTTTACTTGTGATCATTGCTTTCGGATGGACGTCAAATTTTGTCCAGATGACTATCTTTGAAACTTATTCTACAAAGGATCACTCCCAGAAGAATGAGGGATGACATTGCCAACATTTGCCATTAATCATAATAATTACGTATTACATTTTATTTTTAATGATAGTCATTGCCGCATTTCCAAAAGAATAATTATAAGGATATAAAAATGTATCACAGAGTAGAGGTGGGAGATTTAAACAATGGATAATAATTTCATAGTTGTTTTAGACATAATTCTCAATATTAGAATATTGAGAATAATATTGTCAATATTCTAAGTTAGTATTATAGTCTATAATTGAAAGAGACAGAAAAGTACATTTACATTTTGTGCAACACTTGAACCTGAACCAAGACATTTAGAGGATCATTCCAGCACATTCCTGAAGCATTGTTGAAATATTGTCTGAATAACAGTTATCCAGATCAAGCAACAAAAAAAAGGATATTATTTTAATTTTTGTCCCTACTACAAGGAACATATTATATTAAAATACTATTCAATTCCACTTTCCTCCAAATCTGTTTAGAAGTAATGCAATGTAGTCACATCATCAATACACAATAAAGTTTAAACATGTAGAAATTGAAATATTTAACTTACAAGTAAGTAAAGTGCATCTCTAGTGATCACATTTGCAATGATTGGATCAATATTCTTTATCAAATAGCTTCAGAGAGGAGCAAATAATGAAGTACTGATATGGGCTATTTTGAAATCAAACTGAAGTAAATCAATCAAGCCAATGTTGTTAAGCAAAAAATAATATAGCTGACTTTAACCTTCACCTTTAAAATGTCTAGTATTTTGGTGTGATAATTATGAACCAGAATGTGTCTAACAAGTCTAAAAATTGCACTGCTTACACCAAAAAGCAGCTGATTTCATCGTGGTGCTACTTGTTGGCCAGTCGAGTAGTCTGTTTTGACAATAAATGGACAACAAGCCAATGATGTATTGTATGTATTGCAGTCACTCCTACAATACTTTTTCAATCTTTCATTGGTTATACATCTGCTATATTTGTGGCTGCCCCTTTCACATTAATAGTGTCGACCAGTTTGTGGCGAAAACACTCCCACTCCCTGCGTTTTAAGTAGCATGTTCTATCCTAGTGTTTCCATTGCTTTGCCATTCATTTTGTCCCGGGGTGGACTGATTTGCATACGAGTGGGAGAATTAGTGCGTGTTGCTGCCTGCAGACTCCCAACAGCACCTTTTTTAGCTGGCTGCATACGAGGCCGTGTAAAACCTGCAAGGCTTTTCATTTTGGCACAATCTCCTGACTTTCCAAACTCCCTCCTGCCAACGCGATGTTACAAGGAGCCCAATGTGACTTCCCCTTGTGCGGGCTCTCATCTCCTCTGCATCGTTTAGCGACTGACTCTATTTTCAGTTATATAACCAGCTTCCAGGGACCGGACCGGGCCACGGAGTCAAGGATGTTTCCCCCCCGTGTATTTGACAAGATCGCCACTGCAATTTGACTTTTGGAAAAATAACAGTTCTCTCTCTCTCTCTCTCTCTCTCTGCCCTACAGGAGCACGCCTTTGAGAGCAGTCAGAAATACAAAGAGGGAAAGTTCATCATCGAGCTGGCCCACATGATCAAGGACAACGGCTGGGACTGATGCCCGGGAGACGATGCGACCGACGCACGCACGCACGGATGGACAAATAAATTGAAACTAAAGGGGAGGGACAAAGGGGCGGGGTCTTATGTGTGGCGGGTTAGTGTGTGACTTGGGTTTGGCTGATCTACCATTAACCTCTGTAACTCTCTGCCCATTCCCTCCCTTTTGACCACATCTCTCTGGATGTATACACTCAATTAATGACGACAAAACCACGCAGACATCCCAGCTTGAGAGACTTGACGCAGCTAAAGTGAATGTGTGGCGTGCTCTTTAAAAAAAGAAAAATTGAAAAAGAGTTTGACTGACAGGTTGAAGATCTATCGGGCTTGCGCTTGTCCCTGCTGTGAATGAGATGACCTGAGGGTGATTAGTGCAAAAATCCAGCTGATGGAAGGGGGGGGGGGTGCGTGCCAGCTGGGCCTGCGATGAAACCTGGTATTTTCGAAGGGCAGGACCTGGCACAGTTGCTATAGACACAGAGCAGTGGAGGGTGCATTTCAACACGGCACGTCCCGGCGGCTTGATCTCGCTCCGTCCCTTTAAGCTTTGACGGCGTCCTGGCCCGCTCCAGCTCAAGATGTAGTGGTTTCAAACAGGGCGGGGGTAGTGAAAGAGATATACCCCGCACTCGGCCCGGCCCAAAACCGCACAGCGTATAGAGGCAGGCGCAGAAGCGGAGCGGCCCCCCTCTTGGGTTTTATAGCATCCGCGCGGTGTAAAGCGATACGAGGATCACAAGCTGCATGTCGGCTGTCTGCGTTCTGTTACTTAAGCAGGTAGAATTACACAACAGGAGCGTGTCTCAGGTGAACGGCGCTGTCAGCAGCTCTGTGGTGGGAGCGAGCAAAGGTGTGACAGCAGCGATCAGTCAGTACGTTTACATGCAGCGAGGCAGGGAACGCAAATGACTACACAAGGCTACGGGAAAACACTGTAATGAACACAATAACAGCTGGATTATTTGGTTGATTGTTGGCCTATGTTTACAAAGATGTACTCAAAGCATATTCCAGAGCCAAAAACTAGTGCCGACGTGAAGAGTAACAAAACATGTTGCAGTTACTTTGCTAACTTGGTCTCAGATGTAGTTAAATTTGAGCTCTTGTGGCTTATAATGCTCAAATGTGCTTGCAGAAGGCATACGTGCATTTGTCTGTTAAATGTTGCAAATATGATATTTATTAATTAATCGAGTGCTGGCGCTCCAACCTGATTATGGATCATGTTAGCTTTTTTCTACTTTTTAACACAGGCTACATACTGTTTATAGGCATCACATGTTAGCAGCATTAGCCCTAACGAGATCAAGACCGGAGGCACACAGTAGTTTGAGACGTTCCCGTGTGAAGAAACAGGGCATAGTGTTACCAAGCTCATGTAAACGTACTGGACAAAGAAAGCTTGACTAGCTACTAAAGTCATTCTGGTGGAGATTGCATTTATAATTACAAACAGAAAACATTGGGGCTCTTTCAGTCTGGGATGGCTGCGCTAACCGGCTGCGAATACCACATCCACAAAACATACTGGGCAACATTAAGAGCATGTGCTTTGGTTTACGATTGTTTTTGATGCTGGCCTCTTGACACATCTGACTGATGAAATGTGTAACATGCAGTGGTGAAATGCAGTCACATAATTATTTCTGGTACATGCATGCAAAGACTCAAAGTGCTCTGGACTGTATTTGCCTTGAACATAGTAGTTACATTTGTTTTGGTGTGCTGTTCTATAGTGACCACATGCTAAATATCAGTGGGCCACAGATCGTGAGGTTGGAATAGTGGGTTCCCCTTGCAGCAGGACCACGGCGTCACAATCTGCAGTCTTTGTGTTTTCTGATGTCGTAGACATTGCTCTCGAGACGTTGCCCTGTATTTATTGAATCTAGTTCTGAGCTTACCACAGAGACTTGCATTCTCTATCTTACTGCTACGGTCGAAATTATGCTCCAGCACAACCAAAGAACTCACCCGACAACAATAAATTGACCAAACAAAAGCTCTCTTTTTGCTTGGGCAAAGTGTTGCAAAACAAAAGGGTGTGTGCATAGCTGAAAGCCAAGGTTGTGGATAGCCTTTCACTTTGTGAGTATATATATATGATGCATTATGATTTTGTAAACAAGAGATCTTAATATATGAATATATATTAAATTTACTGTATTCACCATGAGGATTACCGTTCTCTTGTCGACCTCTGTGTTACAGATTGTAAATAGTGTTACTGTACTGTGTTTTATTATGATCTATATGATCTTGAATGAATATGATTTTGGTCATGTCATGCTTTCTCTCTGGTATCCCACATCGGCTGTACAATAACTACTTTTTTACTGAAAATGTTACATTTTAATGTCTTTTGTAAGGGAGGATGATGATGTTGACTATATATCGTTGGATCTTCATCTAATAAAAGGCATATTGGTATCCATACTGAAATGTATGACTGTATACTCTTTTCCACCCAATATAAGTTACAAGCCAGTTAAAGGACAACTGCCATAAAACATTTTAAATCAAACACTAAATCAATAACAAGTCTGTCACATATCTGATACCACATTTTTATGTCCCAAAATCAACAGAACAAAGTTATTTTATCCTTTTGGGTCATATTTAGCCTGGGCAGCCATTCTCAATTCTATGGTCTACACGAATAAATCAGTACATTACACGAATAAATCGGTACATTTATTTAGGTACACTTCAGATATATTCATAACAAAGAGCTTTACCCATTCAATACAGATTTTAAACAGCCCTAAAAATAGAAACAGAGATAACAACCAAACAAGAATATGTTGTATGAGTAGGTGAGTTAGGCAGAAGAGTGGTATGACTAACAGGTGCAACTGCTAACACCGCCTACCCACTGCCCCCTCAAAGCTTTTATTTTCTTCATACAGCTGTGAAACACCTTGGGAGCACCTTGTATTTATATATTTTTCCATCCTAATAGTAGCGAATGATCGTCCGTTACTATGGGGATGAGCAAATGTAATGGCAGAGATGCTTGGTGGCCCTGCTGCTGGTGTGTGTTAATCACATCAAAGCGTCATACTTAATACAAATGACTCACTGTTGCTGTTGCTACTAGTGATTCATTGTGAAGATGTATGGCTTATGGTAAACGCAATAGATGTTTATAAATTCAGATTCTGAACATTTCAGACAGTAAGAGTTCACCAGTGATGTCACGCTTGCTATAGTTTGGTCTGTTGGTCAAATAAGATGAACTTTCAGTTTAACTCACTACTGATGCTGGAGAACAATTAGTAAAGACAGAATCTAAAGAAATGGTCCACAGCTTCTATTATTTACCCATATGACCAAGTACTAGAATAAACCTCTACTTGTTTTTTATGCATTGACCTTGTTGGTTGCGTATGTTAGATATTGTGCATTTCAAACTAGATGCTGTGCAACTAAAAGCACAAAATGTGACCATTACTGAACAGTTTTAGAATAGTCTAGAGCTTTCTCAGAACAAACCCTGTGAGCTTAAGATCACAGGGTTTAATAAAGAAAGTACTATTATTTTTAGTTATAAATGACTAATAAAAGAGTATTACTCATTATTATCTCTGGTATCAAAATCAGTGTCGAGTATCAAACCTATTTTCTAATATTACAGTCGTGTTTGAAAGTTTATTATCTTGACAACACTACAGCAAATACAACTTCCACTATAACTATGACTATTCCATCCATGGATGGATGTTTTGTTTTTTTTTACTATGAAAATGAAACTGCAGTGACCTCAATTAAAACTGTAATAGTCTGCTGCTGCCATGTCTATAGCTACTATTATAAGACTTTTTGTTTTGGGACAACTTAAGGCTTCTAGATTAGCCTTTAACCTTTATTGTCCCGGTGGCGAAATTTGTCCTCTGCATTTGACCCATCCTTCAATGCCTACACTACACTACACTACACTACACTACACTACACTACACTCTAAGGTGTGCACTTACAAGTTGGGACTTACACTCATGTCGAACTTGGGCCTGTGGGCCTTTGACTTGGGACTTGACTTGGACTTGTGGCCCTTGTTATGGAGGTATAACAACTCAGAGTGGGCTTCTTTCACTTCCTCCTATTCTCCTGCTGCTGCTCCTATAGAACTTTAAACTGAGGTGTCAATGATACCACTCATACACATTGGGTCTATAGCAAATCAACTTAAAGAAAACTAGTTGTGGAACAAAAATGCTCTCCCATTAAACAAACGTCTTTAAAAAGTAAATGTACATAAATGAATCACAGCATCAAGTTACTTTACACCATACTTGATGTGTGTTTTGAATGGTCCTGTTGTGTCTCTGGCTGTCCGACTTGGCTAACCCACTCCAAATCTCTCTGCAGCAGATGGTGCCGTGTTTGCATTGGGCCATGTCTCCTAGCAACACTCTTTCTGCCTCTCTCACTCCTCTCCCTCTCTCTCTTTCTCCCTCTCTTTCTCTCTCTCTCTGTGAAAAGCTAAACCATTGGAGGAGTTGGTGTCATGCACTGTCTGGGTCTGCCATTCCCACTCCTCCCTCTCCTGTTTCCTCTCTGCTGTTGACCTGACTGCTGCCTCACTGTGTGCTTATCACTGTTGATGGTAAATGTTAAAAAGTGGGACATGCGCCTGCTTGTCTGGATTATTATACATGAATGGTGGTGATGAGAATAGATGTGTAAAAACTAGGATACAGGGAGGGACGGTTAAACAACAAAGCATGCGGACAGCAAAATGTGATGGGCAACATTACATGACAAAAAAATCTCATTCAAAATCTAGGCCAAGCAAGACTGTGTCAGCAGCACTTATATAACCACTACGGGATGTGTGATCATAATAATGCAGCATCACTCTGTGCTAAAGAATCTTAGAATCTAGGCCTTGGAGTCGTGCACGAGTGTGTGTGTGCGTGCGTGGTGTGTGTGTGTGTGTGTGTGTGTGTGTGTGTGTGCGTGCGTGGTGTGTGTGTGTGTGTGTGCGTGTGTGTGTGTGTGTGTGTGAGTGCGTGGTGTGTGTGTGTGTGTGTGTGTGCGTGGTGTGTGTGTGTGTGGTGTGTGTGTGTGTGGTGTGTGTGTGTGCGTGCGTGGTGTGTGTGTGTGTGTGTGGTGTGTGTGGTGTGTGTGGTGTGTGTGTGTGGTGTGTGTGTGTGTGTGTGTGTGTGCGGTGTGTGTGTTAACGGCTGAGGGCTCTTAAGGATACGACCCATCCAAGTTTCTGAAGTACGTGAGACATTTTCAAACTTGGCTATTCCATGTCTCAGCTGATTTGTGACAAGCTCTGGAACTTAAAGGTCCCATTTTATGCTATTTTTCCCATTTCGTAGTCAACCCCTCGTAGAGGGTATATTTGATCATGATGATCATGAAGTGTTGTGCAACACCCATAACATAATAGTTATGAAAGGTCACCCATATCTTGTATCTTGTATATCTTGTAGGTATTACACGTCCCTGTAGGTATGACGCGTCCCTGTAGGTATGACGCGTCCCTGTAGGTATGACGCGTCCCTGTAGGTATGACGTGTCCCTGTAGGTATGACGTGTCCCTGTAGGTATGACACGTCCCTGTAGGTATGACGTGTCCCTGTAGGTATGACGCGTCCCTGTAGGTATGACGCGTCCCTGTAGGTATG
The DNA here is from genome assembly GCF_026437365.1 of Eucyclogobius newberryi. Lineage (NCBI taxonomy): Eukaryota > Metazoa > Chordata > Actinopteri > Gobiiformes > Gobiidae > Eucyclogobius > Eucyclogobius newberryi. The sequence goes on along the minus strand of NW_027315724.1, from coordinate 15,492,581 downwards.
ACGCGTCCCTGTAGGTATGACACGTCCCTGTAGGTATGACGCGTCCCTGTAGGTATGACGCGTCCCTGTAGGTATGACGCGTCCCTGTAGGTATGACATGTCCCTGTAGGTATGACGCGTCCCTGTAGGTATGATGACGCTCCCTGTAGGTATTATGACACGTCCCTGTAGGTATTATGACACGTCCCTGTAGGTATGACATGTCCCTGTAGGTATGACATGTCCCTGTAGGTATGACACGTCCCTGTAGGTATGACACGTCCCTGTAGGTATGATGACGCTCCCTGTAGGTATTATGACGCTCCCTGTAGGTATTATGACACGTCCCTGTAGGTATGACACGTCCCTGTAGGTATGACACGTCCCTGTAGGTATGACACGTCCCTGTAGGTATGACGCGTCCCTGTAGGTATGACGCGTCCCTGTAGGTATGACATGTCCCTGTAGGTATGACATGTCCCTGTAGGTATGACGCGTCCCTGTAGGTATGACGCGTCCCTGTAGGTATGACGCGTCCCTGTAGGTATGACATGTCCCTGTAGGTATGACGCGTCCCTGTAGGTATGACGCGTCCCTGTAGGTATGACATGTCCCTGTAGGTATGACGCGTCCCTGTAGGTATGACGCGTCCATGTAGGTATGACATGTCCCTGTAGGTATGACATGTCCCTGTAGGTATGACGCGTCCCTGTAGGTATGACGCGTCCATGTAGGTATGACATGTCCCTGTAGGTATGACGCGTCCCTGTAGGTATGACATGTCCCTGTAGGTATGACGCGTCCCTGTAGGTATGACGCGTCCATGTAGGTATGACATGTCCCTGTAGGCAGCCCCCGTTCGTCTGCACATCTGAGGAAATGGAGAGATGTTGTAGCTAAAGACGGCAGGAATCAATCAAAAAACACTTTGGGCACATATATGAGGCACCAATAGCGATGTAAGAAGGTTTAAAGCTCTGAAAAGTCGATTTTGCACGATATGGGACCTTTAAGTGAGCTCTCGTAACAGTATCAATCCTTACAACATTGAGAGACGCTGATCTGTACACTTAAGAGTTTACTGATGTAGAAACACGGGTAAAAAGCACTGGTCTTCATATTTTGGATTTTGATTAACTGATTCTAACCATCTCTTTTACTTGGGTTATCTAGTCTTTAACAAAGACTTGATGCAACAATGTGATGAATTAACTGGTTATTTTGAATGACTTTTGGAGCTTGGAGTGGAGCTGCTGCTCCGTAACATACATCTGTTTTGATTCTGAACAACTCACATTCGCCTCAGGAGAGATGTCTGGGCATGTTCAGCAGGAGACTCAGGAAACTCAGTCATGACGCACACGTACGCGCACGAGCCCACGGCGTACGTGCAGCGCGTGCGACACTAGAGACTAGAATCAAGGCGTTATTATGATGCTGCGCTGGTGATGAATGGCTTTCATTTACCTCCAGCTGCAGCGCGCAGACAACAAACGCCCATCATTAGGCCACAGCCAGAACAACAAAAGCCACGACATAAAAATGCAAGAGGACATTTCTTTGGTTCATTTTATAAACGAGCCTCAGCCCGGTGCTGGTGTCAGATGCTGATCGATAGAAGTGAACAGTGCGTCCCCAGGGCGCAGTGTTTTCCTAAAAGCAGCTTTTGTGGTTCCTGTCTTGGCTTAAAGGGAGGACTGTTGGCCCCGGAGGAGCGCAAAGTGCCTCCTTCGTGATTGTTTACTCGTCCAGCAGTGCCCACGGGCCCATGAGGAGAGAGAGAGGCAGAGGCTTTTTCACAGCCTCCTGTGACCTCATATCTGTGCTGCAAAAGCAGGTCGAGGCAGTGCAGTAATGTGCAGGACAGGCCAGGAATTCAAAAGGCTGCAGTGAAAGTGCCTTGTTTCCATCTTATCTCTAAAGTAGCCTGGCTCCAGTCCTCACATAACCCTGATTGAATTTGCCAAAACTTTGACTCTAGTAGGCTTGGTTCGTAATGTGAGTGTTTATATTGATGTTGTTTATTCAGTGGCTTTCACATATTGCACATAACATAGGGCTGGGGACCATACACACAATGTTATTCACTTGGATGTATGGTTTGGTTTAATCAACTGCAGCAATAGGTACTGAAAAACATGGTATTGTTCAAGTATACCTGAAAAACCCTGAAAGTACCGAGCACTGTGATGTTTTTTGTACAGTAGTGTCTTGTAGTCATTTTCTCCCAAATGAATCCACATCCTTGTTTAACCAGGGTTCAGTTATGTTCCTGTCATTGTTCAATCACTGTGTGCATTTCCTTGATCTGAATAACCCTATAATACCTTTGATCAGTTCTACTTTGTACCACTCAAAAACAAAAGTGCAGCTTATGCATAAATAAAAACACAAAGCTACATTTCATCACGTGTTGTACCAGATTTAACACGAAAGACACTTGTGAGGATGATGACTCACTCCATTACAGGACTAAATCATATGATGGAGCTGCTCTCGTAATTAGAAGACAGAGAGAGACATTTACTGTGGAGAAGGATTGCACTGAATTACATTATCTAAAATGGAACTGATCCAGCTGGCTTTCTCACTTTCATGGCCCTTTGCTTTCCTAAACTTGATAGATGTCTTTTAAAGCCACAGTTCCTCCTTGATATTGTCCAACTTTGCAAAGATATGCTTATAAAATGACATGGTGGAGTGTAAATAATAGAGAGGCCGCTTGTTTTTGTTTTTGGAGAGCTGGAGGAGCAGGCTCAGACAATGCAGCAGCCGCCAGGAGACCAGCTGAAAGGCAGCTCAGGACTGCAGAGGCTAAAAATAGCAAGGTCTGCCTCTTCTCTTTTTCCCCCTCCACAAGCACCACCCTCCTCTTGCGACATGTGACGTGCGAGCAGCAGCAAAACAAGCGCACCACTGCAAGCAAACTGTGGCAGGCTGCACAGTGGAGGAGAGATGCAAAGGTCAAAGAGGTCGCGGGCTGCGTTTGGTGGATTTGAACCTCACAGTGCAATAGGCTGGGGTCAAAACATTCTGAACTGCCCAAAGTTTGATGCAAAACTGGAGCTGAGATGGTTTGATGATTCATATCCTCTCAACTCCGAATATGGGATAGGTGTCAGTTGAATGGTCTTTAAAGGTGCACTGTGTCGCTTTTCTTTGCATAGACTGTTCCACAATATATGGCATTAAATGTGTATATTGCATTTATACATATCAGTTTAATGTCATACTGTGGAACGTTTGACTATTGTTATTGTTTTTTTTACTTTTTATTAAGAATATAAGAGTTTTTATAAGAGCTTTTCTATTAAGAGTGTTTTTTAAAAAGTTTTTTATAAGTTATCTGTTCTTTGTTGTTTACTTCTGTACCTACTTTGTGTTGCAACATTAGAATTTCCCCATTGCGGGACAACCAAAGGCTTATCTTATCTTATTTTAGACCAGTGGTTCTCAAAGTTTTAACACCACGTAGCATCGAAGATCATATTTGGCCTTCAGAGTGCAACCAGATTGAATCGCAGGCTTTGTTGGGGCAAAATGAACGTTAAATTTGATCTAAATTGAGACAAAACCTGGTCAAAAAATAAACAAAACTATGGACAAGGAGGACAAAAATATGCATAGATTTATCTCTAAATAAAACACCGTACCTATTAAGGCAATTAAGGCCATATTCATGTGCATATAACTGATGTAAATAAGAGTGTTTACTTACCATTAGTATTAGTATTATTGAGTCTTATGTTAGCTATTTTTACTTTATTTAATTTTTATCTTTTTATTTCTAAGAGTTCTTCTATCAAGAGGTATGTTATTTTTTTCTTCAAACTTCCTATAGGTTATCCGTCCTTCCCGCTGTATCTACTGCGTTGTAACACCGAAATTTCCCCATGTGTGGATATAATAATAAGGATTATCTTATCTTATCTTATCTTACCACCAGTGGAGTTTGAAAACAACATTCTAGGCAAAGCAATGACAAACAGGATGCAGAACCTTTAATATTTCGAAATAATATGGGATGTTTTTGATGAAGATCCCTTTTGATAACATTTGTGGAATCTACATGTTGGTATTTCTTTCAAAAACAGTGAATCTCCCACAGAGCTATAAAGACCCCTCCCCTCCATCTGAAATAGTGACATCATATTTCATGCTGAGAACACAACCTATCACATGGCAGACCTGCTAAACTAATCAAGCCTGTCTCTCATCTCCCCTGTGACATTACAGGAAGTTCTTAGAAACATTTTGTAAGAAAGAGCACATCCACGTGTCAGTTTGTTTAGGAACGCCAGACTTACACGGAAAGTCAAGAGGCAATAGACGTTTGTCACAGATGAGCCAGTGTTGTGCCGAGTGAGGTGCATTGTGGGAGATGAAGCTAAAGCATGAATTATGTATAAAGGACCTCTCCTGGAATGCCCCTGAGAAGCAGCCAATTACAGCGGTGACATTTGTGACGTCTCACATGAGTTACCTGCAGTAGACTTGGGTTTTGTTCCAAGTATTCAGAAGAGTAATTAAGTCCCAGAGTAACAGTGTTTATTGTGAAATATGGAGTTTTCTTTGCAGAATTGCCTCGCTCATAACCAAGCCAGAGAAAAACGTTCTATATTGAAGAAAATAGACACCTTTTTAGTGTAAATAATGTAGGTCTTCAGTCCCACTTAGTCTCCTCCTTCTTCACTTCATTAGTCATATCGATGGATAGAAATGTAGATATTACAGCATTTGCTTTAACATTTTATAATGCAGTTGTTGAAATCTTGATTCCAAATGAAATATCGTAATGCAGCGCTTGATATTTCAAACTTTTTCATCCAAAACAATACTTCAAATCGGATGAGTGTAAGGACCTCTCTGACCGGCTTAGAGAGGCACCGTTTGGAAATCACTATTGGATTAATCTGTTGTTGTTTCTCATCAACTTCCAAAGTCAGTCACCTTTCTATTCGGGTAAAAAAAACTGGTAGATGTGACTGTTTGAGTGGTCAGTGAAGCTGCATGAGAAGTCAGACATCAGTCATTGGGTTTCAGTTGAAGGATGTTCTGCTTGTGTTGTGTTGTCTGTGGCTGGTGAGGATGCATGACCTTACTGTCACCCGGCGCCTCAAAGCTGCTTTTACTACCACCGATACTTCTGCTGTTTCTGTTGGCAGCTCATCAGTGGAGTGGAAAAGTATCAACCCTCTTTACCCGTCGACAGGTGTGACTAGGAATGAATTTCAGCAGTTTGTTCAAGCTAAAGTGTGCTGTTTATGTGGTAACTAAAATATGCAAGTGGTGAGTTTGGTTAAATGGCAGACATACTAGACCCCTGCAAACATAAATGATCTGTGACCACTATTCGTAGTAGAGACTGGGGTGATAGAAAAGAACAATACAATACAAAAAGAATATTAAAGAGTATCAAATATCAATATCAAAAGAGTGCTAAGAAACGTCTGTAAATGCTGTGGTTGAGGAAGTAACTGTACTAGAGGCTATTCAAAGAGTCTGGTCTAAATGCTAATGGTTTTCAGGCTTTATAACTAAACACGAGCGATGCTTTTGAATCTCAGGGGTAGAAATGTCAGTTTGCTTTTCTATCACAAAGACTGGAAAAAATATGAAGCTTCACAAATAGTTCAATTTGCGATAAAGTAGTCTATAGTCTAGTCTTGTAAAGCCTAAAAGTCTGGAGTTTGCCTCCATCAAAAAGGCTCTGTCATAATCTACACAAACAAATAATACAGTAAAATACACATTTAAAAGTCTTTGATATCGATCACATGTATGGGAGTGGTTTTCATTAGCCAAATCCACCTTGATTTCTCACTTTTTGTGATATTTTGAGGTTAATAACAGAATTTAGAATGTCTTTGTTTACAAATGTTTAGTGCATCAATAAAATTAACCAAAAAAGTGCAGAAATATCACATTATGATAGATTTTGAAAGATTATGGCATTTTTTTCTCACTTTATTTGCAGCCTTTTAAAATAGTTATCAATTTTAATTGTGCCAGGAAAGGCAGGCTTTTACCCCTGGGCAAATGCGGAAGGGGCCCAAACACAAAGTCTGGTGTGTCCAGTCGGGCTGTGGCTCTGCCGACGTGACAGGATAAGAGTTTTAACCAATGGCCTGATCCTGAAGCGTGCTCAGACTGGGATTAGGGATTTCTGTAATCTCAGCAGAGGTTTCAGATGGCGCTGATTCATTTAGTTACCAGCATTTCATCTGTCTATGGAAATGTAATGTGAAGCTGAAGTAGGGCTCCACAACAGTTTTCAGCAGTGGTGGAAAGTAACGAAGCACAGAAGTCAAATTACTACACCCAAGCAAAGTACAGATACCTCAAATGTGTGAAAAAGTGTTTGCCCCTTCTCGATTTCTGAAATGCTGTTAGTTTTAGATGTAATGGGTCACCACCTTCCAAAAAGTCCAACTCTGGCCTCGTATGTCCACAGAGTATTTTCCCAAAAGTCTTGGGGATGATCAAGATGTTTTCTGGCAAGCCATTTTTGCCCAGTGTCTTTCTTATGATGGAGTCATGAACACTGACCTTAACTGAGGCAAGAGAAGCCTGCAGTTCTTTGGATGTTCTTGAGGGTCTTTTGTGACCTCTTGGATGAGCCATCGCTGTGTTCTTAGGGTGATTCCTGGGAAGGTTCACCACTGTTCCATGTGTTTGCCATTTACCGTATGTATAATGGCTCTCAATGTGGTTCGCTGGAGTGCCAAAGCTTTAGATAGCGTTATAACCTTTTCCTAACTGATATCTATGACTTTCTTTCTCATTTCTTCCTGAATTTCTTTGGATCTCAGCATGTCTAGCTTCTAAGGATCTTTTGGTCTGTTTTACTTTGTCAGGCAGGTCCTGGGTGAAGCTTATGTTTTAACAGTGAGGCAAACACTTTTTCACACACCCTTCATTTAAAATCTGCATTCAAGTGTGACAAACAATATGCAAATAAAAAATAAGAAATCAGGAACACTTTTCACATCGCTATACATAATTTCAACTACATTTTAGAGCAGGTATCTGTACTTTTCTGTACTTTTCCGTAACAAAATGGAGTACTCCTTCCACCACCTACAAGTCTGTTTATTTCAATGACTGTAAAGGACTTAAAAGCTTTTGCCGCTTCATGGTCTAATACTGGAAACTCAAAATCAATCAATATCAGGATTCTAGCAGCACTCAGATAAGAGCAAGCTTTCCTTTTGTTAGACGTACTCGGTCTGTTGTGTATCGTGAAAGCATTTCTGCTCAATTTGACACATCCACGTTTTAAAGAAGCAGCTGTAATTTAATGTCCAATAGTCAATTCTCAGAAAACACGGTAACATTTGCTCCTGAGAGGATTTAATACAATAACAGCCAAAGCAAGTTATCAATCACGCTCTGACGCAACCTCTAACTTCTCCAAGAAACAGCAAAAACAAACAGAAAGGTCAAAGGGCAGAGATGGAAGGTTTTTTTTTTGTGCTGGCAGCGTCTGAAATCGTAATTAATCTTCAAAAGTCTGCGAGCACAATTTGACGAGACGGTCGAGCAAAAACGAAGCCACACTCTCACACGAGCTTTAATAATTAATGTGTCGGAATATTTATTATTTCCCCAAAAAACAAACAATAAAAACGAACTCGCCAACATCAGTTTTAGTATATCATACAAAGACATAGTTCAATGTTGCTAAGTGAGTTTTCTACAGTGTGTGAGGCAGTTTGAAAGGCTGGCTGAGCTGGTTATGACAACAGACACAGAGCCACAGTTAAGAATAGAAAATAAAACATCACCGTCAACAAGGTGCATTCAATACTAACCATTAAAAAAATAACATGAAATCTAAGGACACGTCTGTCTTTTCAGCCAATATAATTTAGATTTTCAGTTTGTTTGTTTTGGACTCTTCTTTCCCTTACAATTAAAGTTTACAAGAAAACGATTACTGCGTTTGTTGCCAATTTCAGTAAATGTTTTGTGCAAGATTTCACTACTGCTGCTTACTCTATGCTGCTCTATTTGCGAATCGTGATTATAAACTGATTTTTGAATATTTTGAATTCGTCACAGGTTAAAAACATCAAGCAGCCGGTTGAGCTAGCCACAAAACCATTAAAAAGATTTAAAACTAAGCTTAGTCGTCTCAATACAAAAAGACTTTTAACAAAGTTCATCGGGTTGAAATGACGGAATCTATTGTTCAGACACTATTTGCACTGTAAATAATTTAGTCTCTTATTAAAAGATGTGAGAACCGGGGCCAGACACAAGTGACAAGATCTATTGCTGAAACTAAGCTATTCTAGTCCGTTGTGGTCCGTTATAAAACTGCTCTCATGATAAATTAGATACAATATGCACTGTATAACTGCATGTGACATAATACCTGATAAAACTATATCTATTTAAGATTTACATTTGTTCAAACCCCGGCTTCATCCGACAAAAACACATCGTCATCTTCCTCGCTGGCTGCAAAGAGATTCTTTCAGACCGCACCGTTAGTGGATCATTGAACGACTGGCCATTACATCTGCTTTGCGTCATTGCTGGCTAACCACTGACTCAGCTATTAAGGAAATGTGTCTAAAAATACACAAGGGGGACTTCGACTTTATTTAACGTTGGAAGAGTCTTGGAGCAGCTCGGAGGCAAATCAATTCCACAGCACACTTCCTGGCATTGTTAAAAAACACGTCCCTTCACATATAAATGAAGCAAAACCGGTAAAAAGAAATGTGCTTAAGTGTTTCGGACAACACCCTAAAAACATATTAAATGTTCCCATAATGTGGCACTTCTACCTCCGACCATGCGGCGTGAGGTAGCTGGCAGTCTGAGCTCGGAAAGGAAAAAACAAAAGACGGAAAAATAACCTGTGCTTTCCAGTTCTGAAACGTTTCTCACGCGCTGATTCAAAACTAAACAAAGATTGCTTTTAACAGTCACAGTCGGCTCCGAGAGAAGGGGCAGGAAAAAGGCAGAAAGTCCAGTGAACCAGTTTTGTGAAGCGGTATGGACTCGATAGGTGGCGACTCGCGGCGACAAAACAATAGGAAGAAACTAGAGCCGGTGGAGAAGTTGGCGGCGGTGAGGATTGCAGACATTTAGAGCGGTTCTGATCCCCACGGGTTCATGCGCTCACAAAACGCCGCTTGTTTTAGTTTTGGAGTGTGCCTTCTTTGCTACACAGAGACGTGATTCTAGTGGGGAATTTGGCAGTTCACTGTGCAGTTTGGTCTGGGAGGTTAGAGTTTGTGCTTCTAGTCCTTTTTGTGGATCCAAAATGTACAAAAACGGGTCGATGAGGTTCAGTAGAAGAGTGTGTGGGGGTTAAAAAATAACAAAAACAAAAACCAAACAAGGGTTCAGACTTGTCCATTTGTTTTTCTGGAGCCCTTGGTGTGGAAGTGTGTCCAGAGAGCAGGAGGAGGAGGAGGATCGTGGAGGAAGAAGAAGCACCTTTTCAGTTGGCTTGGATGGGAAACAAACGTTAAAAAAAGTGTAAAAGGAAATGTGTAAATAGAGAGGCAGGCAGTCTTTTTGAGAGGAGCAGAAGGTCAACACAGAGTGGAGATCTCAGCTGGTGCCTGAAGATGAGAACAAACAAACACATTTTAAGGGTCTTGGTGAACAGTATTCTTTAAAATCTGTAAACACATCAGTAGTTTTTGAGTATTGCTAGTCACGTTTTCAGGCTCAGTAAATATTTTGAATTTGGCATTGCTTACAATTTCACTTCAAGCTTGTGTTTTTGGTACCGCATGTTTACAGGATTAGTAGAATGGAATGAGAATTGCAATGCTATAAAGTGCTAATATATTATGCTTTGAGGTATTCTTTCCATGCCGATAGAGGCTTAAAAAGTTTGTTAAACAATACACTCTAAATTCCAGATTGGAAGTAAAAGTGAAGAGGAACATAATGTGATTTTAATGAAGAAAATGGATTAACCTCAGAATATCACAAAGCCTGGCTCAGAGACATTTACTAGACTAGAGTATTCTACATTATTTGGGTTTGAATATGAGATTATAACACAAAGGCCAAATCCTGATTTTTAGGTTTCATTGATCAAATTCTTAACCTCACAATAATTTTTAATTTGATCACAGATATATTACGCTCTGTATTTTTGTGAAGCTCAAATAGAAATTTAAATCCTTAATAATAATACAAATAATAATAATAATAATAGTAATAATAATAATAGTAATAATAATAATAGTAATAATAATAATAATAATAATAATAATACAAATAATAATAATAATAATAATAATAATAATAATAGTAATAATAATAATAATAATAATAATAATAATAATAATAAAATCATCATTATAACACTTTTCTACCCTGGAAATTAAATAATGAAAGATCTGATGACAGTTTTACCATAGCCTACTTAATTTAGCCTCCATTACCAAATTTTGAACAGTTCATAAGGGTCAATGTTTTTTTTAAATTGAAACACTTTGATGTCTAAGTATTTTGACTTTCCATTTAATTAGCCTGTATAAAGTTCCTTAAAATGTGCCTTAATTGAGCAATGAAAGACCTCGCTGCTTTAATGAACGCCTGTGGCTGACCACCATGTTCCACAATTGCCTCATGAACCTTTGGGTGCTTTAACCTCAATAGGATTAGAAGCTAACCACCTCTAGTCATGCCTTTGCCTTTGCTCTCCACCGTGACGGCCCTTTTCCAAATATGGTCGTCACTTCTGGCTTCATAAAGTTAAACCAGACTCCGCTTTAGTGAATGGGTGAAGTCACACTTTCTGGTTCTGCTGCTTTTAACGGCTCAATGGTGCGATTTCTGTAACGGCTGCGGTTTTCCTCACCCTCCTCTTCCTCGCCCCAGCCCTCTGCGACCCCGGCCAGCTCGTAATGCTTCTTCCTCAGCTCGCCCAGACGCTCCCGCTCCTTCTGTAGGCGCGTTTCCAACTCCAAGACCAGCACCTGAGGAGAAACACATTTGCTATATTATTCCACGTCACTCAACAGCAGCTATTTTTACACTTCCAAAATATTCATCAATTTTCTTGTGCAAATAACTGGCCCAATCGCTCGTGAATTTGCCCTTTCAGAACCCATTATTGACACAGGTTTGAGTTTGCCTACTGAAAATACTCTCTAAAGTCTTTAAATAGAAGCTCTCTCCTTTATAACAATGAGAGGTGTGTGCGAGTGAGTCTAGACGTTTCTGTTTTTCTTTCACAGGCCGCTACGGACATACAGCACCACCACTTACATGCTGGATTTGAACTCAGCTTTTTGATTGATTTTCAGAAAGATAAACACTTTAAATCCTTTGCTTGAACTAGGACGAATAGATGCATTACATAAGGAATAAACTCAGGAAGTTTGGCAGTCTCAGGCAAAAACATATTTGCCTGAGACAGCCTGAAATATTTAGTCATTTAAAAAGGCTTTCTAAATGTGACCAGAAATTAAATATGCGGGAAATTCTCTTAACCGACTGATTATACCTAGACATTTTAACTTCACTCTTTTCGAAATCGAGTGTAAGATGAGGACCATGTGCTCACCTGCGAGTCCATCTCCCGTCGCTTGATCTGCGTCAGGGTCATGCTGGAGAAGTCCATTGTGTCTAAGGAAAACGGGTGCAGAAAATAGTTTGTTATTGTTGATTATGTGAATTCTGAAATGCACTAAACACACCGATGTTGATTATTGTGACCACCCACCTTTCTCCTCTATCTGGGACTTGCCCGACTTGGTTGAGGCCACCACACCTGCAGTGGCCTGGGTGACGCCCCGGGACGCCTGCTTTAGACGGTGAAGTTTGGGGCTGTCTTTGTCAGCTTTTACCTGAGATGAGACAAATAAGACGTTATGAGCAGAACCAGCTGTACATTTGCAAAAAAAAAAAGAAAAATGTTTGCATCAGTAGCTTACCTTGGAGGCAGCCACCAGTTGTGCTGTGCTGGCAGCAATTTCATGTGAACACACCATCAACTCTTCAAACTTCCCTTTGCCCTGCACCACCAGATCAGCAGCGTCCCTGTACATAAGATATGATCAAAATACTCAACATCATTAAATCCTTAAAATATGTTTCAAACACTAAATAATTACATGTTTTACTTATTGTTCCAATTCTCTAGTTGTCAATAAAACATCTGTGTTAAGGGAATGTGTAACTGTGAATACAGTGTAGTGTGGAGTCTTCTGTTTAGATGAACTTACACCATGACTGTGGCCCCCCATCCCACCGCTTTAGAGGCTGAGATGAGGCCTTCAGTCCAGCGGGAGTTCTTTGCGTAAAATTCCTTCATGGATGCTGCCCCCTGATGGAGAAGAGAGGTAAAACCATTTGTTTTTTTTTATCGACACCTCCACTTGATGGAGGCTGACAGCATCAATACAACCACTAAAATCAGTTTCCAGTGTGGCATTATGCATTTGATTGACTTGATATTCTGTAGAATGTTTTATGTAACAAGGGATCTACATCACAAATGTAAGAGGACAAACATATTGTTTTCAGTGTGGTTAGTGAGAGCTTATGGCAATGTTTTTCTGACCTTGGAACTAGCAGTGCCCAAAGCAATCAATCAGCTGACTGTGTCAATGATGTCACCACTACCTTGCTTCAACTGATATTAATAAAAAAATATTTTGCCTTTAAAAAAATAAACAAATAAGTTTTCTTTCTGTTTTTTACCCTTTTTCATCATAATACATCAGACTCAACTAGTGCTACATTCATTCATGTAAATGTACAATGTAAAATATACAATCAAATGGGAAGGGGAAATTTAACACAGATAGCAAAAGAGAAAACATATCTTGTGCCAATCATTTTGATCTTTAAATAATAATAATAATAATAATAATAATAATAATAATAATAATAATAAGTAAAACATGACTCACTCGGCCACCCTCCACAATGTCCCTTTGCAGATCTTTGGAAGACAGAACAAGCTCCTTGATGGCTTTCATCAGTTCTGTGCAAGATGCAAGAATCCTGCAGGGGACGACAGAGCACATCCAGATCAATCTTCATAAGAGAACGTCACAGAACTCAATTTACTGCCTTCTGTTTACACTTGTGAACCCTATTTTGGGGGTGGTGCTAGTCCGGGGAACGATACCATTTGACATCAGAGCATAGATTAACAATTGATCGTTTCATTTTCATTTTCATAGTCATACTAGTTATTATATTGATATTTTTGTTGTGACCTAGTATTTCTCTATTGCAATAAAACGTGAACACTCATAAAGCTACGTATTAGTGTGTACACTAAACTTGAACATTGAACATGAACATGAACATGAGTGGGAGCTTGCAGACCACAAAGGCAGTTCTGGCTTTGTTTTAAATGTTGCAAGATCATCATCATAACCTTTGTACTTCCTCTATATTATCTTTATATTGCCTCTGTGTCAATACCTTGAGGTCAGCGTCTATACAAGGCATAGTTCAGAGTTTTAATAATGTTTTACATGTTTAGACCACTTCCTTTTCTCTTACCACCACAAGAGCTGCGGAAGTCTAAGATGTGGTTTTGGTTGGCGCTTAAATCCCCACTGCCATACGGCGTAAATAAACAGAACTACTAGAGCTCTGTGTTGGAACGGTCCGGCTAATGCATTCTCACCTCTCATTCACCTCCATCTTGATTCCTGTATCCACAGCTCGAGACTTGTTGAGCATTTCCTGTTAGGATTCACAAAGGCAGAGAAGAGAGAACAAACTCTTTGAAGTTAATACTGTTGCACGGTGAGAGAAGGGCCAGGGTATTCACGCTGACATTTGCACACGCACACGCTCAAAACACGCACGCGGAAATGCACAGCTGCCGTGGATGACCATAACTTGAGACGCACACAAACCCACCTCTATCCTGGCAGCAGCTGACTCTACCGCGGCAGAAGTGGCAGCCATTTCCTGCTCCACCAGGTCTCCCAGCTCCCCCTGCTGCAGCTCCAAACCTCGAGGCCGCAGTTTCTAAAATCAAACAACATCAAAGTAAATAGTCTGAAGCAGCCCAGTCGCAGGGGGGGCTTTTAATGACTGTTTCATTAGGGTTTGTGTTGGCTGCACTCTAACAACGTGAAATGAGAGCTCGCAGTAACCTCAGCTGTGTCCAGGATGAGGTGCAGAGTGGCCTTGAGTTTGCTGATGTCGGCTGAGGACATGCTCTCCCGCTGCTTCATGGTCCCCAGGAGAGTCAAGGCTTCTGCGGCACACGTCTTCACGCTCTCCGACAAGGCTGCCATTTAAAACACACAAACAGTAGATGCACTTAACAAGATGGGGTTACTGCAATGATCTGTATAACAATTACGACAACCTAAATTAAGACTGGTGTTTTTATTACATGGGTCTAATTGTAGATCTTATTTTTCCCACTGTCATATTCTTGCAGGCTTATTATTTTATGTATTTTAGTACACAACTATAAATGTCATAGTTTATCCATGCTGAATGATAAAAAGGCTCTGACACTTAAAATAAACTATGAATAATCATCTGTTGATAAGGATAAGTTGTACACTACACTGTTTCTGATGGTCTAAACTAGTAGCTTTATGAAAAGTGTAAAAATGAAGCTAAATCATCAAAGTAAAATGGGAAATGCAAATCATGTGGGGACATGTTGCCAGAGCAGCATTATATTTAGACATGTTTGGACTTGGTCAGGCAGATATTTTTGTCCTTGAGAGCAAACTAAGCAATCTGCAAAAGCACTGGCTGCTATTAAAATACTCTGTAAATGAAAGCAAACTCACCATCCGCCTTCTCTACAGGAACCATGTGGGAGGTCGCACTGCCCTGCACTATGGTGTCCCCCACCAGGTGGCCACATTGAGTCAGTGCTCGTACCAGCTCGGACACAGCTGCAAAACAACACAATAGAGACAAACTAGAATTGGTTAAGAAAAAAAAAACGATTACAATGTTTGTCTATTATTTATTTCACAATGAGTTTAAGGTGATAATAGATGACATTATTATTATTATTATTGTAAATACTGTATATTTAAGCATTTATTGCAGTATAAGTTCAATATTTTTTTCTGTGATGGTACACATTACCTGTGTTGTCCACCATAAAGGTCGCCAGCGCAGGAGGGAGCCTGTCTATACAGACTAATGAGGCCTGACATCTGGATACAAGGTAGTCTGGAAAAAAAGAGAAAAAAAAGAAAGAGTCATAGCACTTAAACTATAATATTCTATAGTTACATTCACTTCTTCAAACCTGCTGAACTTGTGCAGCTTATGTGTGCTGGGTCTTCAATCTGAGCCAGGGAGTCATGGATGATCCTCTCTGCCTCCTTCACTGCCCCCTGGAGGCTGCACCAGCGAGCGGACACCAGCTGGCTCTCCAGGGCCTGCTCTCTGCTCTCCTGTGGAATCAGTGCCATATTTTTATTAGAACTAGAATTATTATTTTATTTTTTTTACAACTAATTATGAAAACAGTAGAGGTCTTAAACCCTGCACCTTTTCATTGAGCTGATTCTGTAAGGCCTCTGCCGTCTTGACACCACTTTCCCTCTCAGTGGAAAGTGAACTTTGAGCCTGTTGTAGCTCCTCCCCTCGAACAGTCAGCTCTGCCTCCACTTTGGATAGCGACTGCACAAGCTCCGCCTTCTCAGACTCCAGGACCGACACCTGAGTACTGAGAGCCTCACTTGACTGAGAAGCAAAATCAAAATGTGACTAAAACAGTCATGGCATTTGTGAAGAAGCCAACTAAAGATACTTTTGAGGGAAGGCATACGGTCTACAGTGTTCTGGTTTGAGGTTAACTTTATAAACAACTAAGCCTTTGAGATGTTGAGATGATGTAATTAAAACAGACTTGAGTTGAGAACTACTTTGCATAACAACAACTGAAAAGCAATGCGAAAGTATAATGTTAAAAATTCACAGGTGACTTACAATCTAAGCTCAGCCAACAAGCCGCAGCAAAGAAGAAGCGTTCAGGGGAAAAAAGGAATGTTTAGTCGAAAGTAGACTAAAGTAGAACATTTGACATTACAACCAAGGACAAGAACAGGACACTGTGGATTGTGAAAAAAACAAGGGTGAGACAGGAAAGATGGTGGAGGACAGTCGCTGTGAGAGTGACATAGTTTATAGTAATGACTACAAAAATAGGATGGCAAGAGTGGGAGGCTCTGACAGACAAAAGACAGACGAAAAGCCTTGGGAAAAGAGAGGGTTCAGAGGACACGGAAGTGACACAGGAAACTACACTGAAAGCACTAGGCACAATGACAAGAATCCATTGTCTATTATGATACTTTTAATAAATGAACGAATAAGAATTACATGATGAAAGTAGCTAATAGCTGTCTCTCTTAATCATCCGTCATGTTATTCTGCTACTGCTGTTTGAAGCTTGTATAAACGAATGTCTACTGCAACCTGTTATAAACATTGACTTGGCATTGGTGTGCTCAGCTTGGCTCGGCTTTGCAGGCAATGTCAGCGAGAGGATTATAAAGAAAAACTAACGTTGGCCTATGTTTAAACGCGGCAGAAGAGCATACCGACATAACTTTAAAATAGCTTTTTGTATTCATGCGATACACACAATCTAAAGAGTATGAACAGAAATAAAATAAGTGACCGTAATAGGGGCTGACCTGTTGTGATGAGGTCACAGTTGATTTTAAACTTTCCAGCTCAGTTCGACTGGACAGTAATTCTCTCTGGAGTTCCTGCAGTTGCTCCTGCTGTGTGTTTTCCTGATGAAACAAGAAACAGACCTTGTGAAAAAATGTATTAAAGTGCAGATCAATTCATGGTATTAGTATGTCCATTCAATATACTTTTATGTTTTATTTTTGTTTGGGCATCTGCACTTGATTTTTACAGTGGATACTTTTACTTATACTTCACTTGAAGGTTTGACACCTGCTGAAAGGGCCACGTTTTTTTTTTCTTTTCAGCATGTTCCCATTTTGAGTTCAAACAAACAAAATATGCAGATTTGGTCAACGTCTGTTGCCCAAATCTGCCACTTCCTTATTGAGACCACTACATGGGACTTTCTAAAAGTACAAAAATGTGTGTGAAATACCTTTTTCTTTTCAAAACAAAAAATACAATTTCAAATGAGAACCCTTTTATTTTCTTGCTCCTGTATCTGTACATTTAATTAAGTGACACAATACACAGTACTTCTTCCACTACTGTTAATATGTCAATTGTAAGTAAACGACAAATGATTTACTGGTAGTTCATCCCAGTATTATTTTCTTTTGCATATTATTAATATTATTACATTTTTGTACATTACTGGGTTTCAGATGACATCACAACATTCTATAGGCCAATAATATTTTAGACAGATGGGGGGTTGTTGAAATGTTGTTGCAATACAAGAAGTGACTGGATAGAAATCATCAGATCAAACATTTGTGAATTTACATTTTAGATATTTCAGGGCAAAATACAACATGATCAACAGGGAAAGGCTCTTGCTCCCCCCATCTGCCAGTATGACATCATCACGTCCCAGTATCTGAAAAGCCCCAATATCCAGACTCATAATAAGTGTGTGGTTTTGCTCTGCACCTGTCTGTCGGCTGCCTCCTGCGCCGCCTTCACCTTCTCCTGCATCTCTCTCCTCACAGCCTCCACCTCGTCCTGCGCCGCCCGGGCAACCGTCATCTGCCGCGTCACCTCTGCGTTCTGACCACAACATGTGAACACACGAAGGGGGAAAAAAGCTTAACTACAGGGTCTTAAAATTCCAAAAAGCACCGAAGGTCATCCATCTCACCTTCCTCAGTAGGTCTGCATGACTCTGCACTAGCTCTGTGTACTTCTCCTTCAGTTTGGTGTAGCGCTGCTCATTGGCCTGCGCCTTTTCTAAAAAACAACACAACACTATATTGAGGCCAAAAGTTGTGGCATAAATCCATGTTGTCGTGTTCTCAGTTGAAAGGACTTTTAAAAGCATGAAGTATGACTTAGTTTGGTAGGATAGTACCAGTGGTAAATATTTATCATAGTTTTACATCAATGAAGTGGCAATTTGTGGAATAAAAGTAGGAAGACATTTTTTTTACTTTAAACATTAATTTATGTCCATATACTAAAAGCAATATAATCTAAAGTTGGCAAGATATTTTGTAAAATGTTAAATATGCTGTAATTATGTAACTGTTTTAGTGAAATGAGTAGTCAAACCCGTCATACGCACTTAAATCACAAGAATAATATGGCAAATAGGTGGCTTTTCTGAACAGTGAATTGCCTTCTGAAAACCATGACATCAAATTCTGGAATATCATCAACGTATTCAGTTTAGCACAGAATTGTAAAATTGTTTCTAAAATGGACCCATACTCTCGATCTCTGTGACGCTGCGCTGCTCCTTCTCAGTGTCCTCTCTGACCCTCCGTAAGTCGTCGAGCTCCGCCTTCAGGAACTCCGCCTCTCCCATGGCCTGCAGCCTCAGATGGCTCTGCTCTGCAAGCTCCGCCTCCAGCTCATTGACACGCCCCCTCAGCGCCTGGCATAACCGCCCACTCTGATGACAGCCACACAGAACTGGGTTAGTTTCAAATATATTCTCTTTAAGATCATACGGTGTGATATCTAGATAATGCAAACATAATGGATTTAGTTTGATGACTGAATATTTACATTATACATTACAGTTAAAGATGCACCATGTAACTTTTGTTTTTGAACAAGAAACTACTTTCAGTTTTAGTCAGCCTTTTCTGCATTTATTTCCCTTCACTCCGCCACTTTATGTAATGCATAATAAACTGGAAATGTTATATTTTGGGTCTTGATCCAATGCTGTGCATCGATAAACAGCTGATGCCAACGTCTGCTAGCTTTGTTTTGCCAAGTCTGTTGACTGAACAAATAAAGTTATCATCACTGGATAAAACGGCAGTTCATCAGATGTCAACATTTGGTGATTTTCCATTTAGTTTTCACCTGAGTCTGTGTTCTCTCTTATCCAATCATCTTATCATGCTAAAGTGAGCTAGACTTCTTTGGAAGCTAGAACTCTCACAACCCACTTTAGATCGCTTAAAGAGACTGGTACGGTTCATACTTTTGGACCGTACCAATCTGCTCCAAAGTGAACCAGTCGTAACGTGGCTTTAGTGCACCTTCAACAATAAAGAATTGGAACTATGAACGGTCAAAAGATTCTGGATTAATTGTCGAGTTTTACCTCTAGTCCGAAAGACTCCAACTCCTCTTTAAGGCTTTGAATCTCCCTGGTCAATTGTTCAATTAACCTGTCTCTGAAAAGAACAAAAAAACAATTATAACCTTATTTTAGCTTACAACCACATCCACAATATTCTCTAATATAATATGTTACCATTTAAATGTAATATTTAATCATTTTAAATGATTTTGTACAGTGCATGATCAAGCTTTTCTTACTTGTCGTCTTTGCGCATCCCATTCTGATTGTTGAAGTTAAACGGATCAACGGCGGCTGTTGTGCCAAATAGATCATCAAACTTGGTCTCCACAGCAGGCTGAAGGTATAAAAACACATAAGAACACTACAATATCAGACACAGGACAGAGTGAAGCTGCTGTGAGCTCCGACTGTGTCCACACTAATGTGACTGAAGAGCTGGACTCTGAATACACTCAGAATGCACTCAGTGGATTCACTACATGAAGAGTTTAGTCTCATGAAGCTTAAACTATAAAAATAGTTGGCTCATATTGTGTTTGAGCAGAATAGGGTCTGTGAAATCAACATTTCATATCAGCAATCATAGCATGTTCCTGTTCCTGCTGCTGATACATGAATATGGACTACAGTCTTTCACCTGCTGCAGATTTGTGCATCAGTGTCCACAAACTATTACTAGTTAATATAAAACTATTTATTTGTTTTATTATTTAATTTTTAACGTTATGTTCAGCTCTGGTCCCAGCCAGAGCGTCGAAATTAGGCCCGCGGCCCAAATTGAGTCTGACACCTCTGACCTACATACTTCTTTACCTCATCATCTCCAATTTCAACCCCTAACTACAGGAAATACAATACATCAGACAATTCTAAACAAATAAAATCCTGTTCTAACAGTGCCCATGTCCCTTTACAGTTCATGTCTTTAGAACTACAATCACAATGACGACCGGTTTGGCTGTTATATCTCCACAATCTGCTGTGTAAGTTTTGTAATTTACCGGAAGTACAGGGATGTCTGTGTCTACCAGGTCGTCCGTCTCAACCACGTGCTCCGACTCAGGGGACGACGACTCTGCCGGAATAACCACCACAGGGCTGATGTGCTCTGACAAGGCTGACGCACGCAGGAAGTTGGGAGGATTCTGAAAATATCCCAATGGATTAAAATAAAGTAATATAGGTGATATGTGTCAGAAAACGTTCTAAAAGAAACCCTAAAAAAAACATGGCTCAAGCGTGGGTCTGGGGCCCTTCTCAGGGCCGGCCCAAGCCTTCAGGGGGCCCTAAGCGAAAACATTTTTGGGGGCCCCTCACCACGTCATCAGAATCAGTTTTATTGCCATTGTCAGTGAACAATTCACATATGGGAACTTTCTTCAACGCAAACAAAGCGCACCAAAACTCCAGGGCATCCGTTTGCCAGTTAGTTTATTCTCAACACCTCACAAGCTCAAATATTGATAACTTAAATCCCACAATGCAACTTGGTATTCCGCTGACATCACCTCTACTCCCTGTACAAATAACACACATCCCAGATATGTTTTTGGCCGTATTTGTGGGCGTTAAGGGTCGACAGCCACATTAGCACATTAGTTTAAACTAATGAACAGGGGGGTCTGGGGGCCCTCCCCCAGAGATTTTCAGACCTTTTTTGGGTTTTCTGCTGCATTTTAATGTGGTCCAGCCGGCTAAAGTAAGAGTCAAATGTTGAGGTTGTAATGCTATAAAATGATGATGTGATGAAACTGTGCCAGGAGAAAATGATTAAAGCCAGTTATTAATACATTAGTGTACTTAATTACTCAATACAATATTGGCTATGAAAAATACTTATGGTCAAATTGATTCATTTTAACTGAAAATGTAAAAGTAATAGTTATCCTTACTAATTTATCTTTTACAGCTCCCAACTGTTCCTTCTTGCCAAAGTGACAAAACAAGTTATATTAATTTAAACAAATGGCATAAGCATTGCTTGATTAACAATTGACACTAATAAAACAATGCAAACATGTTATTCCCAGAGAATGAACAGAACGAGAAGTGAAGGTCCAAACCTAGCTATTGTGAAGCGACTGCGTTTCTGCAGCTTTGCCACTTTTGTATAAAAATATATAGTATTATTCTATAACAGACGTAATCATAATATGTCTGGTTATTTTTCACTATCAGTTTATTATAATTTATAACAAATAGTCTAATGATGCTTTTTAAATAAATTGAAATGTTTTATTGCTCTATTAAAAGTGAATTACAATATAAATGTTTGTTCTGATCAGAACATCACACACTGGACTCCTGCATGAAACAATGCTGCGATGTGATTGGCTGATGGACCTTACACGCATAAACCTTTACGTTCCTCTTATTGCACTTTAAGAAGTCAAAGTAAAACAGACATCACGAGTCACGATTGATCTCACACATGGTGATGTGAGAGAGAGGGACGCAAACTCAAACCCGCTCATCTCTGACTGAGGCTGCACAGGGGCCCGGGACAGGGGCCCGGGACAGGGGCCCGGGACAGGGGCCCGGGACAGGGGCCGCACACTGTTCACTCCAAAGTCTCACGTCAGAGGTTCTGGACGAGACGGCGCTCGTCCGGACCGGATCTCCGCCTCTTAGTGACCGGGGCATAGACGCCCCTCACCGGCCTCACCTGCAGCCAACACTACCGGGCTGGTGTAAATGTTAAGCTTATTATCTTTCATTCAGACATATTATTTTGCGCGGGGCAGAGCTCTCGTCTCCTCCAGCCTGAGCGAACTAACGTGACAGAATCATGTTGTTTCAAACAGCAGCATTAACCGTCTCTTTGTAAGAGAAGTTCAATACCTGGAGAGTGTTGTTGAGTTTGCAGTTTCTTTACATCGTCAAGAAGTTTCTTCTTTCGTTTTTCGGCATCGGGGGGATATATTCCTCTGGACATGAGGACCACGTTCTGTTGTGTTTATGTTTATGTTTTGCTCTCGTTCTGCTCGCGCCCAATCAGCGCAGGTTTGGTGTCTCGGTTGCCAGATTTTCATTACAAATAAATGCAGTTTGTGTGTTATGTTACCGCTGTGTGCGCTGCCGCGCCAGCAGCGCTACTGCACTAGTGGCGCACGCTGCGCTTGCACTTCGCATAAAACGGGTTGCCAGATTGGGGGCCCTATTAAAGCCTCGGGGCCCTACGCGGCTGCTTAGTTCGCTTATAGGCTGGGCCGGCCCTGGCCCTTCTTATAACACATTCTAACAGTTAATGATATCGAAACCAGGTGATATGTGCTTTAACAAGCAGGACACAAAGCTTATCATAATAAAAGATGGAAAATGTCAAACCATATAGTGCGGTTTGTCAGAACGGGGCCTTCATGCCAATTCCAATCCAATAAGGAAACTGAATGACCTCTTTGCTTACGTTTGCCTGATTCTATGGATGAAACCAATGTGTGTTTGTCTCCCCATGTACTGGTAGCTAATACCATTTTTGAAGTTAAGCCAATATGCTTTGTGCAAATGGTCCTTCTTAAATAAAAGGCCCTGGTCACAAATAAAGAAGTGGGGACAGCTCCAGTTTGATCGATCTATCATCTGTGAAAAGGAAACATGTATATTTTTGTGAAGAAGCATCAGGTCATCTCAAGTCATAAGGCTCCAAGTCTCGAGTCACTGGCCTTCAAGTCAAGCCCCAAGTCATAGTGTATTTTTTCAGGTCAAGTCTCAAGTCGTCAAAATAGGGACTCAAATTCGAGTCTCGAGTTTCAAGTCCACACTCTGGTAACTACTGATCTACAGAAATAATTTAAATCACAACCCTATTAGCCATAGTTAAAAAATAAAGTAAAAATGTAATCTTTGCTCAAATTTACTGACTGATTTTGACCGCAATGAATCAAAAGCTAACAAATGCAAATATAGTGGGTTACCTCAGGCAACTGGGGGATCTGAATGAGTCTTTTAAAATACTGCAAGTTGCTGGAACGGTAGAAGAGACTTTTTAACCTGCAGCACATAAAGAGAGAGAGCTGTGAGGAGCTGTGCAGACAGGGCAGAAGGGCTTCACATCAGAAATACAATTCAACACATTTCAGTGAATTTACACATTTGGTCACAGGGTGCAGAAAGAGCCCAAGAGTACAGACTGTGTCCATTCACTTTAAGCCAGTGCATAAAAGTGTGGAAAAGAGGTTCATACTTCTTAAACTGCTCCTGAAAACGGTCTCTGTGGCCTTGGAGCGTGTCTGCTGGAAGGCCTGCGCACAAAAATAATCATAAAAACTATGCAAACAATAAAAGGATCAGGCGAGATACTCAAAATAGTTATGCTGAAAATAGTTAGGGCATTCTCGGCATAGTGATAAAGTGTAGTTATCAGACAGGATTTCAATATATTTCATGTATGTACAGTATGTAAGCGTGCGTTGAAAAAAAAAAAAGTTTCTTAATAGGGTCATTTTCACATATATACATATACAATACATATTTGTATTTGAAAAACATTTATTCACAAATGCATCTATTATGAGAAAATAAGCAAAACACATTATACATTGAATTCACTTGTGGTCTAATATTGTGGTTAATAACACAAAGCTTCAGTAAGCCTTGTCTTGTGTGAATAGAAAATAATCTAATTTTTGTGGGGGGAGGGGGGATGCTAATCAGATTTTGCTTTTCATAAGTTCTCTTTTAGGGGTGCACGGTGGCAAAGACGGTTAGCGCTCTTGCCTCCCAAGAAGGAGATCATGGGTTCGATTCCCGGACCAGACCAACATCACATGATCTCTCTGGGTGGAGTTTGCATGTTCTCCCCGTGTTACCGTGGGTTCTCTCCGGGTTCTCCGGCTTCCTCCCACCGTCCAAAGACATGCATGTGTTAGGTAAGATTGGTGACTCTAAATTGGCCCTAGTGAATGAATGTGAGCGTGAACTGTCTGTAATGTCTATGTCTCTGTGTTGGCCCTGTGACGAGTTGGCCACTGTCCAGGATGTACCCCGCCTAAGGCCCGAAGTCACTGGGATAGGCTCCAGTCACCCGCGACCCCGAAAGGGAACAAGCGGTAGAAAATGGATGGAAGTTCTCTACAATGCTCAGTTTTTGGTGTGCCTTATATACTCACAGGAGTGCAGCTTGAATAGCAGCTTGACAGTGTAGTCGTACAGGTGGCTGGAGTCCAGAATGACCTGGATGAGGGGCGCCAGGCGGCACTGTCCCGCTGCCGTCACCGACACAGAGCGAGACATGTCCAGAGAGCTGAAGACTAGTGGAGACAGACGCATAACAGGTCAATAAACAAATTCACAAAATCAATAAGGTGCAGAAACTTCCATCTAACCGCATCCAGCCAGTATAAAATCACTGAGAACGTCTTGCATTAGGCTCATCAGTAGTCAGTATTTCATGAATCAATAAAAGTGCTTGCGCTACTAAAGTTAATTAAGTGTTTAGAGGCGACACAGAGTTTGGGCCGCGGGGAAGTGAACAGTAACTGGATTGTCTGACTCCATCATTACAGCCTTATTTCATTTCCCTGCCTCTCTGTGCACCAGCTCCAAAGTCAGACATGCTTAAAATCCCAGAAGGCGTGGTTTCCTGCGCAGCCAGAAAACACAAACATACACAAATGTGTCACACACACACACACACACACACAACTCAGGCTTGGACACTTTGACCCAGAATGACATCATGAAAAAAAAAGGGTTGAATAACCATAGTCTACTGAAAAAAACACATCTATTCAGTCATCGCAGCACTGGATTTAACCTGGTCTCAAGCTTTAATAATAACAAACACAAAAGCTTCTTCCTTTCATGTGTCATTATTTAAGTTATTAAGACCAAAATACATGGTTGACCCATTTAAGGGCCCCGAGCCAGTTTGTAAACCACAGCCCTTTTTATTATTTGCTTATCAAAATGAGTTACCATGCAATATAAAAGGGCATAACACATTTCAGTGTTTGTTGACAGACACTGGCATGAAGTCTACACCTTTTTGCAATATTTTCTTGCTCTCCTAGTCACATTCTGCCTGCTACTTTTAGTCGAGTCCATACTTTAAGAGACATTAAAGGAGGATGACTCACCCAGACAACAGGGTTAGGTGTGTGACCACTGACACAGCAGCACACTCTACACACTACTCGCGGAGGGGGGCATTACTGTAGCACTGACGCGGTGAACTTAATGAAACCATTGTCCATGACACGTCTTCATGTCTGCTCGATGGTAATAACTATATTTATGCAGATGTAAGTGAGTGTATAACAATAGGCCCTTCTAAGATTAGAACATGTAACTTACCACTGAGAAACAGGTTGAGCTCACACTCCAAGTAGTCGAACATCTCCACGGTCAACTGGAAGCTGGAAGATAAACAAAGAATCACAATTAACGACTGAAGCAATATTGTAGGAAAAGAAACAGACAAACAAACAGAGCCATATTATACAATTAAGATTCCAACATAAATTGAATTCAGATGTGAAATAGCAAGTACGTTACAGTCTACAAGTCACGTAGTTTAAGGATTTTTGAATAATTGACATATCAACTGTAATGATCTTCCTATACATGCTATAAATTCCTTCCGTTTCATTTAAATATATTCACATAAACTTACGTAAACTAAAATTAATGCATTTTTTTTTTAGAAGATGTCATGTAGATCTGGCATGTACAGGTTTATTTTATTGTGATATCCTGGTGCATTTTATTGTGATATCCTGTCCAGAATGTTTGTTTTATGAATTCATCTCAGATCAAATCAGACGCATGTTGTAGAGGCACAACTCTCTACCAAAGTCACAAGTCAACACAGGTAACGGTTTTCTGCTCGACATTATCACACACTCACAAATTGTTCACGTCATTCTCTCCGGCCTCTTCCAGCTGTCGGTTTGACATCTGCAGGTTGCCGGGGAAACGGGGGTTCTGAAAGGAAAGATGGCAGACATGATTCAGACAGTACGATCCTTATCAGACATTGTGAGCTCCTCCGCACGCATCGACGGACAGGAGGGTATGATTACAGCCGCCATTAAGAGTCCCAGCACTGAATCATAAACTTAATATCACACTAGGTTTACACAAGCGCAGGGATAATTAACTGACCTTTTGGAGGCAATGTTGGACCAATTGCATAAAAAATAAAACAGTGCTGCCACAATGATATGCTTTGGATCGTTTATAAGGTGTATATATTTGTTTTACTGTGCAGATATTGTAGCTTAAAAAAGCCCAGGTCTATATTAAGATCTAAAATATTTATATTATTAAATATAGATAATATTGTGAATGTTGTTTTGAGGGTTAGGGTTAAAGTTAAGGGTAAGTAAATACAATTAGTTTATCGTTACAAAAAAGCTTCAAAAACAGCTAATTAAAACAGAAATGGAATAAAGATATAAGTTGGCATGTTTGTGACTAATTTTACTGACATTTCACATTTATCTGATGATTAAACTTAATCTAATACATTTAAATTTCTGTTCAATTGACTTGATATTGAGATTTTTTGGGGTAATTTTCTACTTTTAAAATATCACTTATAAAATAACTTTATAACGACAATATAATTAGCTCCAGTTCTAACGGCTAAATACACCTTATAAAATGATGTTTGAGCAGTTACGGTTCACTGGCCACTGTTTTGGGCAAAACAGAATAGATCCCAGAATGCCGAGATTACTTATCTACATCCAAATAAGCTTTTCAGTTGCCCATCGACTCATCCCGTCCCCCTCTTGTCTCATAAATAGGCTACATTACACATTACTGAGAGGCCATTAGAGTAAAAGGCAGAGTTTTCTAAGAAGACAATACCCAGCAGAGACAAGCAGGCACTAAAAAGAGACTCCGAGCCAAAGATAATGAGCGGAGAGGGACGCTGGTGTGGGCTTTTATGGGCCAGCCTCACTCACTTTGATGTGAAACTCCATTTTGGTGATGAGCAGTTTGAGGTAGATGCTGCACAGCTTTCCATAACCTTCACTCAGGTGGCCCTGCGGAGAGACAAGAAAAGACAGTTCGAAAATAAAGACAAGACCAAGTGAAACAAACTATTCCTGTATAACCTTTTGGTAAAGTCAGAAAAACATGACGTGTTTGGGAACTACATCCACAGCACATGCTAACTACGAGCAGCATCTTCAAGTTACAATATGTTATCTCACCTGCTCCTAAAATGTGCAGATCCAGCATAAGAGGTAAACATAAGAAGTCAATGTAAAAAAACAAAAAACATGATTTTAATTCATATTTGCAGGTCGAGATTTTGGACAATTTGATATTTACATACATTATGCTAAAGTCACTGGATGTTCACACTATAATCTGAATACTATCCCATTTCTGGACCTTTAAGATCATTTAAACAGCATACAAACTGCAAAATCGTATATAATGTATTTTCTACTATACGTTTTTTCATAGTTTTAGCCGGGATGCGAATTATACTCCAGAGCGACTTCTATGTGATATTATTAGTTATTTTCACACTGGCAACCGCATTTCACATGTTGATTATTTTCCCACTGACAACCATAAGAGGGCGCTCTAGGCTCTAAGCAATGCAGAAGAAGAATCTGCACTTCCTCTACCTCCGGAGTTTGCCGAGTTGTTTGGAAGTGACACAGAGGAAGAAGAATTCAATGGATTTAGTGATTTGGGGTAATACTGATGCTTTGGTAAACTTGTTAGCATGTTCTTTATGCTATAGTTATCTGAATAACTGTTAATATGTTACGTTAACATACCAGACACTTACCACAGTTCGTTGTCTCTGTGTCATGTAACTGAAGGTGGTACGTTAGCATACGTACACCTATTCACCATGTTGTCACCTATGATCTGTTATTAATTTAAATAGCATTTCAAGATGAAATGTCTGTTCTTGGTCTTGGATTTTATCACATACATTTCCCCAAAAAATGTGACACTCCAGTGCAACTTATATGTATTTTTCTTCTCTATTCTGCATTTTTTGGCTGGTGCGACTTATACTGCGGTGCAACTTATAGTCGGAAAATACGGTATACAGCCGGATCATGATCAGAAAGAAAGTAGACAGTGTGCATGTAACTGACAGTCTTGTTCATTTACTAAACATGATTCGTATTCATTAATTCGCATAACATATTGAAAATGTGTCGCTCTGTGATGTGATCTGTCATGTGCTTTTAAACTTTCTTCACAGAGAGTGCGGGTGGCCATGATCCAACAGGAAAGAGAGGTCGGGACGCTGGTCATAGGAACTACACTTCCTGTATCCTCCAGAATCATGATATCAGCACACAAAAAAAACTAAATTAAAACTGCCAACATAAGTATTACCAAGAATGTTGAGGTCTACACCCAGGTCACTATTGCCTAAGCAAAGAATGAAACCACAAAGGATTTCATCATTATTTTGTTAGGAAACTTCAACCATGCTTTTTTTTTTTTTGCTTTTAGACATTTCACCCTCCATACTTCATTTACAGCAACATATCCTGAACAGGTGAGCACAGTGAACCACAACATCTGAACTAGTCTCTATTACCATCTGTTTGGTGGTGACAACGCCTGATGCATTGTGGGAACTGGAAATTACTTACTTTCATTCTGGCTCTGCATCAACGTCCTTAGGTTGTAAAGTGATGCATGTTTGGATGTCGGTTTGATATGTGCTTATCAGTGTGTTTTATATGGCTTGTTTACTTTACTAACATTAAAAAAACTTGCTTACCCACATCCTGCTCATATCTGTTAGATCGGCCTTGTTCCGCATTGAGTCTTTAATCACCTGAAGGAGAACAGGAAGAAAAGCTTGAATAAAAACAATATGACGGCGCTCTTCTGACTTGAGTTCAGGTTCTTACGTTTGGATGGCCGTCTCGTAATAGCTTGTGGAAAACGTGACAGAACTTCCAGCAGAGAACGGCGTTGCTGGAGAGCGGAAGTCGATTGACCGATGCCCAAAACGTGTGGGCTCCCTTCTCGTGATGGGTTCCCAAAATGCAAGGTGAAAGGAGTGGTCAAGGATTGTGCATCAGTGCGACTGCGATTTGGTTACTTAGACCGTGTTCTTCTATCTTTCATAACTTGATATTTCCTCGCCCAGGAACAAAATGTTTTCATGCCTTTTCAATCTCAAAACCCTAGAGCATATTAAATTGTTTTGAATATGTAACAGAGTATTTTTGTTTTACTTGTCACATGATACGGTCTGTGGTACGTCTCTCAAGTCTGAATTTCACATTCTAGAAGAGATTTTCAACGTGTTAAATCATGAATGATGTCTGCAGCAGAAAACTTGCATAACAGGGTTATACAAAGTTCCACATTAAAGTAGCAGAAATGGAGGAACTCAGTTTAAAGACAGACAAATCTTAACAAGGATATTTCTGGCATGTTTCTCTTTGACAGCGACTTCCTGTGTGTTGATGGCCTTATTGATGCTGACAGCCTGAAAGAGAAAGAAACGACAATTACTCAAATGAAATTATTTTTTTGGTCAATTCATTTGCAGCTACAATAAATAATCGTTTTCCTGTTTTACATCTCTGCCTTTAGAACATACTGCCGTTTCCGTTTTCTCTTCACCTGGGAAATGAGAAGCAGCAGAGCTTTTAAGAGAACGCTGATTGACCTATTTTCAGCAAAGTTGGTATTCATGGCAGCAGTTCCAAAAGCCTGAACAAGTCTTTTTAGTCAAGCAAACCTCAGACACGGTTAAAGCAGAGAGCATGATCTGTAGACTACAACTAAAACACATCAATTACAAAAGAGCCCCAGGTTAAACCCCAGTTAAAAACACCACATTTGAATCATCACAAGACTGGATGATATACTGTGAGTTAGTCCAGATTGTACCATGTAATTTGTTCCAGATACATGGTTTAGTCCTTAGCTTGAGGACACCAAAACTATGCATTCATGTCTCTAGCAATGACATTTATCAGCGGCTGTCAAACAAACATTTCATTTACAGCTGAGATTTCTACTGTCACCAGCGTTGATTCACAGCAGAGTCATAACATGAGATCGCTTCTGAAAAATTGGTGAAAGAACAGTAGATTTATAGACCCAACCAGAGCTCCAAGGCAACTTTCTACTGAGGCGCTACACATTGAACTGGCCGTGCAGTGTAACCAGTGTTTTCTAAAGTTATAGAATCCAGTATTTTCTTTTAAAAACACATTCCAGTTAGTGCATCTTCCCGCCCGTCACCCTGGAGCGAATGGGCAGCCCGCTTGCCTTCTGTGTACCCACAAGCAGGTGTGAGGAGCGAGGTTACGTCCCAAGGGAAACCCGGTGTCGCAGAGCAGCAGCAATGTCTCCCCTACTCAAATTCTGGTTTACTAGCACAGTAGCAACAGGTTATGGCAGGAAGTGGTAATGTCTTTTACGTTTGTGGGATACATGTTGTGTCACTGCGTTGTATTTCAATCTTAGGCCGTAATGGAAGAACTATGGAATGAGCTATGTTAATGACAGAAATGTGTTCCCACGGAGGGATGACAGGCTTTAACGTTTGGGTTAAAAGAGCTTGAACTCCTGGCATTGGCTGAGGAGGCTTGCTGCCATTAGTCCATCAACAGCCAGTCACACAGTCTGGCCTTACAGGACAGTACAAGACAAAATCAATATGTGGTTAGTTACACACATGACAATGAGGTTATGTGGAGGTGGTGACATTTACCGACGTGCACCTGAAATTATTATGGTTGAGCATAAAGCTTTTTAATCAATGCTGGGCTGATTAAATGTCTCCACGGCAAGCTCCAAAGACCCTCTGTTCATGACTGAAGAGCCAGTGAGAGTTACACAGAGAGGAAGTGTCTTCTGCATGTGAAATCCAACAGCCTCTGCTCACTGGCTCACTTCCTCATGCCCCTCTCCACATTTGTCTTATTTGTAATAGAACTAAAGTGGACATAATAGATATTGATCCTGTTAGTTTCAACACAAGAGATGTATCTTGTAGTAAGAAACAAGAGTCAATGGATAACTTTTGACTGAGGTATCTGAGGAAACTGTAGTTGATATTGGGTATTAGGGCTGGGTATTGCTCAGTAGCTCACGATACGCATCCTGATTCAGGGTCCATGATACGCATTACTCAGAACTTGACCACAATTGTCCAGATGCATGGATATCCTTTCAAACCAGTGAAAAACTAAAGTAATGACACTTGAAAACTGTATTTGGTGAAAATGAAGTCCAATAATACAAACTTTTTCAAATAAACCTTCCTAAGCCTGATTTTATAGGTTTTTCTATTTTAATAGTTATTAGGGGTTGATCAGACATTTGGGAACCCCTGACACAAAATAACAAAATGCATTGGAATTTCATGCTCACAATGTTAGAGCTCAGCAGATTCAGCCTTAATGCAGCAATCAGAAGCAATTTATCATGGATTTATGTTTGAAAGTATCACGATACACATCTTTGTGTTGATACGTGTATTGTCAAGAAGTCTGTCACAATATATAGATATTTTGAGTATGACTATTGAAATTAAATTTAATTACAAATCAGTTACCGGTAAATTCACTGTATTTATTAATTAGAAACTTCATTTGCAGACAGAGCACCAGTGCATATGCATGCCCATTCATAAAGTAAGCACAATAATCAAGGCACATAATGTGTTTTGTTTAGGAGGAAATGCCATTGCTCTTAATTGTTTATATAATCTGCCATCTTTCCTTTCTGATTATATAAACATTTTGTGGTTAAATTGATTGTATTACACACATGGGCCAACTAAATGTATACCCCCAAAATGTTAGAGATAACTGAAATAGAACATCTGACCTTTACAGAGCCTGTGGTAAGAGCACTGAAAGTGTTGAGGTGTGATTACTGATGTGAACGGTGGATGGCGAGACACAGTGGAGGGTGACATGAGCTCAGTGAGGGCTTCCTGTCTTGGCACACCCTGCACTGCCCATTTCCTGCTAACAACTCCACTCCCCTCCCTGTGCGAACAGTGTTCAGTCAACCCAGACAGCACCTAGACCGCCACAGGGTCCTTTTGGGCCCACTCAGGTTTCCTGCCAGCTCCAGGTGTTTTAAAACAAAAAAGGCACAATGACTTTATATTACAGCTATAACAATACACATCATCTTTGTGTTTATTTCATGTCCATTCTTTTCAGTAAAAATAGGCAAATTGGGATTATTGCAATCTTTAGCTGACTAACCTACCATCTACTGGTTTCAGATTTGTGGTAAGTACGGTAAAGTATATATTATAGTAATATTACAATATCCTTCTCCAGGCAGGGACAATGACAATGGCATTTTGATCATGTGGCACAACATTTTGTCCAATCCCAAGCAGACAATTTTGGTTGGTTACAAAAAAAGTTTACTTGGTATAGTGAGTAACACAATTGCATAGAATATGAAAGTTACAGCCAAATGTGTGCATTTCCACACACATTACTCAGTTTAAAAAATCCTATATACTAAAGCGGCTATTATCATGCCCCATGTTCTATACAAGACCTCATTCCATACCCAAAATAATCAGAAGAATCAGAAGGCTGGCCTGCACAAAGCACCTCCTCATGTTTTTCACATGACATAAGCACAATTTGCCTTTTAATAGCGAATGAACATATAGCTAATAAACGGAAAGATTACTGAATCAAAACATTTTTCCAAGAAATGCTCCACCCATTTCAAAAGGTCACTCTTAAACAGAGCCTGCAGTGTTGCTTGTTTGAGTGCCATTTTACGTAAAACAGGACAGGGACATCCGCTCCCATTCAGCAGTCACTCCACACCTCCACCACGAGGAAAGTAGCAGAGGAGAACTTTTAGAACAGTTTTCCATATTAGGAGCTGTAAAGGGACACGGGACGTAGTAGTTGTTTGCTTAAAAATGACTGTACATAATTGAGTTTAAGTGGGTGGGTATTATTACTTAACATGTGATCAATCACAAAGGTCTAACCACACAAAGCAAATCTTACTCATCACCTTGGGATAGTGGTGTGGTAACAAATTGTCCCAAAAGTCAACTTGTATAATGATACCTAGCATAACAACTTTACAATATTACAGATAACACACATTTAGTTCCAACATTAAATGATAAAAATAGGCTAAACATCTTTGTTAGACAGATTTCACATACATCCCAATCTTTTCCAAATAGACTTCTCAGCTTCTGTCTCACAGAGTGATGAGCCCAATGGGATCATCACGTCTCTTAAGGGCCCATTAAAAAGCATACAAACAGGGTCATGACAGATAATCAGCCCACTGTCTTGCCGTGTTTGGGTTTCGTGACAAATGTTTTTTATGACACAACCTTGTAGATGTACGACAAAACAATGAGAAAATCTAATCGCGACATGAACTTGAGTTAAAACATTCCAAAAAGGTGGTGACGTGTTGTTCTGGCAAATGCCCACAAACCTATTAAGTATCTGTATGATTTGACCATGTATCTGTCTCCAAAGTGCACTGACAAGACTATGAGATTACAGAAGATCACACAACCACAACTAAAGGCAATTAGTAAACAGTGTATTTATAAGCATGAAGAAGGCAGATAAAACTCATCATTCACACCCAAACCTCCAGATAACCCACTACGGGCTTTCTCCTTTCTGCTGTTGTCAATATAAATCTTTTCAAATCTTCCCCAAATAGTTTGTCAACTAATAAAATGTTTGGTCCACCAAGATGCCATCGACCGATTAATCGGCTAAACGCCTTACAATCTACAGCCCTACAATCTGGACAGCCAAATCCAAGCCTTTCCACTACTTTAGAGAGACATATAAGGCCAGGGCATGATTGACATGGTCCATCTCTATTAAAAAACAACATGGAGGCTTGTATGGCAAAAATAAAAGTAACAAATAGCGAAGACATCGGAAGAATAAACTAAAGTCTGTTAAAGTGATAGACACGTTCATCTTCTTCTGAATCATCACAGCCTTCCTTAGAGCCAACAGTGCTGTGACAGGTTCCTCCTAAGCTTTCTTTTCTGTAACGGCTGCAAACGTCTGCTCCATTTGTTCCATTTGTTGCAAGAAAAATCCTTTGAAGAGACTTTTACATTATGTTAGTTTCTTTAGAGGATATAAAGGCAGACTTCCAGAGAACAAAACCCAAGGTTTCAAGCAAGAAAACAACCAGACTAGCAATGATTTGTTGCACAATAGAAACAATGCCAAAGCAGATTGATCTATTTTTATTGATTTGCCTACTTTTTTTTCTACTACAGTGTCTCAACTAAACTACTGAAGATGTAAAAGAAACAAATAATTAAGATCCAATCACAAGAACAAGAACACATGTTGCAAGCCAAAGAGAAATGTTTCATGGACTCCAAAGAATCCATTCATTTAGAACAGAAATATTGTACTAAAGCGAGGGAATGAAAAAGTAATATCAATAAGGGCATAAGCCAAATTAGCCTCAGGGTTGACAACTTAAGACAAACGGCTGACAGAACAAGGCCTCACTGTCACTTAGAGCGACTCAGGTTAAGCTGTATTTTGGCATTTATTCATCCAGTGCCAAATAAAATAATCATATGTACAGTACATAAATACTGCCAGTACAATATTTAACTACCCATGAAGAACTTTTTAAAACAATTATACTCTATTACCTTATACAACAATATGACTATAATAATTATGCATTTTAGTTAAAAATACTTTTCTGGGTAATCGAGACACAACAAAATTATCAGTAATTAGCAACAAAATATAACTTGACAATAACTACCAATTGTTTGCATATTAGTTCACTTAAGTCTGTGTAGTTATACCACTAATAATGTTATTTCACTAAAATGTAATAGAACTAGACATCAAGATTATACGTTTAATGGATAATCTTCACAATATAATCATAAGAACGAAAACCTACAACCATCATGATTATTTTGGAAGCAAAATTTCAATTATAGTAAATTTGTTCTTCTAAAAGGCAAATCTAAATGTATAGTGCTTTTTATGCGGTTATTTGTGTGAAAATATCATAACTTTTTCATTCAGAAAGTTTTATTTAAAAAAAAAGAAGCTTTTTTTTAACCCAGAAGTATATTCCAAAAGGTATCCATTCATGTTGTCCATGGCAGGGATTTTGAGGCCCAAATGCATAATTCTGAAATGGAGTGGTGGGATGGTGGTGTGAAAAACAGTCTGCACTGCCTTGTCCATTTCTGTCCATTATTTTTGTACAACAGGAAACTCCCAGAACACATGATAATTCAATATGATGACATCCCTACTTGCATTTACTTCATTTCTTATTACAATTTCTACAAACAAAATAAATGATGCCTCCCCTTTAATCTGTATCGCTTCTTATAGAGAATTCCCCATCACATCTTTGTGTACGACGCCTCTGCTGCATCTCTGACTCCAAGTAGTTGGGGTAATATTCATTGATTTTCTGTTTGGATACTTGCCACTATCTGAATTCAGAGCATCCCTTACGTTAAAACTGCTTATGGAGGTGTGTTCTATCCATCTCCCATCTTTCCTGCCCTCCCCCACGTCCGTGCATGGGGGAAAGGGGTGAGCAGCACACACCCATCCATCCACGTTGGCTGTGAAAGGCCAGTCTTGTTGCTCTGGTCAGCGTGGTGCACCTGCTACTGAAGACACTGGCCACGCACTTAAGCAGTCTGTGCGTGTCTGTGCCATCATTCAGAGCCAGAAAAGAAAGGCAGACTCTAAATCCACCCCATCTTTTTAAGAACTACACTCGGATGCCAAGTGCAAAGCGAAAGGGGCTACACGGACATAGGAAGAAGAGTTGAAAAAGAGTTGAAAACAAGCCAACAGTTGAATATTAACTGTACGAAAGTTACATTTGTGTCAGTATTTTTGGTTGGTCTTATTCACCTGTAGATGCCAATCAAGTCAAGTGGAATAGGAAAGCTCTAAAACAACAAGCAGTGGACATTTAGCCTTCTTGTATTAGGCTTTTTAACTACATTCCAATGCAACAGTCTAGTCATTTTAAGAACCATAGTGACCAACCCAGTGACCCCCGTCTCAAGGTCCCAGCAGCGCCCCAGTTTGCAAAAAGCACAGACCACCCGCAGCTCCATGCCTCCACCACTCCAACAACAAACCCCAAAACACGAGCTTCCCACGGCCACGTTTCTCTCTGGTGAGGACAAGTCTCTTCTTGCCATGAGCACAACTGTCTGAGCGCGAAGTGGCGCAAACAGCAGCCCCGGCCCCCCCACCCCTCGTGCGCAACAGGACTTTCTCCGGACACCACCCCCACCTCCAAAACACGCAAAGCCGCCCCGTGTGTGGAAAAGCGGACAGAGGCGCGACGGGAAAACTTACGATTTTGCTGAGATCCATAGTTGTGGTGCTTGAAAACTCGTAGAGGCGAAGATCCGCGGAGAAATTAGTGAACGGGAAGGCGAGTGCGGCTACGGCTGTATTTGGGAGGAGAAGGGGGAGGTGGGCCGGGGCCGTTAGCTCAACATGTGTCCCGTTTAGGTATTAAAATGCCACCCCCGTCTTTCTTTGCCGTCCTCTGCCCGTGCCACTCGCGCTGGTCTCGGTGTACGCCTCCAGCATCCGAGCCGAGCAGTGGGGAGTAAACACGGGAACACTTCTGCCGGGAATTCAGTCCCACGTCCAGGAGGACCGCCTCGCGCTAAAGCCGCCCCGCGCACGCCTCTGCCCACATCACGTCAAAGAGCAAAGACGCCAGTGCAGAGCCACCTTTATTCTGCAAATGACCCGCTCTGTGCCTCTGCCGGAGACAATGGTCCTCAGAGGCAGAAGTGGGACGGCTCGAGCACCGGCCGTGGTCACGCTGTGGCGCGGGAGACCTCTGCAGGTTCCCCGGAGAAGATGGCTCTAGATCTGATGCTGTTACAAGGGATTGGCCAATATTGAGCCTTATTGGTTGCTTCCTGTCGTATGTGAAGGTGGTGTGGGGTAAAAAATGAATTGCATATTGGATCAAAGAAAATAATGCATTGCAGCTTGTGGAAGGATGTCGTGCGTAATGGAGTGTGCCCTGCAGTAATAACATGCTTTTAATCAAACCACCTCCAACAAAAGTTAGAGAAGCAACTCCTCCATCAAAGCAACTTTACACATGGATAACTGATGCCCCCATCAGGTAAAAACAGGCTATTACTTTTTCATTGCACTTGGGTCTAAATATTTAGTAGGCCTATTTTAAGCTAATTCATTAGCTCAACGAGACAGTAAATGTCACAGCCTACATTACATTATATTACAATGCCACAAAACTACTGCATTCTTTTTATACAATACTATTGTTGCTTGGCCAATTGTTTGGAAACCAGACTAACTGGTGGTCAATAAGCTCTGCTGATATTTGGATCATTTCCAACAAATTATATGATTTGAAATAGCATAACTCATACCCACAGCCTATTTCATCGGAACATCCATAAAGAACTGTGTAGTCACATTTTGTGCAGTGTCTTTTGCACTAAAGTGTAAATATTAGTCTACATTTCCTCGATGCAAGCAGTACTGGTTGTAGTACATTGGTAGTACATAATAGCTGCTAGAATAGGTAGTACATAATAGCTGCTAGAATATATTAGTATGTAGTACTACAAGTACTTTCAGTAGTGATATCAGGATATCACTACTCAGATATCATATTCGAAACGTAAATACTTCCCAAAACCATACAATTTGATACATACTTTTGTTTACACTCTTATATCGCCTTTTACCACAGCCCGTGATATCAATCACACAATCACAATACACTGATATCGATATTTTAGCAGATCCCTACTGCTCATTACCAAACTGGCACAACATAAACAGTCTGTCCTCACACAATGGCAGCTCTTTGACACCGAGGCTCTTCACTTCCTGGTACAGCATTTCTCACATACACCAGGCCTACTCAGTCTCTGCTGTCTTCCATCCACTCTCCCACTCACACCAGCCTGGGGGCTATTCAACACTTAGCTTAGGTAAGTATCAAAGCAAGAAACAACGGATTTGAAAAAGTAAAGGCACAGCAAGATAAGATAAGATATTCCTTTATTGTCCCACATGGGGAAATTTCATAACTTCATTACCTACAAATGCTGTTTACATTGTTTAATGCAATCTCGATGATGTAGTCATTTTTTAGATAGTTCAGATCTGTTTTGAACAGAAGCAAAAGCAATGAAAGGAGTTTTGCAGTGATTTGAGGATCCGATTTGGATTTTTGTAGCTGATACAATATCCATTATCTGCCTTGCTGCTGTGGCAGATGTTTGCGGATACCGATATTATCACACATTCATTAAGCTCAACTGGTGAAAGGCACAACTTGGTACCAAATATTGGCAAAAAGGTATGGTATCACTCCAATAAAAATATTCAACATTTCATCCTGCAACTTATTGCTGCAAAGCTAGGAAACTTTAAATTAAATTGGTGTTCCTTCATGCCATAAAGAAACATCCAAACCATCTCCATATGTAAACAGATGTTAGAATTGAACCAATAAGAACTCACCAGTGAACTACTTACTGACCTGTCACTGCTCAGCCACATCATTGTTTAGCCAGGCTGTACAATAAGGCCACAAACCACCGCCTGCTAGCTGTGCAGTCTCCTAACTCTGCTCCCAGGCTATGCCTGTGTGTGTACACAAAATACATGGATATCCTTCTGTAACATTCCAGTATTTTGTATCACAGGATGTTAAACAAGGCGAGCAAGACCTAATACAATGAACTAGACGGATGGAAAAAGCAGCACGGATAAATACAAAAGAGCAGAATTACATTGCCCAAGAAGAGCTATATTGCTCTTAATGATCTCAATTTTTTCATTACTGTCCATTCATTAAGATAACATCCATTGTATAACGAAGGTGTTTGAGTACAGAATGACTTTGGTAGGCAAATCCTAAACAAACCCATGCTGAGTATCAATCACCAGATTATGAATAATTAGATTTAGATGTAATTGTTATACCATAAAGTATACGTTCCAGACACTTCTGTTAAAATACAAGGCTTGCCCCTATGAACCAAATAGGGGTGAAAAAAGTACTACTACTGCACATGCCTCCAGTGCAGTTTCGTTCGTGCCTGAAAGTCATGTTCTCACCCCTTCTCTGAATTCCATAGCTACCACAGGACCACACTGCACTGAAGCCTTTGATTACAGCACATACTACTACTCGTCTAGAATTAAAATTAGAAATCCGTAGGTTAACCTCCATGTGGAGAAGTCTAATTTCAAAACCCTAATTATGCAACACAATGTGGTTTGGCCCCAGACGTTTTACCAAAAGCAGTTATTATGGTGTGAACTGGAGATTGCTGGGCACATTTCTAATCTTCACCCTGTTGGACTCTGTTCTGTCTAGGAGATGACAGGAGATAAGAATATAAACAGTATATCATGCCATTTATTCACACATTATCCATCTCTTTCTTTTGGGAATGCAGTAACCCAAAAACACAAAAGATTATACCCCCTTGAATTGTAAATTAAAGAGTATATGTTGCTAACATATGTAATCAATGTAACAAATGTAGTCATTGGTGCTATCTGCCTTCCTCTCATTCTT
The DNA here is from genome assembly GCF_026437365.1 of Eucyclogobius newberryi. NCBI lineage: Eukaryota > Metazoa > Chordata > Actinopteri > Gobiiformes > Gobiidae > Eucyclogobius > Eucyclogobius newberryi. Next base: position 15,452,872 of record NW_027315724.1, on the reverse strand, counting down.
TTTATAACCCTCAGTGGACAGGAGGATTCGGATTGGAACATGCCTTGGCTGTTTACTCAAGTCAAAAATCATTCTACTTACAACCAGCATTTGAAAGAAAAACTGCTTAAATGTCATTGTACACTGAACATACGGCAAATGTTGTACTTCATCCTGTATAGAAAAGGGATGTCATAAAATGTTCAAAGTTTTTTTTTTAATTTTTGTTCAATATACAGCCCAAAAAATAGACCTAAATGTAAGGAACTTTATTTTATCTGGCGGTTTTTTAACTGTTGTTTGGTCACAATCTCAATAATGGTGAATAAATCACTAAAATTTGATATCGTGACATCCCTAGTGTAGTAGTAGTAGTAATAGTAGTAATAGTAGTAATAGTAGTAATAGTAGTAGTAGTAGTAGTAGTAGTAGTAGTAGTAGTAGTAGTAGTAGTAGTAGGCAGCAACAACAGTAGAACTTTTTCATTTGGATTAATTTGTTTGATGGTTTAATTGTGCAATCATTTTCATAAGCAAGCATGATGTAAACTTGTGAAATTATACGGCAATTTGTGAATCATTGCACGCCTTTAATGTGTAAAGATATGAGTTGAAACAAACGTCCATTTGCTGTCGAAGAACTTTGCCGTCTTCCAGTGGCTTCTCGTTGCCAAAAACACTGAGTAACAAATGGATATGTGCGAGGCAGATTTCTGGAAAGAAGGTGAAAGCCAGACAAACACCCAGCAGATTTAGGTAGCTTTACAGCACGGCAGATCAGAGGAGATTATCGCTCACTGATCTGTGTAAAGCAGCTAACACATTCATTGATTTGTATGTTGAACGCCCAGAGCCCAAGCATCACTCTATACAAAAAAATTGTCCAGCTATGAGAAACACTAGTGACACGGACAGCCTAAAGATAAAAGTATGATTCAAAACAAGTCCAGATAATACACCAGTCCTAGATTAAATTAATTCTAACAGGGTATTTGCAGTGATTGTCGTATCGTTTTGTAATGATTCCTTCACTTTCATGGAACAAGCACAGTGTGATCTTGCGATGGGACACTGACCTACTGACCATAAGTCTGGCGCCGTAGTCACGCATGCGCTCTTCAACCATAATCCATGCCTTTCTGTCTCCAGTGGGACATGCAAAAGGGAGGAATCTGTAGCATTTCCTTCCAGAATCGCCTGCTGTGCATGTAAGGGCGGTGTGTTAACTCCTCCGTTTAGCAGACGATGTAAATGCAAGGGGCATGTTGTTGCACTACCATGACAGTTTGACTGGATCACTTCAGCTGACCTACTTCTCCCCCCCTTCCACTCTTCCCCTCCCATGTGTGCCTGGTCTGGGCAGAGGGGAAAGGCGACCACCAGGGCAGGAGGAGGCATAAAGACAGCCTACAGTACATGCATAGCCTACTGTGTCTGGGAGAAGAACAGTGGTTGTATGCAACTGGACAAATTCATTATTCATGGGTACAACTACCTACAACTGAACAATGTGGCATTTCTCTTCTGACATGACAGATGAACAAAAACAACATGGATTTTAAAGCAGACACAAGTCTTTTTAGACATGGCACTGTCTCCACAAAGCTCCTGTCTGGATATCTCGACATGAGCTAAACAGAACAGATATGCAACTCAAAAAGGCCATTGACCTAAATTTCAACAGCCCTTTTGTTGCACTATCACAGACAGGCGCCACAATTGGAGAAGGCTACTAGAGTAAGATACTGGAGTACTCTGGCTGAATGAATTATAACATTTATTTTGTAGTTTCGCACAGCAGCACGTACTGTAGGTGGAAACGCGTCTTCTTCACAGCGTGGCTCTCTTTTGTGAACATGACGATTAGAAGGAGAAACCTCAGCATCCACCCACGTTTGCAATCAGCCGTGATATTTGACCGTTATTTGATTAGAATAAGCCGTCTCTACGTACCTGGCCCTTCTCAAAGTTTTCTTTCTCCAGCTCCAGACTGTTGGCCCCTCCTGTGCGTCTAATCACTTTGGGAATTGCGTTGGGTACTTGCTGCATGGAGCTCTTCACTCGATCCATTGTCGTGAATGCCGGGGTAAAAAATACCAAGAGCAGAAATACTTATTGTAAATATTGCCAGGTCGACCGTAGCTGCTATGGCAGGTAACAGTCCATAGTTTAGTGGACTTGTCTCCCGTTCACTGTGCAGGCATTTGTCCACTCATGACAGGAGCCGTCTGAAGCCGAATCTGAGCGTCAAGTAGTAGCGGAAATGGAAACGATGCTTGTTCCGGGTCAGCGTCTTTCAAAATAGAACTACAATTAAAAAGGTTACTGGAGACAAAAGAAAATAATAGGCCTCTCGCCAGCTTGTGGCGCTCGGGCCTACATACAATACATTTAATATTATTATATACTATGTAATTATTGTTATTATTGTATTATAGTTGGTTGCATATCAAATATTTTTACTTATTATTATTTTTTGCCTTGTGTAACTTTTCTGGTGGAGTATGCTTGTCACCATGGAGATCTTAGGTGACGCCACAAGTCCAAGTTACAGGTCAGGTCAATGAAGAGGCCACCCCGTGCATAAAAATGCATGTTTTACAAGGCTAAGGCTGTAAAATATGTTAAGTGATAAATTAGATGCAAGATAAATATGTTTCATAAAGTGGAACATTCCCCTGTATTGCCTTATGATAAGTCATGTGATTTATGACTAGATGATTATGTCCACAAATTATAAGTGCATCTTTTAATTAAGACAGAGCTTCTCAAACTTGTTCTGGCGCGCCCCCACAGCCTCTGGGACAGCGCTTCACTGCTGTAAATGCAGTGTTTCAAGGAGAAGATGAACTCACACATTACTTCTCGTCACTGTAGATTACTTTTAACACTGCAGGTCCACAGCTGTCACCTGGCGGTAATCAGTGGCGGATCCAGGGGGGGGTGCGCGGGGTGCACTCCCTTTTTAAGATTAAAAAAAAAAAATGTCTGTGTTTTTATGGGGTAGAGAGTATGTTGTTCGGGCCTGACAGAATTAATGGCATTTTGACGCTACTAGGCTACACAACAATTCGCAAATACATGACTTAACACACTCTCCGTTGCTACGGCGTTTTCCCGTGTTTCGCCCTGTGGAGCAATGTGCTGCGCAGTCCTCGATGTGCATAGTGGAGTGGGTGAGAGTCGCCGCGGCCAGCACGGCAAGCGTCGCAGAAAAGTTGAAAAAGCGTAACTTTAGTGACGTGCTACGCACTACCCAGAAAAAGGCCCAAAACAAACCCTGCAACGATTAAAAAAAAAAAAACATTTTTAAAAATCCTCAAGACTCAGCTCTTGGAGCAAATACAGATATTCACTAAACTCTGCTCCCCTCTGAAGTATCCGACTATGATCTTCTATGATCCTGACTATGAGGCTGCCTGTGTCCAATGGATGAAAAGGCCAAGAAGAGTTGGTGTGTCTAAATTATTTCAGCATTATAATACTGCCTTCATCCATTGCCTAAACTGTACCAATTTTCATTACATACCAAAGTTGTGAATACAAATGACTGTCTTTATTTGTTTATTTATAATTTCCATGATTCCATTAAGTTTTGGATTGCCAATATTCAAATTTCTTGATGGTGGATAGGCTTATACACCATGTAATAGTATGTTTAGGGTGCATGTACCTTTGGAAATAATGAAGGTCCATTAAACCATCCTTGGAGGAAAATGAAACCCCATATGAGGCATATTTACCATCCCTTTAAAAGATTCTGGGGAGAGCACTGATATTACCGGAATAAATTCAAATTCGAATATTTATTTAGATATCATCCGAGAAGTCAACTCGACAAAGAATAACAGAATCAAGTGTAATTTTGATTAATAAATTATTGTATCTACCAAAAGCTGAAAATATACAATAACAGTGCTAGGCCTGCCACAAACTTATTTGTATGAAATGATTCCTAATGTTTTTCTAGGCCTAACTAACTAACTAACTGGAGTCTTTATTTTTTTGTAAAAATTGCCTGGTTTCTTTTTGCCTCCTTGGTGTTTGGTCTAGACTGACAGGTGACTGAAGTATTAAAATCAATTGAAGAGTGAACATTAGGCCCTAATCATATTGTATTACTGAAAAAAATAAATATCAATTAAAATTTTGACACTGCTCTGGAACAGAAAAGAAGAGATAACAGTCGAAAATTAGATGAGACAATCAATCAATGATTTAATCTAAAAAGCCATAGGGTTTTTACAAGGACAAAGTGAACTTAATGTCTCCATTTATGCACATAATTTTAATAAAAACGGCCTTTCATCTTTTATTGACTTTATTCTATTAACTATCATATTTCCTTGGTATGCGCACCCCCCTTCAGAAAATCCTGGATCCGCCCCTGGTAATGTAACACTTGACTTTATTCTTTAGACTTTTTTTTTCTAGACTGCTTTCTGCGGGTAGCTGACTCGCTGCACTTATGTTTCTTTTTTTCGCATTGCACTTGTCTCAGTGTTGGAGGTAGAGTGACTGGAAGACTTCACAGACCAGCTCTGACGGGTAAACTACGTCTACTACTTCTCATACTCTTCAGCCATAGTGTAGGTGTAGTTTTTATTTTTATTTTTTTAAATTCTTCTCCCTCTTTCTCTCCTCTCTCTTTCTATATATGGTATAGCATAAAACACATACCTGGAATACGTACAACTACTGTGAATGCACCTTTTCAGTTGCCTGCCAACCACCATTAAAAGTATCACAACAACAACAACAACAATTATTTATGTCTTCACATGATGGATCTATTATATTATCTTCACATTGCCATTAGCAGAACAGGCTCTTTCTCTCTCGTTCACTTTCTCTCTATTTCTCTCTCTTCTTGCAGTAGTAGAGCAAGTTCAAAAGTTAGATTCAAAAAAGGAGTGTAGCGTCCAGTAGAATTGAGAAGGCCAGAACTGATGGAGGGACAGAAGAGAGACAGGAGAGACAAAGGAGGGACAGAGAAGAGACAGAGAAGGAACACAAGGGGCAGAGGTGAGGCAGAGGAGGGACAGATGAGAGACAGAGGAGGAACAGGAGAGACAGAGGAGGGACTAAGGAGAGACTAAGGAGGGACAGAGGAGAGACAATGGAGGGACAGAGGACAGACAGAGGAGAGACAATGGAGGGACAGAGGACAGACAGAGGAGAGACAGAGGAGGGACAGAGGAGAGACAGAGGAGGAACAGAGGAGAGACAGAGGAGTGACAGAGGAGAGACAGAGGAGAGACAGAGGAGAGACAATGGAGGGACAGAGGAGAGACAATGGAGGGACAGAGGACAGACAGAGGAGAGACAGAGGACAGACAGAGGAGAGACAGAGGAGGGACAGAGGAGAGACAGAGGAGGAACAGAGGAGAGACAGAGGAGTGACAGAGGAGAGACAGAGGAGGGACTAAGGAGAGACAGAGGAGAGACAATGGAGGGACAGAGGACAGACAGAGGAGAGACAATGGAGGGACAGAGGACAGACAGAGGAGAGACAGAGGAGAGACAGAGGAGGGACAGAGGAGGGACAGAGGAGAGACAGAGGAGGGACAGAGGAAGGACAGAGGAGAGACAGAGGCAAACAAGTGTGAGGGGCACAGAGGCCAGCTGACCCACTCCTCCACTGCTCTCTTGTATGTAGAGATTAACTACATGTTGGCACTGGGTGTTTTCCTGTTGCTCAAAACACGTCTGTCACTTGTAATGTGTGCACATTTCTCCAAATGTCTCACGCCCGCTTGGCATGGCCCTGCGCCTCTCCAAACGGGCGCGCCCCACACTTTGAGAAGCACTGAATTAAGAGACCTTTGGATTTATCAAGAGCTCCCCCATGTGGCCTTCTACATGTCTACAAGCCCATCATCGTTTCCATAGTGATTAATAATAAACTAAACAAAATAGCCTATCTTTGGAATGGTGAAAAGTCCCTAAGATATCTCCCATACCAGGAAGCTGAAACCTATGAATACTAATTACACTGGCTGTATAATTAATTAAACATAATGATGTATTTTCTTGTCGAAAGTCTCTCAACCTCTTGTCCACATGGAGATGTTTTTGCTTTTCCTGGAATATTCCACAGTGTGGCATGAAACTTCATATACTCATTTACCGATTTCTTATTGTTCAAATATACACAGATGCGGGGTCGCCTCGCCTCAGATCTGACCTGTAACTTGACCTGGGTGGTCATCTGTTTGTCTCCACGGAGATGAATACATTTAATGCAATGCTGTGTAACATTCCAGGCAAAGCAATAACATCAGAGTAAAGACAAGCATGTGACAAACATTCTAGTCGATAAGTTAGATATAGTGAACCATTAATTCATTGAAGTAACAAAATATTCAATGCTGCTTTGAGACACCCATAGATTAGACTTAATTATATTTAATATATTTAATTTATCTATGCCTATGTATTTTAATAATAAGAACATTTCTACAGCAGAGCTTCACAAACTGTTCACCCATAGAATAATAATATATTTTTTTAATCCCTTTATTTAGCCTCGCTCTTTATCGTAATAATCTGTAATAATAGGTCAATGTTCATAATAAATGATCATTGTGCGCATAATCCATGTCAAAAACCCGCAGGGGGAAAGCAACGAAACCTCGCGAGATCAGCACAGTAACGGAGTGCTGGGGCTTGGTCTTGAAGTTTTTTCAGATGCATCGGTAGATGAATCATAACAGCATCAAGATGTCGGGACGATCAGGCCGAGCAGAAACGCGAAGTCGGGCTAAAGACGACATTAAAAAGGTTTTGGCGGCCATCGAAAAGGTGCGCAAATGGTACGTAATCTATTTGTGAGTAAGAACAACATGGTGGAAACAGTATGAGTATAAGGTCTGTTATCTGCTGCTGCGCCGCTCAACAAACTTCAGTCGGAAAAGTTGACTGATTGACTGAGCTGCTGTCCAATGGATTCTCTGTTTAGAGAGAAGAGGCGGGACAAAAGAGATTTCCGCTGAGAGTTGTCAATATGGCTACACTTGAGCCTCTCGTGCGCTATAAATGACACGACTGCCCTGTTGTCTGAGAAAGGACATCACAGACACCTTATTTAAGTCATTTGAGAGTTCATATGTATAACGTATCATGTTTAAGGTATAAGTCATTGCTTAAGACCCCTGGATCATATTTTAACTTATTCTAATTCATAACCAGAACATATTCTAGTTATTCTGCATCATGTCTATACTGGCTCTTAAATATGGCCTACTTGAAGCTAGAGGTGTGAGATCTGATGTTACACAATGTGTAATTTCCTGTTATTACTCATTAAATGTCTAGGGAGAAAAAATGGGTGACAGTAGGAGACACATCCCTGCGGATATTCAAGTGGGTTCCTATAACAGAAGCCAAACCGGTAAGGATTGTAGTAAATTATTTATTATTATTATTATTATTATTATTATTATTATTATTATTATTATTATTATTATTATTATTATATTATATTTAGCCTAAGAATCCATCCTAACATCTGTTTCTTTTTAGATCTATCGCACCAAATCCACAGGTGGAGAGGTTAGAGGACTGAAAGATGTAGTGTTGGAAAACACAAACTCATTACTGGATTTTGCTGGTATGGTTTGTGTTTTGCTGTTAGGGTTAGGGACCTATGTCTGTATTAAAAGTGCAGTTTAGTTTATTTCATTAATGTTAAAGACAATAACATCGATGAACGGTGTTCTCTCATTTCAGATGAAAATAGCAATCAGAGTTTTCTGTCTGATGTGTACCAGTCTAAGATGGATAATAGCAGCAGTTCAAGTTCACAACAAGTGAGCCCACCACATACCAGTCTCAGAACAGAGGACTCCCAGCCACCGATGCTCGGCCAGGAGATTGTGGATGGTATGCATAAGTCTTACAAATGTGTTTTGTGGTGTTTTGTATGTATTGTCCATAGTCTTCTCTCAAAGGGGGCTGGGGTCGCCTAATGGTATCATGGAATAATTGGGGGAAATCTACTAAATAAATTGTACAGTTACAAAAAATATTATTGTGATTTCCCTAGATTAAAATCATCGTGAAGCAGGGATGTCATGATGTCAAATTTGAAGTGTTATGGTTATTGTGGATCACAATTTAATGATTATTCACGATTATTTCTGAGACTGTGTGAATCTCGTCCAACACACTATTTCTTTTTGTGACCATCATTATGAAATTGAACTGTCTGAAAGACAAATTAAAGTCAATTTGACAAAAACACCCAGATACAAAAGTACTTTATATTTATATGTATTTTAACTATAGATGGAATTAAAACCACTTAATTTTGCTTCTATATTAATCACAAATTATTATTTTTTAGTTCTTACGATTATATTGCAACCTATATAATCACGATTATCAATTAAGCAAATAATCTCGATATCCATGATGTGAAGATTTTCACATCATTTGAAGTTTCAATTATGATTCTGGAAATAAAGAAGCTATTGTGTTCTGTGATTGCAGAATCAGTGAATTCTAGACGAGATGGAGCGGATGAACCTCCTACGCTTATTAAAGAAGACCTTCTTGCATCTGTAACTGTAAGACGGAGTCCTCCTAACCCTCAGGTTAATAAATATTGGATCAAGACAGAATTTATTTATGTAGCCAATAGAGTTTGTGGGTTCTAATGTTCAACCTAAATGTTTTAACAGGAAGATGTGGAGGAAACAGGAGCTCCCCCATTAAAGAAGATATGCACCGGTGAAAACTCTGTTCTTAGATAGTTCAGTCACATTTTGTTTTTTTCTTTGTATCTTTTTTCCTTATTTGTCTGTCTAAGCTGAAATTAAAATATATATTAGGTAAATATTGAAAATTGTATATAAAGTTCAAGAAGGCTATACAATATTTACAGTCATGTTCATGGTTAAAATTATTTCATCAGCTGTGTTGTCCTTTTTTTGTAGACCCTTTTTGTCCGCAAGCTATTGGAATAGTCTGGCTACTAATGTATTTAGTGCATTTGAGTTTTGCATGTTAGGGTGTTTACTGTACATTAGGATTTGTGTATGAACCCAGCCTATTTCACATTATTAATTGATTTCCTTATTTTAACAACTCATAGCTATGAAAGGATTACACACCATTTAGTATTTATTATTTGTCTCTCTATTTCAATAAATATGCCGAAATGAAAAAGCATTGCATTTTTCTTTCTTGTTGTGGGTATGCATTGTTTGAGGATTAGACCAGTTCCATACACAAAATAAGAACTGCAGAGGAGTCCATGTGCCACCAGCAGAACCCTGCAGAACCACTAAACGAGACTGCGGCTAAAACAAATGTGACATTTTATTTAAAGATACATATACAAATGAGTTAATATGTACATTGAACCTCTCAATCAAACGGATATAGTGCCATTATATAAAAGATCCATGTGGACGTAATGCGCTCAGTCGTGGTCACGTGACCACCCACTGATGCATAATCAACAGAGGGGCGGGGCTAAGATTTAGGGGCAAGACCTTAATGGAAATAGGCAGCCAGAAATAGCCAATCAGTTACTAGTGCCTCTGAATTTTCCAAGGGCGCTAAAGCTAGTGGGCCAATCCTCGTGGAGGGTGGGCGAGGCGAGCCGACGACGCGGCTTGCTGCCGGGGAAACCGAGTGGTGCGTACGCGGATTGTGCCGGTGGACTGAGAAACTCCCGCCATTTCGACAAGGAATTAACCTTTTGATTGAACCGGGTAGCGTTCACCAACTTCATACCTCGTGGTTTGTCACAGCGAGAAGTACAGTTCTTGACGTAAAGATAATAATTGAACGTATCGAGCCAGAGAAGAGCTACTTTTACAGCACTTTGATGAAACAGCGCAGAGGTCTCGGTGAAGCCGCTGTTTGCCGCGAGTTTGATTTTTGATCGCGTGCTTTCAGTTTCCTTGAGGATCCTCAAACTTTCCAGGTTGTTCATGAGACCAAGCCGGACACAATCTTACTAAGCGAGACTTTGCGAAACCAATTTTTTCGTCGCTCCAGAAGGACAAGAGGATGCGATGAAGCAGGTGGTGAGAAGTGCTGTGTTATTGTTTTGCAACGACATAGCAATCCAGCCTGCTAGCCGACGAGCTAACTAGCGGCTACGCGCTCAGCCAGCCGGTAACGTGAGTCGTGCTATCGTCTGACGTCCGCATACCCGACTTTTGGATAAATGTTTGGAGCGTCCAAACACATCTTACTGAATTAGACGTAAATTAATTGAGTTGGACGTTGGTCGGAGTGCCATCTTTGAGTCACGATGGCGCCGTTACTGGGCCGGAAACCTTACCCGCTTGTGAAACCGCTAGCCGAGTCACCAGGCCCGGGAGAAGAGATCTACATCATCGAGCACAGCAAGGAGGCCTTCAGGAACAAAGAGTATCCTTCACAGTATGCTGCTGAAGCTCAGTGTAGCTTCATGACGTACACCGATAAAAACAAAACGTGCGATGTCAATTCTAATCACTCTTTTCACCTTTTCAAACTAAGGGTGTATGTTACTGCCTGATTTGTTGTTGCCTGACATTTCACTGTTTGTTGCACCTTCTTCCTTTATTGGATAATATGCTAACAGTTACTGTACTTTGCTAACGTTTAATGCCACAGTGTAGTTTCACATGATATTTCACCGCTCATCTTAGGGAGTTGCTACACACGACATGTTACACTAACATGTAACCGCTGGATGTTCTCTTGCTACATTTCTAAGTGTTTTATGGTGCTGTTGACAGCTAATGCTAACAGGGCTAGCACACACGCTGCTAATACTGGCATTTGTCACAATAGCCCCTAGCCTGAATAACATATTTGCATAATTGTCTATTTGATATGCACAATATTAGGATTGCTGATAGAAAATAAGATGACACAGGCCATTTATTACCTTTTTATTGAAGTATAAAGATTTGTTTTGTTAATCATGGAGGAATTATTTCCTTGCAGACATGCAGAAGTTAGAGAAAAGTTAAGAAAATTAAACAATAAATCTGTCTTTTCTTTATCACCTCTGTGGAAATGACATTGAATACATAAATACACTAACTTAAACTAAAACGCACTACACTCACATATTTACTTATGATTGGTAGAATTATATTGCTATAATTCTGAACTTTAAAAAAAATAAAATGGTTTTGTACTTAACTGCATACTTTTAGGGAATATGACGCACGTTTAGAACGGTATGATGAGCGCATCTGGACTTGTAAAAGCACTGGAAGTTCCCAGTTAACACACAAAGAAGCATGGGAGGAGGAACAGGAGGTCACTGAACTGTAAGTAACAACACTTTATAGGACACCCTTTAATTATTAAGAGCAACTCACTTTTAAATCATGTCTGTTGTACAATCATAGTCAACTGTCCCATTGTTTTTCAGGTAAATTTTAAAATTTCATTAGTGTTGAAATTGTTTTGTCAGGAATCTTTGGTTCTCCTGTGTTGTCCTGATGTTGTCAGTATGGGAAACATAATGCAATCCTTAAAGTGTAACTAAACCAAGCCAAATTTTTAGCTGATAAAACGTTTAGATGAAGTTTTGCATGTGCATGACTATCAGCTGTCAGTCACTCACAGGTCAAGACCCTGCCCCACACTTGCCCCCTGCTTTTTATTTTATTGAAACTACTTCACACAGTAACTCTAAAGCAGGCTAGTCCCATTGTTAATACAATTGAGATGCAAGAAATGCATAGCTCAATGAAACACTTGGTTAATATCCCATAATGAGCCATAGGAGTTATTTTTCCAACCCTCTATAGCTCTATGCTTATTATACTACAAAAAGAAGAAAAAATAGTCCCACTATTATAAAGATGTACACATGATACATATTGAGTCCCAAAATATATTGTAAACAAATCATTTATGCATTGATTAGTCGCTATAGTAACTAGAAGCCGTTGTTTTACTGTATGTGTTTTACGCTGTACCGTAAAAAGAAAAAAAGGAGAGAGAAGGAGCCAAACTCGTACCCAACTAGAAGACGTGCGCTGGCAAGAGGCCATTTCCACACAGGATGACATCACGACTGTGATGTCCAATCAAAGCATTCAATTCCTCTCCGCTTTGATCCCATGGGCTTAAAAGACAAAAACAGTGTCAGTCAGAGGAAGATGAAGAAGAGTCTCCCTGGAATAAAGCCGGTCGGTCTCTCCTATGCAGATGCAGTCAAGAAAGTTTCAAGTAACGAGTTTAGAGTAAATACAGAGAGGGGAGCCAGCGCTGCTCCCAGCCAGGGCGAAATGAGAAAGGCCAGCGTGGCTTTCAAGAGTGGAGGTCCCAAGTGTGCAGGTTCCAGAATTAATGAGAATACCCTGGTTGTGGATAGAGAGGATTTTGTACTCTTTATGGTGGATGTTGTAAACTGTGCTGCTCAGACTCAAAGCAGAACTGAAAGGATCAGGATCATTGCTAAAGCTGCAGGGAGATTCCTTGGAACAAAGGAGCTTGATTGGGCAGATATAGAAAACAGGCTAAAGGCGCTAAATGGGAGTCGGAGTGATGGGGGTCTGCTTGTGGGGAGTCAGAGTGATCAGAGTGACGAGATGGGGGTGGGGGTGGTCTCCTGTCCTCGCCCAGTCTCGTAGACGCACGGCTACCAAGCGGCGACATCAGTGGACATATTAAAGCCTATAGAATGAAGCCTGAAGAATAAAGCTGTACGGTGGAAGCACCGAACGTCAAAGAAGGAGAGGAAGATGAAGAAGAGTCTCCCTGGAATAAAGCCGGTTGGTCTCTGAAACAACAACAACTATTCTAGTCACAAAGACATATCATGACCTCATGGGCTTTGTAACACCAAAGCAATGGAAGGAGTACTTTTACGGACTACGACAGTCTGAGGACTACGACAAAGTCTGAGGAATACAGTCTGGCGGTAATGCAACACTTGGATGCCAACCGCCATACGACGACGACGACGACGACGACGACGACGACAAGTCACAAAGACATATGACCTCATGGGCTTTGTAACATCAAAGCAATGGAAGGAGTACTTTTACGGACTACGACAGAGTCTAAGGACTACGACGGCTACCAAGCAGCGACATCAGTGGAAATATTGTTGTTGTTGTTGTTGTTTTATGGCGGTTGGCATCCAATTGTTGCATTACCGCCAGACTTTATTCCTCAGACTTTTCGTAGTCCTCAGACTGTCGTAGTCCGTAAAATAACTCCTTCCATTGCTTTGGTGTTACAAAGCCCATGAGGTCATGATATGTCTTTGTGACTAGAATAGTTGTTGTTTCAGAGACCAACCGGCTCCACTCCAGGGAGACCCCTCCCCACCTCCCCCTCCCTCCCCGACGCTCGGCGCCTCCACCGCACAGCCCCACTCTTCAGGCCTCATTCTATAGGCCTCAACACTTCCACCGATGTCGCCGCCTGGCAGCCGCGCGTCCACGAGACCGGACGAGGACAGGAGACCACCCCCATCCCGCCACTCCGACCACTCCGACTCCCCAAAAGCAGACCCCCATCACTCCGACTCCCATCCAGCGCCCCCAGCCCGCTTTCCATATCTGCCCAATCAAGCTCCCCCGTTCCAAGGAATCTCCCTGCAGCTTTAGCAATGATCCTGATCCTTTCAGTTCTGCTTTGAGTCTGAGCAGCACAATTTACAACATCGACCATAAAGAGTACAAAATCCTCTCTATCCACAACCAGGGTATTCTCACTAATTCTGGAACCTGCACACTTGGGACCTCCACTCCCGAAACCTTCACACCTCTTGGGAGCCACGCTGGCCTTTCTCATTTCGCCCTGGCTGGGAGCAGCGCTGGCTCCTCTCTCTGTATTTACTCCAAACTCGCCACCCGAAACTTTCTTGACTGCATCTGCATAGGATACACCCCGAGAGACCCCCATTTTCTGCACCTCAGCAGCTCCCCTGCCAAACCTGCATCCCCCGCAGGCAGAGCCACGTTCCTCCCCACAGCCACAGCACCTCAGCCTTGCTCCCACGTCACACCTCCCACACTCGTGATCTCCTGCACATCCACCACAGCCCTGCCTCCCTCTACAGACCGCTGCAACACGCCCAAAGCGCTGGCACCCAAAGCAACGCAGGGGCGGTGGAACACATGGCCCAACGTCATGGCACACGAACCCAATGAACACCCCACTAGGCAGGCACCTCCCTCCAAGTGCCACCACCACCGACAAGCTGTCACATCCCACCCCAGACCGGGTCACCCTCAACCGCCCAGCGTCCACCACCGCAGCTCCCGCCAAACTCTCCCCAACTTCATCCACAGACGTCGCCGCAGGGACACCCACGACAACTCTGACCGTGCCTCTCTCGGCACCAGACACAAGAATGTCCTTTCCACCCAGACGCCCAGTTCCAATCGCCTTCCGTTGCTGAGCCGCGTCCCTGCACACGACCAGCAGCGAGCCATCTCCAAGGACACCCGCACTCCCGATCACCCCCACAGCCACAGCTAGGCTCCTTGACAACGCTACTGAATTCCACTCCTTAAAGGATGCACCATCCCGTGCAAGCTCCATGATCACCCCACAGTCTCTGCTCCCACTCCGGACATCAACAGCCTCAGCCTCATCCTGCTGCTCATTCCCAGAACCCCCGGACGAGCCAAGGGACCCTCCACGTTTCCGGGCACGCGCAGCCAGAAAAGGCCGCTCCTCCACGCCGTCCAGAACGTCCTCGACCACCGATCCACTCTCCCCCGCCACCCCCCGTCTCTCCAGACCGGAGACTAGCTCTTCTTCTTCTTCTTTGGTGTTTTATCTTCTTCTTCTTCTTCTTCTTCTTTGGACTTTTTCAATCAGCCTAAAGAATAAAGCTGTACGGTGGAAGCACCGAACGTCAAAGAAGGAGAGGAAGATGAAGAAGAGTCTCCCTGGAATAAAGCCGGTCGGTCTCTGAAACAACAACAACTATTCTAGTCACAAAGACATATCATGACCTCATGGGCTTTGTAACACCAAAGCAATGGAAGGAGTTCTTTTACGGACTATGACAGTCTGAGGACCACAAAAAGTCTGAGGAATAAAGTCTGGCGGTAATGCAACAATTGGATGCCAACCGCCATAAAACAACAACAACTACGACAAAGTCTGAGGAATAAAGTCTGGCGGTAATGCAACAATTGGATGCCAACCGCCATAAAACCACATCAACAACGACAACAGTCAGCACTTCGCAGTCTGAGGAATAAAGTCTTAAGACGTACAACTACAGTAGGTGGCGATAATATAACACTTACCAACCAACCGCCATAAAACACTGAAGAAGAAAGCAATTTGTGTGTGACTGTGGTCTTTCTCATTCACTCATACTATTTCGCCATGGAGTTCTCTGAAGACGTGCTGACAGACTCTGCAATGTAAACTTATAACTTGTCATTCTGAAAAAAATGCTAAAATGAATACCATCTGATAGTATTAATTGGTTAATTGTGTATGTGTAATACATTTAATTGGTTAAATGTATTACGCAGTAACTCAATTATTGTGACCCTGCATCTCCAGACCTGGGCTTAGGCCTAGGCTAAACTTAAGATGGGCTTCATGCCATAACTTTGGTGTTGATGACCCGCTGACCTTTCTGGCAACTCTTAATTATTTTATCGTGTCATGTAATTGGTTGTAAGACTTCTAGTGGTCACGTTTGAGCTGCTGATATAACTAGTTATGTGTGCATCTACTTAGTGTATTTGTTTTTTAAAATATTTAATTGGCAATACTGTTATTAGTACATCATTACAAATCACAAATACATTCACTTACATACATCATGATCTTAAAAAATATTTATGCTTGCAGGCTTCAAGAAGAATATCCCATTTGGTTTGAGAAACCAATCTTGGAGATGGTTCACCACAACACAGTGTCTTTGGACAAGCTGGTTGAAATGGCATGGATGGAAATTCTTACAAAGTATGCTGTTGGTGAAGAGTGTGACTTCTTAGTAAGTTTTCTCATTGTCGACAAATGTTTCAACCAACCTCCATTTTGTCATGGCTGTTTATTTGTATTTTGTATATTCGTTTATTCCTTGGTTTGACATGGTTTGACATGGTTTGACTGATTTTTCTCCAGGTGGGAAAAGACAAAAGTTTGAAAGTGAACGTTATCAAGATTCACCCTTTAGAGAATCCAGAGGGGGAAATGGGTGATAAAAAGCTTGAGGGTGCCTGTGACTCTCCATCTAGTGATAAGGAAAATGCCAGTCAGGAGAATCAAAGAAAAGAGCCTCCTTCACGAGAAGAGGAGATTCGGAGGGAAAGCCTGAGTATGTTTTTTGTTGTTGTTGTGGTACATGTCTTAAAACTTGTATTTTACTTTTTGTTATGTTATTGTAACAAGTTAATTTTTTTCTTAGGTGACAGGGCTCGTCGGTCACCAAGAAAAGTTCAAACTGCAGTCAAAGAAGAGAAAAAGAGATGGGTTATGCCCAAATTTCTTCCTCACAAATATGACGTGAAATTAATCAATGAAGACAAGGTTTGATTTGTGGTTGTCTTTAAAATATAAATACATAGTTTTCCCCAGAATAGTTTATTTTTAATAGTTTGTCTGTATATGACTGTTTGTTGCAGGTGATCAGTGATGTTCCAACCGACAGTCTTTTTAGATCGGAGCGCCCACCAACCAAAGAGATAATCCGCTATTTCATCAGACACCATTCTCTGAGGTTGGGCACAAGTGACAGTGCCCCCTGGGTTGTTGAGGATGAAATGGTGAAAAAATTTAACCTGCCCAGTAAATTCAGTGATTTTCTTCTGGATCCACAAAAGGTATTTTTTCATACTAGCTATTTCTCACTCATCCAATTTATGCATATTCACAGCAAATGTAAATTTTGTTTATAGTTCTTGGCAGAGAATTCTTCTGCAAAGAGAAAGAGCCTGTCCTCTCCGGATGGAAAGCCAAACAAAAAGTTGAAGACTGCCACTACATCTGGAGAGGATTCAACAAATGAGAAGAAAAAGAAAAAGACACCCCTCAGCCCCACTATTTTGGGCCATATGCAGGTTGGTGCTGATTACAGTGCATACATCAAATATTATTTATTTTTTAATAAATGATTTTTTATTCCCCAGAAAGTGAAAGTGAATGGCTCCCCGCTTAAGGTTAAAAACTCAGGTACTCCAAGAAAAGACGGGAAAAGTCCTTCCACTCCAAAATCAGGGAAAAAATCTGAAAAAGATAAAAAGAAATCTGGAAAAAGCGTCCTCAAAGTCTCCAAAAAGGATGGTAAAGCGGGATCAAAAACGCCAAAGATGAAGCAGATGACACTGCTGCATCTTGCCAAAAGTACACCTGCTGGAAGTCCAAAGAAAAGACCTCGAAGTTCTGTCACTGCCAGCCCGAAACTTGCGAGGCCCCTGCACCCAGTGGCTCTCCGCCTTGTGAGCTACTATAAGAAAAACAAGGGTAAAGAAGACAAAAAACACTTCCTCTCGACACTTATTTGTATGGCTGCCAAAACATTAAATGCAGATGAACGCAATCGTCTCCCTGAGGAGCTTAAGTCTTTGGTGCAGAAACGCTGGGATCTCTTGGAGCAAAAGAGGCGCTGGGCAGCTTTGACAGACGAGGAGAAGCAGGAAGAACTTAAGAAGAAACGCCAAGAACTAAAAGAGAAGATGCGAGAGAAGGCCAAAGAGAGGCGTCAAAAAGAGTCTCGTAGATTCGAAGACCAGGAGATCACGGATGGCAAAACTCTACCTGCATTTAAACTTGTAGACATGCCGGAAGGATTGCCAAACTCTCTGTTTGGCGAGATCGCAATGGTGGTGGACTTCCTCAGCTGTTATGCAGGACTTCTAATGCCGGACGACCAGTATCCTATAACCGCTGTAGCACTGATGGAAGCCCTGGCAGGAGACACGTCGGGATTCCTGTATCTGAATCGTGTGTTGGTGGTTCTGCTGCAGACTCTGCTTCAAGACGAACTGGCAGAAGGCTACAGCGAACTGGACATGTCCTTGTCAGAAATCCCTCTTACCATGCACTCTGCTTCAGAACTGGCTCGACTGTGCCTCCGGCCGTCTGACTCTCACGGAGAGGAGAGCCATCACGGTTCTGAAGACTCTGGCACGGTCTCTGGCTACGATGACGTGGTGAGCAGTGAGTTCTTAGAAAAACTTGAGACGGTGGAAGTGTTTGAACTCGGCCCAGAGGAGAAGGTAAACCTCCTCGTAGGACTGTGCCATCGCATCCTCATGACCTACTCGGTGGAGGACCATGTAGATTCGAAGCATCAACGAGCGGGCGAATTGTGGAAAGAACGCCTGGCAATGCTCAAACAGGCCAACGATCAAAAGAGAGCTGAGAAACAAAAGCGCAAGGAGTTGGAGGATAAAGGTGTGTGATCACAAACGCGTAACAATGGCATGATAAATAGCTTGAAGTATGTAACATTACCGGTTTTGTTCCGTTTGATTTAGGAATAGATGATAATGGGACAGGAAAAACAGACAAGAAAAAAGAGGCTGCTACAAAGACGGACCACAAAAGTGATATAAAAGCGGAGCCTGAACCAGAAGACCTGATCAGTTTAGTGAAGAGCAGGCGGCTGATGGCTGCACAGGCCAAGAAGGAAAAGGAAGAAATGGACCGCCAGAACAAAGGTAACGCTGTGTTTTTTTTCTCTAGTGTAACTGTATAACAAAAGTAAACTTAAACATCTTGACATGCAAAATCTGAACTTATTTAGAGCGAATGGAAAAGGAAGCGGAGGAGGAACGTGTGCGCAAACACAGGGCCTCATTGGAGAAGGCCTTCCAGGATGGTATTTCCAAAGCCAAACTTGTACTGCGTCGCACACCTCTCGGAACAGACAGAAATCACAACAGGTCTGTTCTGGTGCAGTGTGCATATTGTATCTACACCATGAAAAGGCGATGGTCATGAATAGTTTTGTGTTTTTTCTTTGCCCAGATACTGGCTGTTCTCTGATGTGGTTCCCGGACTGTACATCGAAAAGGGTTGGGTGAACGACAGCATTGACTACAGCTTCACTCCTCACCCCGAAGAAAAAACACCAGCGTGTGAAGCAGAAGGCAGCTCTGATCAAAATAAAGAAGATTCTCTAGGTATATCTCATCTGTAGTTTTATTTTAAACATATATGTATTGCATCTATTTACCCATGTTTTTATTCATTTTTCTGTTGGTAATAAACTTTCTTTCCATTTACAGCAGAGGAAAAGGATGACTGCAGCATAGATTTTGCTATTGAAGCAGTCCTGCAGGGGGCAGCACCAATTGCTGAGGTCTGTGGGGAAACAACTTCTCCAAAGCAAGGGCAAAATCTCTGGTAAGGGTCTGGCCTTCTCTGTATTTGACGGTAGTTTTCTTTCTCAATGTTGCAAGTGTGTTTTCTCTACAGGTTTGTATGCGACAACCCTGCTGAACTCGAGGAGCTGGTGGAGTGTCTTCATCCTCAAGGAGTGAGGGAGAGTGTACTCAAATCACACATACAAAAGAGGTGAATACAATTAGATTTCAAAATGAGTCTATGTAGCCTATACCCACTTTCTCTGGCCCTTCACACATTTGTCTGTACAACTTAAACAGTTACCAGGATATCCTCCACTCCATCTACCTGACCCGCAAGGGAAAGGCCGGCCTCCGGAGCTGTGATGGCCATGAAGAGCTGCTCAAGTACCTGCGCAGTGACATCCTGGAGGTGGCTTCACGGCTTCAGAAGGGTGGCCTTGGATATATGGAAGATGGTGTCGATATTGAAAAAGAGGTGACTCAAGCATTTTAGAATGACAAAAGTCCTTCTAGTTGTACATTTATTGAACACTTAAAATTCTCTCTTTGGCACAGTTGGAAAAAATTGAATGCCTCAAAGACTTTGGGGAGCTGGTCATTACTATTCAGTCATGTGTCATCAAGAAGTTCCTCCAAGGTTTCATGGCCCCTAAACAGAAAAAGAAGAAAAAGCAAGATACTGAAGAGAACAGTAGCAAAGTGGAAGAAGTAAATGAGGAGAAGAAACTGGCAGAGGAGGCTCGGGTAAGAGGACACACAGAAGTACAGGATTGTGTCTATAGAATCTATAGAAATTCTGCCTGATTTACCACTGGGTTTTTCGACATTTAAAAAAATAAATAAATAAATCTTTGCTTCAAGGTGGCTTCTGCTGTTGAAAAATGGAAGACGGCAATCCGAGAGGCACAGACCTTCTCCAGGATGCACGTGCTTTTGGGAATGTTGGATTCCTGCATCAAGTGGGACATGTCCGCTGAGAACGCTCGCTGCAAAGTCTGCCGAAAGAAAGGTAATTTCTGTCAAATTTGGGGACAGGACAAGTTCACTCAGGTCATTTATAGTCTGGGCCTATGCTGTATGTATTTATATGTACAAAACAGGCTGTTCCCAACCAGTCTTTAGCCTTTTTGTCCTGTGTGCAAACAAAGCCAGTCTGTGGTGTAGCTGATGGCGTGTCAGCGTAGTGCAAAACAGTCCAATAGTGTCGGGCAGGTCTCCTTTCAGCTGCAGCGTCTGAAACCACCAGGTGAAACTGTAATCTGATGACAGTCACACTCTCAGCTGGTTGTTGGCGTCATGAGTATTCATAGGGAGGCGGTCCTAAAGATTTACTCTGCAGAATGGGTCGCTTTTGACACTTCTAATATCTCCCTCTCTTCTCCAGGTGACGATGAGAAACTTATCCTCTGCGACGAGTGCAACAAGGCCTTCCATCTGTTTTGCTTGCGGCCAGCGTTGTATCGTATTCCCGTTGGCGAGTGGCTGTGCCCAGCTTGCCAACCCACAGTGGCTCCCAGACGAGGCTCCCGCTCCAGGTTTGTGGAGCCCTCCGACGTGTGATGTAGTTTGCATGACATGGATAAACTGTAAACATGCAAATCAGTGCGTGTGTGTTCATATGCAGTACAAGTAATATAAGGAAATGCATTACAAAGCACAGATGGAAATGGTAGCTTTGACTGACAAAGGGGTTATTTATTACATAAGTTTGAGTTGAACTGTTTTATGAAATATGGTATGAGTGCGTCGTTCAGGGGCCAGTTGTAAATTAGCTCCTCTGCCTCTTTTATTTATTTGTCTTTGTCCAGCGGAGTGGGTGAGCAGTTTTAACGAAAGAAATGTAACTGAAATGTTTTGTCCCAGAAATTATAATGAAGATGGAGAGGATGATGAAGATGAGGAAGAGTCTGAAGAGGAGGACTCTGAGGAGGAGGAAGATGATGAAGAGGACTGTGACTACAAGGCCATGGGCCACAGCTGTAAGTGCTTCAAATCAAGTTTGATGCTCGTAGTTCTAAACCACTGACTCAAAAGAAGATAAGGAAAATCACACACATTTTAAGGTTCTATAAGAGTGGGTTTTGGAATGAGTGGAATGCGGTCTCTTTTGTGAGCCTTGTCATGTAGGATGTGTCTTGGTTTGGGTCTTTTGCAAACCCAGATTCACTCTGGATTCACTTAAAGTATGTGGCAGGATGATCCCTGCTCTCAGATTAGGGCTCAATTTAAAGCCTTATTCATTGTTGCATTTAATCTGTATTGACGCACAGAAGAATAGTACCACAAAGAAAGTATGCTAATCCTAACTTTCTATTTGTATCCCCAGTACGGCCACGGAAGAAAACTAAACAGACTTCACCTCGATCAAAAAGTTCTAAAAGTAAGCCCAAGAAGTCTTCTAATGCCAAGAAAAAATCTGGTCCCAACAGCCCCGCAGACATTGATGAATTGGTAAGTGTTCTCACATTGTGTTTAACGTCACAGTTGTGAGTATCTTTCAAACCTCTTACTGTTCTTGTTTCAGGTTCGCCAAAGTTCTCAAACCGGAGCACGTAGACAACGACTGGAGCTGGAGAAATGCGAGGAAATCCTCAAGAAACTGGGAAAGTTTCGCTACAGCTGGCCTTTCAGGTAAATACCTAATGTATACTATATTGTTAGACTTTGGTTATACTTTGTTTATGTAGAAACCGTTTATGTAGAGACCGGGTCAGTTTTGTCATGTAAATCTCCATGTTCCAGGGAGCCAGTGTCCGCAGAAGAGGCTGAGGACTACCTGGACATCATCTCCCAGCCCATGGATTTCCAGACGATGTTGGGAAAGTTCAGTGACGGCGCATACCGCAATGCACAGGAGTTTGTGGAGGACATGAAACTAGTGTTCTCAAACGCTGAGGAGTACAATCAACAAGGCAGCACTGTGCTCTGCTGTCTGGCCAAAGCGGAGCAGGCCTTCACCGAGCTCCTCCAAAAGCTGCTGCCTGGTCTCAACTACCTCCGCCGGCGCACTCGCAAACGGGTCACAAAAGCTCCTCAGACATCTGAAGATGATGATGATGAAGAAGAGGAGGAGGAGGAGGAGGAGGAGGAGGAAGAAGCGCCTTCTCGAAAGAAAATGCAAAATGGAAGGGGAAGGCGGGGCAGGAAGTGCGAGGAGAGTGAAAGTGAGGAAGAGGAAGAGGAGGAGGATGAAGACACTGGAAAGAGAAGGAGTGGACGGAACTCTGGGAAGAAGCGGTACAAGGAGCAGGACAGTGACGAAGAGCGGGACTCCTGTAGAACTGGGAAACGTGATGTGGAGCGGTCCAACCAGCGACATTCCAAGAGGCTCAGGCGCTAAATTTCAGGGTGATTAGAGTTTTTGTCTTGCTTTAATGCCAGTGTCTAGCTCTTGTTCCTAACTAAGAAGAGCTCTCAGTGCTCCCTGTCACACCAGCAGGATTGTGATCTTGAATTTCTGTTCATATTTTCAGAGACGAGAAGAAAATTTATATTTGTAACTTGTTTTAATATCAGTGGATTATGTCCTCAGAGCGCTTAGATACTTTGATATGGATCTGTGATCCGGGTAGAAGACTCTTTGTTGGAAATGTAAAAGGCTGAGGGTCGTGTTGGTCTGTAACAATCCGATACGCCAGTCCAGCCATTCTACTTACCAGTAATTGGCAGGTAGTTAAACAGTATGACCTCAATCGGCTACAGTTCCTTCCATTTGTATGTTGCTACAAAGTACTTAAATGTGTCACTGTTCGTCCTGTGAAGTCAGTTTGCTCAATTTTAAACCTTTTCAAGTTCAAGATTATCCCAGTAGAATAAAAATAGTTTTCTAGTGCTCTTCTTTTGCACTCAAGTTTGAAACAAATTTGAACTTTTCCACGTTCACAAATTGAGCTATGTCTGACCTTGGTTTCATTACTGTGGTTTTTGTCTGCTCTGTAGTGTCCGGTCACTACAGACCTGTACCTCAATGCACTATTTGTCTTCAGTGCATCTACAGTATAATATGCCAGCAGCTGCAGAATTTATGTGCAAAAAAAATCTGTGAACAGTGTTACAACACTGGCATTTTCATATTTCTATTGCACATATTGTAAAATAAATCACATTTAATGAATGCCACATTTCAGGGCATATAAGCAATTTTATATGTTGCACATACGAATTTACATGTTGGTGTCACGTACAATAGCCACTGTTGAGTGAACCTTAGAATGCTGTCGACTATTCACAGGATTTTGTAGTGCCACTAGGTGGTGCTCTGGCTTAACACTGAACAGTCTTGTGCCCATGTGTACACTCAGACTGACAGTATTAAACCCCCTAGAATGCTTCAGCACTTCTCAGTAAGCAGAGCTGATTTCAGTTCGAGTCCACTGGTAGGTAAATAAATCTTGTTGGAAAACCACATTATGCACTATTTTCAATGTGGTCTCTAATAGTCTGAAGAGGCGCTCCTCGATGGCTTGCTCTGTGTCAGCGTGGGTTATCTTTGGGTTAAAGTCCGTAATTATTAATTATATATTTATCATCTCTGAGAAAAGGTTAATTTGACTGCCCTTCTAAAAGGTGAATCCTGTCTGCGAATGCTTTCTTTGTTATTGAAGGAACTACAAAGGTCTTTTACACCAACTTTTTATATCTATTTATAGTCTCTGCAATGGGGGTTGGTCATCTATACAGGCGTATAAAGCTTATATGGATGAACAGCAGTTTCGTTGGTTATTCTGTGTCAAGCTGATGTCACTGCCATCTGTAAAACTTTGGATAGATCCAACTGATGTCTTTTACCTTGTAATAAAATATCAGTGCTTTTACTTTGATGTGGACTGATTCTCTGAACATACACTATTATGTATTAAATAAATGAGGAACATTGCAATTACTGAACATTTAGCCTAATATACCAGATTATTACGCGTATTTCCATCTCCAAACCCACCAATTGTATAGTTATTTACTATATGTGTGATGATCAGGGATGTTTTTTCAGGCCAAGAATGTACCAGGGACTCACAACTTTCCATAAATGTACCAGATAGTGTTTTCTACCTCTGCTGGAAGTAGAAAAAAGTATTTGTTTTGCAAGTCACAAGTCAAATCCAAATACTTCCAAGTCTTCATACCAAATTAGAAAATACAGCTCATATTTTTGTAATTTCAATGTTTTTTTATGAATGGTTCTTCAGTAATGGCCACAAATGGAGAAGAGGTGAGGGACATGTCTAAACGCCAAGTCCAAATCAAGTGCCAAGTCTTGTCAAGTCTCAAGTCATCAAAGTCTGACTCAAGTCCAAATCGCAACATGCAAGTCCACGGGTCTGAACACGATACTGAAGGATGAAATAAACAATAATAATGAAATGGCAGTGATACAAAAAACCTAAAGCATGTTTATCATGGTAAACGCTTCTTATATTAACCGTATAGTCTGCAAACGAGCTGCAATAGTGTTCCCTCCTCATTAACTCTGAGTTATGCATGTTTGATGAATTTATTTGAAGCTTGCATGCTCAGAAAATTCCTGTTTTCCCCTTCCCCCTATCTCCGCCCGCTGCTCTGTACTTACTTGTAATTATTCAATACATTCTGACATTTGGTTCAAAAAGGCCACATAGCCATTTCAACAATAAATCAGGTAATTGAATCTGTTGCTTGTTAGCGTCAAATGTCACTATGAAGAGGCTTTGCAGTTTTGAAGATGATGATCTTGATAAAAATAAGTAACAGTTTCCTTCTGTTTAAGCCCAAAAATATAGTACGTTGATATAGTAAATATAAAAAAGTAGTTTAGTATAAAAAGAGATCGTAATAGTATAAAAGTTACAAAATAAAAGTGTTTTTATTGTAATAAAAAAATCTATATATTTCATAAATGCTTATGCACAGTTCAGTTAAGTATTTTTCATTATTTGACTTTATTTTGCACCCCCCTTGAAGACGATATGGCACATCTCAAGGGGCATTTCAATAATACCACCAGAACCCTGTTTGTATTGAGCCAACAAAGAGGGAAATGTCCACCAAGGACTGTCAGTAAAATATGGATGATGCCACTTTTGTTTTTGCTGTGGTAGCTGAACAAGCCATGGCTCTTTTCAAAGTTTGAAGTGTCAAGATTTGGGGAATAATGAAAATACGTGCTGTTGTGTAAAATGTGCATCTTGCATCATGGATAACATAGAGGACAGCACTTGTCTTATCAAAATATATGCACAGTTAAAGTACGCAACATTTTTCTGTCCCAAGTGACAGGACGGACTTCAGTGGGTTCTAATAAATGTACCTCTGTTGCTGGCGTCACAGCCATGTCGCCCACGTGTGAAACGCCGTATGTCCAATCCTTAGCTCATACCCAGCCCTTTTATCTCACATGCACTATCTTAGCTCATATTGATTGAGGACTTCTATGGCCTGTAGCACAGTTTAATCTAAGTAGTATTTATTCATTACTTGTCATTAACGATTATTATATTATTATATATTTGCACACATTTTAAAGTTGAACTCATTGTCAACGTTCTCCACTTTATATACTTATAAATGAAGTACACTGCCTTACACATTTTCAAGCTCTAGGTCTCATAAAAACAAGGCTGTTCATCCTACGCACCAAGTTAATCACACAAACATCACTCCCTCGGAGAGTCAATGTCTGACCAATCCCATGTGCGGAGGAGCAGGTACACTTAAAACATATTGTCCGACACTATTGTGCTTGGAGATTGGTGTCCAGATTGTAAGTTAGAAGGAGACAGGCTGGAGCAGGTTCAACAGCAGGTGCTTTCACTCCATAACACGCAAACAGAGGCCATATATGCACAGTCTAATCTTTGAACCCTGCACAAACTGACAGGAGCTGTATGTGCCCTGAGTTTGCATGGGGAGCAACCCACCCAGCAAATATTTACCCGGGCACAAATCAGAGCCAACAGGTAGCCATAGAGGGGCTGCAAATGTTGTTGTTTATTGTGGTACATTCATGTTTGTTATTATGGATTTTTCTAATAATCAATTATAAAAAACAAGATTCATGAACGCATACAGCAAGAACACTCAATTTATTCAGCCTTATAGGGCAGAATAGCCTGTCTTCAAAATTGGGGGCTTTGTTGTGAATAAAATATGAACCAAAAACACAAAATTAGCCCATTTGACATTATCTTTTCAAGGATTATGAAATAGTTGGCAAATGAATCCAGACAGTTCTTACAGCCCTATAAGGCAATTTCTTAGATTGCAGTACCAACAACTAAAGCCGTACAAATTCCCAGTCCATATTTAGTCAGAGGAACCATGTAGTTCCCCTTGCTTTGCATTCACACAGCGACACAGCGACTGAAAGTGGGTCTAACCGGTTTTTAAATGAGAGCATTTATATATTCATTTAAATATGTTAGGAAAACAAAAGCACATCTTTTAGCTCTTTTTTATTTATGAATATTAAAACATAATAACTCACAGTTATTCTGAATTTAACTTACTATTTATTACATGAAGATGTGGAGCTACTGTGTCCAAGTCATTTACCTTGTGAATCGAAAAAAGTTTGTTTGAGTCAGAAAATTAATTTAACATATTTCCAAGTAAAGTTTGGTTAATTTGCTTGTGCCAGGCCCTAGTTCCTACTCTGTGCGTCAAACGGGGACTGGAACAGACAAACAAAAGTACCAGGAACTAAAATAAAAGGTTCCTATAGTGCAAAAAACATTGATAGATATCCATTGAATAGTAGTAGGTTTAGGTTAGCGTTACAAATGATTAACACATAGCGTTTTGACATGAGAAAAACACCAGGAGAACAATATCTATTTTGGATGCCTACTTTATGTTGCATTTCTATTTAGACTCAAAGTGAACATTCATACTTTTTAGGTCATGATACACAACAAAGCCAGTCAACTCTTCTTGTGCATGACAACTAAAGTCAAACTGTGTCATAGCATAAGCTTCAAAACAGTCAGAAACTCAAAGAACATGCACCGCACTGGACAAAGAGAAAGTGGGGAACAGACTGACATATAAGTGATGTAATCATTCAGGGATTCATAGTGTCTTCAAAGTATCAGACATGCCCTAAATGTTTCTCTCCTTTCTGTTCCATGATTACAAATGCATTATTCACAAAAACAGAGCCTTCTCCCCCACTACTTTTCAGTGTTGTGCGTCCGCTGCCTTTGATGATATAACCAAAGTAAGACGGGGAAGAAGAGGGGAGCGCAGAAATGGAGGAGTTCAGAGGATGGCTCATCTCCTGGGAGTGCACGGTGCTCATCCCACCGGGGCGCTCGCGTCTAAAACGGTCTGATTCTCCTGCATTTACATATCACTCATGTATGATTTCTGACATACTTGCAGACCGACACAGCCAATATAAAGTCTAGAATACGCTTCAAGGTAGGCAGCAGGTAATCCAAATAACTGCAGCCCTTAAAAGTGACGTGCTAAAAAGTACATGAAATTAGATAACCTCATCTCTATTTAGATTTATCTTAACTTTAAGTTATTGTAATATGTAATAAGTGGGCTGAGGCCTCTCATGAATCATCCTCAGATTTTTATTATCCAACATGTACTACAGCCTCATAAAGCCAATATATATAACCTATAATGAAATACTACTGTACTGAAAACACATATTCAGAATACTAATTTAGAGTAACTGTATTTTGGTACAGGGACATTTACTTTCCTAAAATCAGAGGAATACATAGCTGTATAATGTAAGTTAGGCTTCAAACGGCATGGTCTCTAACTGGTGATGAATAAATGTGTAACAAATATAATGTATTGTAATGTAATGTGCAGATATTCAGTATTGTGTAACTACATTGTTCTCAACTCTATAGACAAGGCTTCATGACCGTATGAACGAGGAGTGTCTTGTGATGAGCTCCGAGTAGAGGATCCTCACCTCTCACAGTCTGTCATAGACTAAACTTCAACATGTGCCATCGTGAGGGGGCCTCAGGAAGGACCTGGGACAGGACCTCAGGAAGGACCTGGGACAGGACCTCAGGAAGGACCTGGGACAGGACCTCAGGAGGACCTGGGACAGGGCCTCAGGAAGGACCTGGGACAGGACTTCAGAATGGACCTGGGACAGGGCCTCAGGAAGGACCTGGGACGGGACCTGGGACAGGACTTCAGAAAGGACCTGGGACAGGGACAATGCTGGTGGAGCAGGGAGACGTGTCCTCCTCTCACTGTCTTCAGCTGAGGGAAGTTTGGGCAGAACACTGCCGTCTGGTTCCGGATATATTTGTTTATTCTTGTCATTTAGATTTATTGATTTTAAATAATTGGTTAACTCTCTGACTTACGTAGATGTATCACTTTGACCAATTAATAATGCATAACTAAATTGACTTATAAACAAAGCTCAATCATTGGCATTAGTAACTTTGACCTGCAGTGGGACAGGTTCAAACACGCTCAGCAGGTGCTTTCACTCATGACAAGACTCCAGTTTGTTGAGTTTTTTCTTTATCTGATCTTTCAGTTAAAGATGTGGCAGCCAGATTAGTCTTCTGACGACGTGATTCCCCATGCTAACACGAGCTGCCTAATTCAGATTTTACAATTCTATAATTGTATGTTTAAAAAAAGTAGCGGTAAAAGTAAAAAGTCACAATTCTTTTTTTTAAACTCGAGTACTTTAGCACAGTAATGAAAACTAGTAAAAGTACAAAGAATGAACTTTCCACAGGGATGAAACAATATTGGCATCAACATATATCCATTTCCCAAACTACAACTTTTTGCTGTACCTATGTAACCGGTTCATATATAATTGTGTTGTATTGTTATTATATTTTGTTCATTATTGTGTTGAGCATGCCTGGTGTTTGATTTACTGTGCTGTCTTGGTCCTCTAGTCACTTCTTCTGTATTTGATTTCTTCTTCGTGTTTCCCGCTTGGTGCACTTGTATAAATTCGAGGGTCGTGACTTTCCCCTTTTGCAAATCCCGTGTTGGGAAGAGGTCCGTCTTCTTTTGTAATCCTTTGTTTTAAGTGTCCTTTTGTCTTTATAGTTTTATTTGAGTTAATGTTGAGCTCTGATGTTGCTATGATGTATTGTATTTGATGTGAACATATGCGATGGGTGCGAGCTCCATTGTCGTCTCCCCTGTAGTTTTGGCTCTCTGTAGTGAATAGTGGCACTTGTTGATTTTGCTGTTTTTATGTTGACCAGGTATGTTTCCTCTGCCCTTTTGCAAATCCAGTGTTGGGAAGAGTTTGGGCTGGAGCGGTGAATAGTGGCACATTAAACGGAAAGTGCCTCCAAAAGTTCAACTGTGTCAAACATCATAAAGTCTACACAACACAGACGCACGCCGGTCACATCTAAAACACACAATCAACTATTTAAACAAAGATAAGTTTATAAATCTGATTATTTTGTTTCTATTTTAAGGGCGCTATAGTTTTGCCAGATTTATGAACATTTCCAGAAAATGCGCCGAAGCAATTGAAAAAAACTGCAAAGAAACTTTTCAATGCTTCTTTTCTCCTGATTAAATCTAACGTTACATGATGGCCAGGCTGCTGTCAGGGTTCATGTTTCTCCAGTGTGCATATGCCTTGTGACGTGTGGGGGGGGATGCCAGCAATAAATAGATTAAAGTGCTGCCCCTATATCCACCCCTGAATCGCATCACCCTGCAGCTGTTCAGCCTAACTCAAGAAAAAAATAAGAAACTAGGAGTGCAGAATGCAATACAATGTTCATGGGGGTTTGTAGATCTCCGTGCCACCACTAACGATGTTTATTTCTATTTGAACACATATAATAAATGCGTGTGGTTGACCCTCGCGTGCGCATGTGTCAAGGTGTGTTGTACCGACTACAGTGTGCGTGAGTCCTAATGGGAAGCAGTCACTGGGCTACTGACGGCTCCATAAAGGAGTCTTTGAATGGCTTGGCTCTGGTAAATTCATAGCAGATGTGAGGGAAAGAATATCCACCCAGGTTGAGTGGCCCTTCGCCGTGAAAGGCGACAGGAGCCCAATTCAGGGGAGGCAGAGGGACGGCAGACAGGAGCCAGGACACACACTAGTTGTTCTCCAATCAGCCGCATGGGCAGCTCTGTACACAGATGTTTTACCTTTCATTTCATTTTTATTTGAATATATATAAAAACTGAACAAAAAGTAAAAATAAAACATAAAAAGGAAATAGAATGGCCCAAAAAATAAATGTCAGTCTGGCATATGTCCGTCCATGTATTGGTCCCCGTGTCTGGTAAATGTCTCCATCTTTAATTCAAAGTAAAAGTACATTTTTCCATTTTGTAAATGTCTAAAGTTATTTCAGTCCAGTCCTTAACAGTCGGCTTTGTTCCTTTCATCCATCGCCTTGTCATTGCTTTTTTTTTGCTGCAGCCCACAGTACAGTCCACAGGTATCCCAGGTATAATTTCCATTGCTGGAGTTTAACATCCGAGATATAGTTTTAAAATAAAATGTCTGTGTTGAAAAATGCCTCATTAATTTCATTCCAGTATTTATGAATGATAGGGAAGTCCCTAAACACATGATAGTCACAGTTTCTCCAACATCAAGTACTTTCCTGTGAATAATGTGCACTTTGACATGGTGTTATAAAATACTGTGATACAATTTTCCAACAAAATTCTTTCCAAAGTTGTGCTATTTTGTGGTTGTCCATTGGGCTGTTCTTACATGTTCCCATTCTTCACCAGTTATAACACAATTTCCTTCTTTTACTCATTTACTTTTGATGTACTTGAATTGTTGTCAAGATCCTTAATACATTATATAGTTTTAAGATTATTCACCTGGAGAGTTCTGATTCATGTGCTTTAATACAAATTTCAATCATAGGGCTAGTGTTGCTTTTTCTACTTTACTGGTTTTAATAATTCATCACTTGTTGGTACCTATGAAAGTCATGTTTCTCAAAGTCAAAGGATTCTTTTAAAGCATCACAACTTTATCTTTTCTTTTACAATTTCTCTTTTTGGTTGCTTTTTTGTTTGTTTTGCTTTGTCGCTATTCTACTCCCTGGCAGATTGTCCAAGTTCTGAGGCCAGGTGTCTGCTCCAAGGATGCCCTAGTCTCTTTGAATCAAGCCCCCTGTTCCCTCAGGATGCTGGCCAGGCTTTTTATGCCACCTTCGCTGGCTCGAATTGACGCCAGAGCAGCAGGAGGAGAGACTGGCGCCTCAGCTCCAGTTATAGATGCAGCCAGGTAATACATGAAAGCAGCATTTTCACAAACACAGCTAGTCGTCATGGAGTTTCAAATGTTGTAATATTCACATGAAATGACCTCTTCCACAAGGTTGCATTTAGGTCTCCATCAACTTTTTTCAGTTTTATGTGTTCAATTTCAATATCACTCATGCCCTGTGAAACAAACACATTTACCATAGAGATATTTCCAAGATACAATAAAACTAAACCAATGTAAAACGTCCTTTGCAGTGTCTCAGCAAAAACAAACCCGGCTTTAATTAAAACACGTCTGGGAAATGCATCACGTGGGAGCAGTGACTGAGCCCCCTCGAGGTAATTATGGCATATTGGTGGTAGATTTTGTTTTATTACCTGTGCTGCTATAAACAACATGTATGCACAATAGGCTTCTTCTTTTTTTTTCACTTAAAAGCCATGAATGAATTCTTTGCCAGCTCATAAACCAGGCCCCAGTGCTTGTATCCGGGGGCCATTAGTAAACACAACATGAGCACAGTCGCACTCGTAAACTGTGTCAGGGACCACAAAGTGAGGCAGCAGCAGCGTCAGGCATTACTCAAACAAAACAACAACACCAAACCTTTACAAAACAAGGATCTATCCGACGTTGTGAGAGCAGTGTTGGTACAGAGGGTTGAAGCTGCCCCCTGGTTGTTCCTCGTTGTGTGTTCAGGATGTCCCTGTGTTTTAATCTGGTTGACAAAGATAATCTTACATGCAAGAGTGCTTCTGGAAGACTTTGAAGAGTAAGCAGATTCTTCAGCAATTCAGCCTCCTGTTTGTGGGGGAACTTTGCCAGTAACCTGGATCTGACTGCCACTGAACATGAATAATAATTGCAAAATGAAAAAATAAAAACTGTGATATCAAGACTTACATAAAATAGATTTGGTCTGAATAGAAATACAAAAATGTACACAGTATGAACAGAATAACAGTACACAAGCAGTGCAAATAGATAAAGTGCTGTTGGACTCACAGTCATGGATGGAGGGGCAGCAGTAGGTGTACAGGAGAAGAGCAGGGGAGAAAGTACACAGCCCTGTGGAGTTCTGTGCTGATAGTCAGAGTTTCCAGGATATACTTCCCCAGCCACAAGCACTGTCTCTGGTCGGTCAGGTTGAGTCAGGCACGTTGAGCTGAGAGAACGCATAGGTTTCAGGAGAGTCCAAGTGCAGCAGGATGAAATGGTGTGTCAGGGTGTAACTTTAAGCAGAATAGATTTAAATGAAATGTAGCTTCCCTGCCATGTGCCCCACATGATGCTAGTTGCACACACAGTGACACTCTTTAAAAACCTGTGTCTACTGTGGCAAATTTTCCAGAAAAACTAAACATGTGGTTGAAGGCAAGATTTACATTTTAAAGTTGGTCATTGACTAAATAAAACCTACTACCCTTAAATAGCATTGTCTTCTGTACATCGCATACCTCCATCTTTGTGTCTCCTTTCTGAGGTGTGCCTTTGTTTTCTTGTTCCACACTGACATGAAGCTCAGGGGGAAAGAGAACAACAGAGGCTGGCCAGAGGGCATCGCTTTCACTTTTAATTAAAACTTCACACCCAAATAAATGTATCACACCCACATATATAGCTCAGTGAAAAGAGCCTTAGGGGCCAGATGTTTGCCTTAGCAAGGATAAATATCTAAGTGGCAGCTTTTTCTGAAAGATAATCTGCTCCTTCTATCGTTTTGTCGGATTAGCTGGGGTAAGGAAAACATAGGGATCGTGTTCTGTGAGTTCCCACTCCCGGCCGTTCAGCATAAACACCCAGTGCTTGGCCTCCTTCACATCCGCCTCCTCTACTCCTCCAGCACTCTCCAGCCTCCATGGGGGCTCCAGCCATCCGTTTGTTTTAGTAGCAGAGCTGCAGAGGAGTGTTTGGTTGTGTTTTGTGTCACACTGGGCGTTTGATTATACCCAGCATTACACGGTGTAGCTGTGCATCAGGAGAAAGGCGGGAGACACTAATCCCTCTCTGCTTTGTCCTCCGCTGCACTGGCCAGGCCTTTGCAGGACACTTCACACAGCTACTCCAGAGAAATTCATGTAAACGCCACTCACACAGTGTCCTGTTGGTGCACATGCATTCAAAACTAAAAGGATTGCAGGCACTGTTGTAACCTTACACAAATGTGTGACCATATTACATGCAGTGATAATTAAAATAGAAGTGAGAGTTATTGGAGGGGCCAGAATTGTCCATACAGTACAGTGCAGTACAGCACACAAAAGGACTTTGATCAGCTGGTGTTTGGATGTACACCTCATCAGAGCTTCCTCTGATCAGAAGAATGCCTTCTTCTGTAACTATAAAACAGTGACTCTTCTTCTTCTTCTTCTTCTTTGGGCCACTCAACGCTATCTATTAAACTCAGAGGATGGATCAAACTAATGAAGCAGTGTGAAGTTTGTGAGAAATGACAAAATAATCCATGGCTGCTGAACGAAGCCATACGATGTGCATCTTTTGAATAAAACTGTCACGGTAAACAGTAAGCAGAAAACAATTTCATGTCAAAACAGGACAGTAATATGCTGGTCAAAATCAAGAACATTAAGTATACTGATACTAGACTTCTTCCCTGTGGTCATTTTGTCATCAAATTGTTGATAAAACATAGCAAACATTTACACTTACATTAGTTCATGAGTCGTATATTTCAACTTACCAAATGAGGCTTTGGGTCAGACTTAACACAGGACATGACCCTAAGGCAGTTTTTTACATGTAAGATATTACACAGTCTGATACAGATCGACAACCATTTAGTTTAGTACTCTAATTACTTACACTAAAAAATGAATGAACATGACATTAGTGGCTGGGACAGTTTTAGCCATAAAAAGTGGCAGGGACATTTGCCCAGCGTCTGCACACAAATTACAGCCATCATTTTATTCCACACATTTTGAGTTAAAACTATTAAACACATTAGTGAAACACAGTTGATATGTTCCATGATTTTGATCAACGCGAGCCCTGTGGTTTCCCACAAACACAGACCTTGTGCCAAAAATACACATATGGAGAGCCATATGTGTTTTAATCCTCAGATGAAAATAGTCTGCAACAAGTACACCAACACATCAGCTAAAAACAGCTCGGCCTGGTTGTTTTAAGAAAGAATTTATGCTAAACTGAATGAAAGCAAATGGATTTTGTTATGTCCTGGAGAGCTGAGCTTGGGGCTGAAGGCCACACACAGCAAGGAAGTCATAAAGCTGTCTCAGTTAGGGGAAGATGCATGATTTGATTTTGACTTTCCATGGGATTTGTTCACTGTTTCCACATACATCTTTAAAATGTCGGTCAGACCAGACACATAAGCTATTGAATATGTGGTTTGAATGTGTATTTGATGAGACACACTTTACTCATCTGTAATTGATGCTTCCTTGAGCCTAAGTTAGCTGAACCAGACTGGAGACTGGAGCACCTGGCCCAGTTGGATTCTGGTTTGGGGCTACGTGTCGGCTCCACTAATGGGCACTTACATCCGCCGAATACCATGTTCCACTTAATGAGGCTTTACTCTGGGCTGTAAACAAGCCCAGATGCAACCCCAAAATACACACAGGAAATGTTTCAAGACCATAACAACACAGGACCCAGCCAGCTCATGTATGATGGGGTGTGAACAGGACGGCTGATCCATGCATGTTTCTGCCTCCTGGCTCTCCAGTGCTTATTATCCTGAGGGCTACAAGCGGTCCTGCTGCCCCAGCTCCAACTCTGCACACCAAATCCTCTCAGCCCGCCAAAATCATCACAGACCGCGACCTCGCTCCTTTTCCACAGCCTTTAGTTACAGTGTGTACACAAACCACAGTTTATTCAGCACTGCGTTGGACCTGGCTCGTCGGCTTTGACATGCCACAAGAGGAACAATGTCTACCTCCAGACTATCTGCAACTCACTTTATTTTAGTTCCAGGGGGGTTACAGACCTGAACAAAAGGACCTGTGTTGAAGACAGTGTAGTTTTAGCTGGTTGGTTCCTTTTACAGACTGGTCAATTTACCACAATCTGCCTGCATCAACAGTGCTGGCTGGAAACAGGTCTTACATTATGATGGGAAAATCTGTTCTAAATATGTTTGATCTGCCTCTGACTGTCCAATTGAGTTTTCTGCCTAATTTTAGCCACAAAACACAAATAGCCCTGGACAGCTTCACCAGCCCCACACAAGGATAAGAGGCAACACATTCAAATGAAACTTCCTTCAGGACTCAGGAGTACCTGGAACAAATAACAAGAGCAGAAATGAGTTTCCACTGCTGATACAATCCCCCCGCACACTGAGTATATGAACCAATCATAGCCTCCCATTAATTACCTCCTTCGAACCCTCCAAAGAAACCTTAGGCTGCTACACAAAGGCCTTTTATACCTCAACGGTCTGGTCAAGAAAATTAAGTCAACCCCTCTCAACCAAGGCACACCATTAATCAGTGCAAAGAGTTTTAAATGAGTGAGACCCTCAGATTCTTTAGGCTTTAGTATTTTCTGAAGAGATTTCCAGTATCCAAGTTTGTCCATTCACACGATACATAATACAATCAGTCAGGATGCTCTCCTCTTTGTGCATGACACTTTGAAAGTGATTGAGTCAAGTGCAGGTATCAGTCGTGTAAAGTAAAGTTGTAAAGGTAGTATCAGAGTCAGTAATTTGCAGAACGCACCTAATCTACGAACTTCATGACTCAAGACAGTTAAAAGTACAAGCAAAAAGGAATAAGGGAAAGACAAGAACAAACTCAAGAGTCAAAATCAAAGAGCGTGAAATGCAGGGGAGAATAGCAGATCTGCGTCGAGCTGGAGGCAGGGATGGGAGGGGGTGGGTGTGTGCGTGCGGTGGGGGGATTCTCTCTGAACATAGAGCCGTGGGGGGAGCCTTTGATGGCGGAGCGTGACATGAGCGCATTTAGGATTGGGGTGCAGCAGCAGTGGCACTGTCACAGTACAGAGACCTGCTCGCGATAGAGTCCAAAATTCAAGTAGTGTTAAACTAGTTAGTCATCAGTTTAAATCTTTCAGATCCTTCATATCAGGACAAACTATCTGTAGCAGCAACTACTTGATGTGTCAGTTTGATGTGACATAAGCGGCTGTGTTTTTTTCTTTCAGTCTTTCATGAACGATGAAGGTGGTGTCACACCAAAGTGACATTGTGAACCGTTTTTGCTTGAAGATATCCTTTGTGTGAAGTAAAGATAAAAATGAATCCCGTACAAAATACTTTTATCAGAAGTTTTTAAACTCACTCATACTAACAATTATTATACACCAATAGTTATTTTTAATTGAATGCTCATGTCTGGTAATAGATTATAGATTATTAAAACTGCAAAGTAAAATCCTGCCATTAGAAATGTGCACGTTTCGTTTCAGTAGTTCCACGGTCAGCTACATTTAAGGATGTCCAGTCTGACCTGGAGGAGGACTGAGGCAGGTCTGAGACTCCCACATCCTGTCTTTCCTCTCCCCTTTCTCTTAGACTGTTTCCAAAAGCAGTCTTTGCATCTGTGTGCGTTCTTTGTTGATGCTGTTTTCACATTTTTTTCATCCTTTGTAACTCCTGCTCCCTCTCTTTTTCTCCGGGGAGAGACTCTTTGGTACAAGAGATTAGAGCGGCCGCTGCCTAGCAACTGAATAAAAATGGCAGCTACAAAAGGGGCGCTCTCACTCTCCAACGTCTGACCTACATAATCCCAAGCCTCTGATCGTGCAACATAACAACATGATGAAAGGCCTGCTGTGATTTAACCCTCAAACAAATACTTGTCATCTCTGACCCTCTCGCTCAAAGGCCCATCTCGCCCGCTGCCGAACACCAAAGAGTGACTTCTGAAATCTTGACATGCCTAATTAGAAAGGAAGAAGAGGCTCTGCGACTGAACACTATTGGAAATGAGATGAATGTATTTGAGGAGATGGCAGTGGAGTGGCAAAGGAGATTAGCAGTGATCACAGCAATGGTGTTGGCTTCAGAGAGCGAGAGCGAGCGGCGGAACCTCCCTCTGTTCAACGATTCATCTCGGCTTCAGCCACAGGCAGATACAGTGCAGGAATGAGTACAGAGGCACGTGGAGCTTTACTTCCCGGTCTTCTGCTTATTGATCAAAGAACATGAAAAGGCACTGTGAAAAAGATATTGTAAAAAGAAAAAACTTTCTCCAAACTTTTGTCCCCTTGTATGGCTCACAGCTGTGAGCTCCAAGAGCTCAGCCTTCCTCATTACATTGATCGTTCCTAAAAACCTCCCACTTGAATGTTTGTAGACCTGTTTGCACCTCTGACCTTATGTTACACCTGCTCCTACTCAAACAGTCAAATATGCTGTATGGAAGGAGAATGGCAAGAACACATGTTCTTAAAACACTGTTCACATTTACAATTGTTTCTGGAACTTACAGAAGATGATTTAGTTATGTACTACCCAGTGACATTTACTCTTTTTGAAATTGAAATTGTACTTTTTGGAGTAGTTTTTGGACACTACTCCTACTTCAGTAATATTTTGTTTGAAGTAGAAGTACTCTTGAAAGTAAAATGTTTGATTGCATTCATGTTTCATATATGTAGCTCCAGAGCTAGCTCTTACAGTTACTCTTACTTAGTTGAGTAATTTCTTGGCCCATTTCTTGAGTAACGTTTATTTCAAGTAGCATTACTTTTACTTGAGTAAAATCTTTGGCTCCTCTACCACCTCTGTTTAGAAAAACGCACACTGTTTAAAGAAACAATATTATGAGATGGCATGTGTCAGGGTGGTTTGGTAATTTGTCGATTAAAGCAAAATCCAACTAGTGTGTGTAGCATTCAAAGAACATCCATCATTACGGAAATGTTCAATCATCTCAGATCCATTTCATGTTTTACACTCCCAGTATGAGCTGCTGCAAACCGGGTCACTCAAAAAGAAAAGATACCTGAACAGGTGTAAAATCTCCTTCCTCTGTCTATC
The DNA here is from genome assembly GCF_026437365.1 of Eucyclogobius newberryi. Lineage (NCBI taxonomy): Eukaryota > Metazoa > Chordata > Actinopteri > Gobiiformes > Gobiidae > Eucyclogobius > Eucyclogobius newberryi. The sequence continues at coordinate 15,414,436 of NW_027315724.1, read as the reverse complement.
AGTGAACCTTCTAACTGTAGACCACAGGGCGGAGACTGTTTTATGTATTATTCTGATGTTTTTTCAGTCTTATGTGGATTCTCTCTATGTCTAGTCTTTGATCTTGATGTAACTTTCTGGAAGTTGCACGTCATCTGCAGAAGTCCATGGAAACACATCCAAAATCCAACAACATGCTTTTTTTAAAACTAAAAACGTAGATACTTTATCATGTGCACAGATGTTGTTCAGGATTTCTGAGGTAAGGCTAAACTTTGTTGACCACGTTTGGTGCATATTCCCCCCAAATTCCTTTTATCTTTTATGCATGAACAGCCAATTTTTTTTTTTTAAATGTATTTATTGCATTTTAATTTTAATTGAATAGGGTTGGATATATTTTTTTAAAGCCAATGATGTGTTTATGTTACAACAAAATGTGAGGTAATTCTAATTCACAAGAGCATGTTTCTTTGTAGGTGTTAAGAGTTGAAGCACATCAAATGAAGAGCACATCATATTTTTTTCAGGTCATATTGTGTAGTCTGGTGTAACGGATGAGATGGCGTTGGCATATTTGTGTCTGATGGGAGTCCGGCTGCAGCTAGTGGCTGGCTGTGTGAACTCCAGTGCTCTCTGACTGGTGTATTTTCATGGAAAGCATCTCTTTAGGGGCTTGCAGGTTTTCAATGCGCTCATTTACACATCAAAACAGCACAGGAAAGGGATAGTGCTCAGAGCAGGGGGGGCATGGCACTGCAGATGGAGGGAGCAGGCCAATGAAGGATGCTTTATTTTCTCTTTTTTCCCCTGCAGGGTGGGCAGGGGTTTAAGTCTACGAGGGCGCATTGATGCCATAATGATTGGCTTTAATCAGACCCATGGCCAGATGGAGGGATTTCTCCTCCACAGACAAAACCATGCAGTCAGCAGCTAATATTGGATAACAGCTACAATAAATAAACCCTGCAAATCCAGTGCAAATAGACTAATACAGATTGTTTTAGACTTGACAAATAACTGCAAGATTTAAGGTGGACACAAAAGTGAAAGTCTGATTGTCTATGGCTGCTGCAGTCTGACCCCCGTTGACCCACAGTACCCTCTAAGCCAGTGAAGTAAAAACAACGCATATACCCAGCCAAACTGAATTTTTCTGCTGTGACCAAACTTACTTATTCCTGAAATGTTGACATAGTTGAGCGATGGGGCGGGGTAAGTGCACTGGGTAAGTTGGCTGTTGATTGGATGCCAAGTCTCCAGCTTTTTTGACCACAGGTGTATGTGGAAGGTGTTATCTGGCGCCAAAGAAACCACATCTCAAACAACCCTTGCTTTTGGAACCAATCAGCTTTTTGACGCAATCTAAACCTGTGTTTGATTCCTTAACCTTGTGGAAAAAGGGCTGTAAATAGCTGTCAATGACCTTGAAATTGAGGGGTCAATGACTCCTTTGCTGATTCAACATGGTATTCCTCTTGACCTTTGAAGCAATTAACCCATTTTAGTCATCTAAGTTTTGAGTTCCTGTGAGAATGGAAAGGAAAAGGCAAACTTGCCCTGTGTCCTCAGCCCTGTGCTGCTGCCTCTTTCTATCTAATCAGTGTAGCTTAGCGCAGGTGGAACAGGCAGCTTTGTGTCTCACGCAGCCAGTGATTGGCCTCTGTGGGTCATGTCACTCGAGTGTGAACTGTCGTGGCAACACGTGCCTCTTTTTCAGGCGTCCATGACCTGGAATATGTGGCTAAAACACCACCAGCCGAGGGCCTGGCTGCATGGACCATGCTCCAACAAAAACACAGCCTTATTTTCCTGCTAAAATATGATCTCCACGGTGTCAGAGTCCAGGAATTGCCTGCCAAGCCATGGACAATGTCTACAATGGCTGAGTAATGAAAACACAAAATGGGAGGGAGGATGTTGGTAGTTAATTCACACTGTGTTCTAAAGAAGGACGGAATAACTAATTTGAGTTAACTGAGGCGTTGCATGGTCCACACTACAGTGCAGTGTGGAACCACAGCCAGTTGACTCCGGACATATAAGACTACTTTGATTTTCTCTGATGGAAGTGTTGTAAATGAACACAATGGACCTTTTAACCTCTATGGCAGTGTGCACACATCCACTTATGCCTGGACACTGCTGTCTTAAGCTCATGGTCATCGTCACACTCTTTCCATATTGTCATCCAGCCCCATGTGCTCAAAGTGACACTGCAGCTCGCTATTACAGGCCATGTAATAATAAACCCTCACCTCCACGGACTGTCAAACACTCTCATTTCCACAGTGTCCTGCTGCAAAATGACTTGCAGTGTGTGGCTTAAATTTACGTTGGCACTTCAATGGTAAAAGTTCCGTAATGTGAAAGCTATTTATTTTCACTAATTTATGGACCATCTGAGTACATGTTGACTCTGGTGCATCATAAAATGTGAAACGCCGGCTGCCAGACTGAAAGTAGGCTATTTTTTTAATGAAAAATAATGCTATGCCTAGTTTTCACTCTGAATCATCACGCATTTTATACTCAATCATTAATGGCACATTGTTTCCACATTTAAAGTTCACACTTGTTTTTGATTGTAATGAAATGGAAACAGCTAAATGAAGCTATCCACTTGTATCACGGAATTACTTAGAATTAAAATGCCAAGCTCCCATCAAACATAAAAGCCAGACCAGAACTAAATGTGAATAGTTTTTAGTTTAGCTTAGTTTTTAATCCTCTCCTCTATGAATAAGCGGTCTGAAGTGCAGTCAAAGCTGTCAGTGAAACCATGCAATAGGGTTGAAATCCATTTTAGATTTGTCCTCTCACATCAAAGTGCAGAGTGTTTGCACAGGGATCAAATTGAGCAGCAAGAGGGCAACAACACTGATGCTGGGGCACGGATTAAAACAGTCAATAATTAAATATATTCCTCTGCAAACTGCTGCTGCATTTTAAAAATGGTGATGCAAACGTTAATATTGCTGTGCTTTGTCACTTGATTCATCAGCAATTCTCTTTGAGGATTATTGTTGGCAACGCCTCTGGGAAAAAAGCATGCTTCATAAATGCTACCAACTGTTAGACAGATAAAGTATCCTTTGTGACAAATATAAATCACAAATTTGCTGTCACCAAGATGACAACAAAAACACAACACAACAATAACAAACATTAAATCCACAATTTATTATTTTTTTCTAAATGCAAGAACCGTGTTCTTATAAAAGGCACTTTTCCCTTGACCTTTAAACTTCAATAGATGCATCTAAACAGAGTCAAGGTGGAACATAAATTAAATATATTTACAATAAATAACACTTTTATACACATTTTTACAGTTAAACATGCCACCAACTACGTCTCCCTTTATAAAGAATATTTAGTCTTATTTGCTACACTGGGCACAGAAAATATGCATAACAATACTGAACACTGATGCAAGAAATACTGTGATAGCTTCTTTTAGTGACACCTGTACGTGTCCCTCCATGACAGCAGCAGAATAACTTTGAGTTTGTCCCTTCACAGAGCACCGTGTACCTGAATGCTAAGCCTCAGACATGTGTGGGGTTGTCTGAGTGCAGCTCAGTCTTAGCCATGTGCAGGACCACAGCAGGAGCCTTGTAGTGGCACTGTGTGCTGCTACAGCTCACACTGTTGCATGGCTTTCTGTTACTAGTCCTGTCTGCCAGCTTCCTGCTGCACAGGCCCTGCCAGGTCTGCAGAGTCTTTGAGCTCCAAACCCACACCCCGCTGGTGATGCCCACCACCAAAGACATGAAGATCTTCAGCATGAACACTGCTACAGTTGGCACTGAGCTCTGCAGCGAGCAGTCATTGTTGTGGCTGTTAAAAGAGCCACACTTCATTTGCAGTCCCCGGAATTTCCAGTAGTCCATGTTGAGTCTTTCGTAGAAGTAACAGACTATCACACACGTGGCTGGCACGGTGTACAAGATGGAATAGATGCCAATTTTCACCATGAGCTTCTCAAGCTTCTCTGTGTTGGTTCCTTCCGTTTTCATCACTTTGCGAATGTGAAACAGAGCCACAAAGCCTGTGAGGATGAAGGAGGTGCCAATGACCAGGTAACAGGACAGAGGAATAAGCACAAAGCCTGTCAATGCCCCTGAGTCCATGCTGCCCACATAGCACAGTCCCGTGAGCTCGTCCCCTGCCACCTTCCTCATGGTGAGGATGATGATGGTCTTCAGTGCAGGGATGCCCCACGCTGCCATGTGGAAGTAGTTGCTGTGAGCCTCTATAGCCTCATGACCCCACTTTTTTCCCGCTGCCAAAAACCAGGTGAGAGTTAAGATGACCCACCAGATAGATGAGGCCATGCCAAAGTAGTACAAGATGAGGAAGACAATTGTGCAGCCCGTAGACTCCAGTCCCTCCTGGATAATGTACAGCTCCCCATGCTCACGGTCACAGGCTATGTTTTCAGCACCAGCCACTGAGCGGATAATAAAAGCCACGGAGTAGACATTGTAGCACATAGAGAGGAAGATGATGGGCCGCTCTGGGTACTGGAAGCGGTGCGGCTCCAGGAGGAAAGTCAAGACCGTGAACGCCGTGGAGAGGAAGCATAAAATGGACCACACCGTCATCCAAATGAACGCAAAGTCCTTGTCCTGCTTGGACCAGAAGACATCCACAGCCGGGGAGCAGCGGGGGGCACAGGACTGACTCTTCTCCACAAACTGGAACTTGTCTGGGTTTTCACAGGAGCCCACGCCGCTGCCCGGAGAGCGGTTGGCGTTGGTGCCAGGCTGCCGGGGGCGAGGTGGCACTTCGAGCATGCCCTCGCCCTTCTTGCCCCCCGCCTCGGCCACCCGGGTCTCGTTCTCGGGGGCCTCCATGCACAGCGCGTTGGGATCGTTCCTGGTGGGCAGCTTGGAGCAGTCCAGCGAGTCCGGCCAGGTGTAGCTGAACTTCTCCATGATGGGGGCGCACCTCTCCCGGGCCTGCTCGCACATGGGTCTGCAGGCCGGGATGGAGGTCGACACTTTGTCCGTGCACATGGGGGCGTAGAGGGAGCAGAGGAAGAAGCGGAGGTGCACGTCGCAGCCATACGCCACGAGCTGGGCAAACTCATTCAGCTTTATCGCGGCCTCCTTCTGGTCATCGTGGTGCATGAAGTTGGGCATGCGGGTCAGATTGTAGCCGATGCCCTGGCACATGGGGATCACGATGGGCTCGCACTTGGCGGGCCGGTCTCGCTCCAAGTCGTACGAGACGATGTCAAACGCGGAGCCCGGAATGGCCAGCGAGCACCACAGAACGATGATCACCTTTAGAGGGCAACCATCCAGGCCCATGGTCGTGGTCATGGAACGAGTCTATTTAAAATCAACTAGAAACGAGTCACAAACGCGGGGTCGCTTTACGCCGAGAGCCCCGGGGTCCACATTGCGGCGGCCGCTCCAGGCGTCACTTCTCGAAAGACCCGCAGACGCGCTCCGACGTGTCCCGCGTGTGCGTCGCTCGCGGTGAAACAATTTACTCCCAACAACGGCGATGTGTCCCCGCGCGAGAACACCCAGGGAACTTCCGACTGAGGGTAAAGTTGAGGGATAGAAACAGTTGTGGTTGAGTCGGGAGCGCGAATCTGCGTCAAAAACAAAAAGACGCGTCGCGTAAAGATGGTTGTGGCGGTCCCAAAATGCGTGTTGCGGGAGGATTTGCGGTACGTCCCGGCCCGTTATTCGCTGTCAGCGTTCAGGCTCGACACTGAAGTTTGCAGAGCGGCTCGGTGGGACTTGAGTCGCGGAGAGAGAGGGAGAGAAAGGGGGGAGCGATCGAGGGGTGGGCTCCGTGACGCGCGCGTTATTTCCCCCCGCTCACGATCCACTGGGAATAATGCAAAGAAGAACTAAGAAAAACACTTAGTAATTAGCCTAGATGTCACCTATGTATGCCATGATATTATAATTATGATTAGAGTTTGTTATGCTGGGAGACACGTGTTTTATTATATGGATATTCAAGATAAGAAGGAGCTTTATCGTGCAAAATCAACTTGAGTGAGCTTTTAGCCTTGGTACCACAGTGTTTCCTTGTCATTATTTAGCTCAGTTTTGTTTGAGTGATCAGTTAATGTCCTGCAACAGAGGTCTGAGCGTTCAGAAAAGTCCTTTTTCCACCTACCACGTATCCCCGCCCACATCCCTGTACTTAGTTGCGATGAGTCTAATACTCATGGTGATACATGTATGGGTCTAAAATATCAGCTTTTCAAAAATAAAACATGTAAATGATAATCTGCTGCTTGTTACAGTAAAATGTCACTATGACTTTAGTTTAGAGCAATATTACGGTTTACAATGAACACTGTTTTACCGGATGAAGGCCAAGTTGCTGAAATGTTGCCAATCACCTGTAAATACATTTCACCTTTTTGCAAGTTGCCAGTTTTATACTTTTGCAAGCATTAAGCTCTGATTCTCCAACGCACATGCTCTAATGATGTGTGAAACTTAACTAGGTTTACAATTGATGTATATTTTATAATTCAATACTGAGTGCCAGAAAAAAGCATCATATTTCTCCTTTAAAGACCATATCTACAGTATAAACACATTTACATTATAATACTCAGAAGTGGGTAGAGTAACCAAAGATTGTACGAAAACTAAGTGCAATTTCAAACATAAAGCACATTCAAAAAATCTATTTAAGTGAAAGTTGTGACGTACAACTTTAAAGTTAAAAAAGTAAAAGTATTTCATACAGATTTGAGAACTGTTCAAGCGTTAAATGTGGTAATTCTTTTTAGAAAGACTTGTGCTTGGTCAGTGGTTGCAATTTGAATCAATGCATTGTTGTTTTTCTAGTGTAATGAAATGTAGTTAAGTAAAAGTGTAAAGTAAAACACTACTTTGAGAAGTACAATTTTAATAAAAAGTTAGTCAAGTAAATGTAAAGTACTACCCACCTCTGATAATACTACATTCTTAAACAGTGGGCCTACGGTGAAATGGAAGGCTACCAGTGAGTGAAAGCCATAAATACTACAATTAGATCAGCCAATCTGTGCCTAATAACAGTCAGCAACATCTAAATAAAGCCGTTATTGTTTCCTAAACACATTGTGAGTTCTTGGGAACAAATTGTTTAATTTATTTCCTTTCCCTCCTGCCAACCAAAGTTAAACAGAGAAGTTTATTTTTCTCCTGTCTAGAAAATAGCCCAGAGTTTGTGTAAAATGATAGTCCCAGTGAATTGTATTGTTGTGAAGTCATAATTACACTTATTTAGATAATTATTATTGACTCTGACCTGAAGCACAGAGGTTCTGCAGATGATGTGCTGTGTTCTCTGTTCTAAACACAAGGAAGAAGGGCAACTCTATAAAGTCAACCAGCTGGTGCTTAATATATAACATTATACCACTAGATATTATGCTTTTTTCCTAGCCCTAACTTGTGCCCCTCTTTCTGCAGGTCGAATGGCTCTTTGAGGGTTCATCTTGAAGGAAAGCCTCAGCCACAAAGCCCTCACTTTCATGCTCAGGTCCTTGCTTTGATTCACACACAGGCAAACAGCGCATGTATAAAGAGATCATTTGAATGATTAGGACTAACTAACCCAAAGTGATGCACAGAATCACATCTAACATGCAGAAAATGAATACTGAAGTGAGAGAGCAGAGCATGGGGCCATTGTTTCCATCTAGTGGCTAAATGAGGAGAGCATGCGGCCCCACAGCTGTTGCCTTGAGCATTTGATCTTTTGTCAAACAGGGCAGGAACTCGAGGATTCTGGCCTCTCGCCCTGGAGAACGGCATTGGCTGTCAACTGCATACTGTCTCTATTAGCCCCTGTGTTTAAACTCAGTCCGCTCAGGGCAGTTTTGCACTTGTCTGCCCCGTGAATGGCTGCGTTGTCTCCACATGAACCGGTGCCAACATACTACGCAGAAGTATGCAGAACACAAGCTGCATCCTACATTTGACCACTCAATTACACAGAGCATGCCTAAAGAGATTTAGATAAAAAAGATGAATGCCACCCAGCCAGATGAATGTCCACATGTAGTCCAGTTGTTAGCTGAGATGAGCAAAAACAAAGAATTTGGCTTCCTGTACAATCATTTGGAAAACTGTGTATTAATGTACTGGACTTTTCCTTTTACAGTGGAAACCTTATACTTATACTTGACTATATCTTTCTACTCTACATTTTTGAACTGGGCTTAAAAGTAACAAATGCTTTAATGTGACAAAATCCTGACTATCTTGACTAAATGTTTTGAGCAAATAGTTATATATAGATAAAAAAGGACAAGAAAAATTAAATAAATCAATTCAGTCGCTTCTGTCAACCCAAAATGAGCACAATTCTTCAGCTTTATTTGAACTCTGTGTTAAATACCTTTACCTTTTATACTCTAAATGTATATTATTAATTGGGTTCTTCCATACTTTTTTAGAACAATAGATTTTGTACGTGTTACTTTCACTTTTACTTTGAGTAATGTTTTCAAATTTGTACTGCTATTTTTGTTGGATATGTTATGTGAGTCGTTAGTAAAAGTTTTTGGTTCCGAATTGCCTTAGTAAGTAAATTCAATTGCAATAGAAATGTGACATTTGTGCCAAACTTTCCAGCCAAATCAAGTCATTAAATGCTAATGCCCATAAAACATTACAACCTTTTCTCTTCTAAATGAAGTGTAAAAGTGCTGCTGCTGTTGGCGATATCATCTTGACCTTAAACAAGGGAGTTAAAGTGTGCACATTGATCCGATCTAGAAACAAATAAGAAACAAAAAAAGAAAAAAAAGAGAAGATTGAATGTGGTGAAAATTCCAGACGATATCTTATTGTACGTCATGACCAAGTCTCGAATCAGAATGGCTTTTAATTGAGTTCCACTTTTCCTCCGCCGCTCGGCACTTATTCTACCTCACACGTCAGAGACTAAAGGGTCATCGGAGAGAGCCAGTGAGAGTGAGTGCCCTTAGAAGGCCCTCCATTACCACCACAAAGATACTGTATCTCTCTGCAAGGTAAGACGCACACATCAGGATGCATTAGTGTCCAAACCACTCTGAGAAAAAGCTCTGGTGTTTCTGTTGGAACACTTTGCTCTAAATGACCTCCATGCCTACGAGTGCTTAAGTGGCAGACCATGCTAATTATTTACACTAGACCTTATTCCATTTGGACAGTGGGGTAATTCCATACACTGTTCTGTGTGTTCCTCAGGCCACGTCCACCGCGAATCAATACCATTATGTCGCTTATTAGTTCAGGAGACTCGAGGTCTGACCGCACCACCGCTCTTTATCACCCTTCACTACAATACGGGCCTATTGTGCTCCCCTAGTGCGCTTTTATTACATCTAATTACGCTGTTTTATGCTTGACCTTAACTGTGCATGGCGAAAGAGTGGGAATATTTGCAAACCAACTGTTTGATTTTGCTGGCAGAGAGGTGATTTGTATAGAGAAGGTCAGAGCAGTTTATTTTGCAATTGAGTAGAAAGAGTGGTTGGGTGCTAGTTATTGCTGCCCTATGTTTTTTTTTGTTCCCAACACCGCCGTGTGCCAAGTCTTTGTTATAACCAGCCTCCTTGAAGAATCCCCTGCATCTTTTATTTCACGCGTTTGTCAAGCAATCCGTGGAGTGTGGGGCTTGTAATTACTACCTCGTACTTATTGGTTATCGAATATCAGGCACAAAGCTATAAACATCTCGGCGAGAACAATGGGAAAGACGCAGGCTGTCTCGGATTGTTATGAGTGTAACTGGAGACAGCTCGCATTTTAAAGCACTACATCTGGACCAGTGTGCGCTCTTTGACAGCGAGCAGAATGGTGGATTGTCAAGGCTGGGATCATGTAATTATGTCTTTTTGTTCGGCGGCGTGTGATTTGCGGAGCGCCGGGCGACGCGAGAGGCCGCAGGTAGAAGTGGGACGCTTTTCTTCTTGTTTTTTAATGACAACTCCAGAGCTATGATGTGTGTTTAAGTAGCATACCTCGCTGCTTTCCAAATCCACGTTTTTGAAAATATTATTTGCTTTAATGAGCGCACCACTCATTTTTGCTGTTATGTAATTTCTTTTTTTTATAGTGCTATTAGGTGACAGAGTGAATGGGGCCGATTCATCACAGGGGCCCATCTGTGTTCCTCATCCACCTCTGTTTTGGAACAATGTCCTTCACGGCTTATGGCAGGTAACGATGGTATAGTGGCAGTTACAGTCAAATGGCCTGACCTACTGTTATTTGCTGGTTATTTACGGATTTTTTTTAAATGTAGGCCTAAAGTTCGACTGCATATGGTATGTTCATAGTTGTAGTATTTATAAAGAGAGTAAAAACTAGGTATACCATATGAAGGCAGCATTCAATCCATACAATGTGCAATGTCTGTGCACATGTAATGCATTAAATATAAATGTTCAGTGTTCTGCCTCAACACAATGAGTCAGTTTGAGAACACGCGTCTGACTTGGAAACGCAATTGTTTGTGTTGAACAATAACACTCATTTCTCGTTCCACCGAGTTTGTGAAATGTCAAACTGTGTGAAGTAGCCTACTGTAGTGTGAGGAACATAGTGTTTATCATGTTTTGGCACCGCAGGCCTGTTTGACATTTGCAAAGTAAACAGTAACAAACAGTATCTGAAAAAGAACAGGGTTAAATGTAATTGCCGTGTCCATGAAGCAACTGTGTCCTTATAAGTTTGACTCTGTTTTGAAATAGAAAACAAGTTAATATCAATATAAAATGCTGATTTATTTTTATTCATAATTCTTGTACTGTTGTATTACAAATCCAGACAACAACATATTTAGTCTTGGGTGCCTGATTTTCAAACTGTAAAAGATATAAGTACATACATAATCTAACTTTGTAATCACACGCACTAGAGCAGCTTTTTCAGACGGTGAAGTGAAGCTCGGGTGGACCACCCAAGCGCAGCCAATCAGAGCGCTGCTTCTTGCTCTTACTTCGGGGTTTACAAGAAAAACAATACAATATTATTAGCTGCAGACAGGGTGCAGTGGTCTCATTTTGTCACAAAATACTGCTTTTACAATCTAGTCTTGAGGAAAACACAAAATTCCATCATTTACACAAAATAAGAAGTCAGGTACCCCAAATTTAAAGGAGACACATTGTGTAACTTTTAACCATGTAATGATGTGTTCACTCAACATTAACTTTCTCTGTTTTATTTCAATTAATTCATGTTTGAGTATCCTCCATTTGAGGCTTGAGTGCTCAGAAAATGTCTGTTTTCCCCTACCCCCTTTCTCTGCCCACTTCTCTGTACTTACTTGTGATTATTCAAAACGTTCCGACTCCTGGTCATACACGTAGGGCTCACAAATGTCACCAACAAAACACATGTAAAAGACAATCTGCTGCTTGTTACGCTCAATGTCACTATGTCACTTTATTTGGGGCAATTAGTTAAGCAACAAAATACACAGAAACTTTTACAAGTACCTAATACAACACATGTGCATATCCAGCAACGACAGGGCAGGTTAATATCAGTTAAAATGGTGAGTTTTCTACCCTGATCAGCATTTAAAATATAAATAGCTGCTGGAATAAAACGAGTTCTATTACTCCTCACAGTGGGAAGTATGAAACTAGAGCCAGAGGGAAGGAAACAGAAGTCACTGTGAAGAGGATGAGCATCATTGGACAAGATGCTCATAGCCTTCCTTTTCACTTGTCTAGAGAAAAGCTCGGAGAGAGATGACTGCTTGGCTCCCAATATCACGTCCTCAATTTTGCTGAGTGATTTTTTTTCCTCTCATGCTGAGATTTCCATACCAGCACAGTTGATGCAGACTCAACACAAGATTTATTAAACAAAGTCCACCTGAAAAAAATAAGTTTTCTAAAGCAGAAAAATGCTGCTGACCCTTGCACAGCACATCTGTATTGTCATTAAAGTTCAATGTGCCAGGGGAACTTGTTGCACTTCCTCCCCTTTGACCAAGGTGACTCTGGGTGGTGTGACCTTTCTCCTAAAGTCAACAGACATACGTATCATTCGTCTTAGTGATATTCCATTTTCGAGACCACTGTACCATGTCCTTAACAACAGAACCATGGTCCTTTTCATCGCCAAACAAAAGACTGATGATGACAGAGCCGTCCACAAATGTGCCGGTTTGAGTAGTGGCTACGACATTTGTATACAAAATATGCAAAAGTGACAAGAGCACACAATCCTAGAGAGCTCCTGTAGAAGAGGCCAAAACATCTGAGAAACACCTGTTCACTTTCACTCTCTGTGAACTCCCAGTTAAAACATCAAAAATCCAACCAACCACAATCAAGTCCAATCATATCAGTTCTGCAGTTTAATCGACCGGTTTCTATTATTAAGCTTTTTGATGAATATTGTAGTTTACGATGAACAAAATGCAAAATAATGATCTCTGTATGTTTTAGTTTAATGATATGTCTTATTTAAATACCGTGTTGACAAAGTGGTTTATTGACCTCACTATAACTACCGGTAAATGTAATAAAAGGAATATTATAATGCCTTATTGCCATAGTTTTGTTAATAGTTAAGCATTTGGTACACAGCAGCTGCTCCTCTCTCCCAGCCCCAGCTCTAAAGGACATTTGTGGGAATTCGAAGCATCTCTAGTTTATACATATGTTTCCAAATTACAAATCATAGGAAATCATGTTTTTAAGTTACTTACAGGTAAATGGCTGAATCTGCTTTCCAAAATGTCCTTGTTTGTAAAAGCAGCCCTACAGGATGTTTACCTGTACTCCTAGCGACTATAAAGTTGAAATGTCAACACAATCTTTGCTCAGCTGTCTATATAAAAAAATCCAAGCACATTCTGTCATTTTAATTACCCCAGTGACCGTACACTGAGGCAGTATTAACAAATTACACCGCGTGCTCAGTAAATCTGCCATGCGTTTTCCATTTTTCCATCATAAACTACTGAACAGTTACAGTGTGTTTGAAAAGTCTGATGATATGTGTCTATGTTTATATTCGGGGAAAAGCGACTAGCCGGAGTTTAGATGAGTAAAATGTCTCCGCTTTGTTTTTGAAGGCTGGGGTTTCGAGGCACACTTGCGTCCACTCTCGCATGTCCTTGGGGTGCAATGCAGTTGAAAGCAATACCACTCTATGCGTAGTGGAAAGGACCGGGGGTGTTTTGAATAGCGAAGGGAAAAGACAGACAGGATTTTATGGATGGGAATAGGATGTTAATTACTTTGTCTGTGTCAATAGTTTATAATATTTTCCAATTGTTAGGGCATCTAAAACGCAACACCTACACAATATCTTCTTAATGGAGAGATTATGCTTTTCCCCCCGAAGTAGAATTGAGTAGTATTGAACTATAACATATGTAGCTCATCATTTTACATTTTGTTCATTGTAAACAGCTGTAATAGTTGCCTTCTTGTTCAAAACTAAGCCCCACCTCTTCAGAGTGACATTTCACATTTTTTACAGGTTTTTATTTTTGAAAAGTGGCTACGTTTTAAAACCTTAAATGTGTCACTTGAAGTATACATTTTTCATTAAATCACAACTAAGTACAGGGATGTGGGGGCGGGGTAGGTGAAAGGAGGAATATTTAATAATATCTAAATTATATAAATATATTAACAATTTGTACAGCCACTCAATAAATTATGTTAAAAATAAATGAGAGGGTAATTTTGTTTTGACTGACAAAGAATGGGAAGATGTAAATACATCCCGATGGAGGACCATAAAATCACAGGTTTGGAAACAATTCTGTTGGAAAAATGTATCACGTTTTAATCCGTCATGTCAAAGTGCCCCATATTTACAAGGAAATGCTAACTGCTGGAGACTCGGCATCCCACTCGATTTCAGTTGATTATTTTTGGGCCTGAAAACTCCAGTCATGGACACAATAAATGATACTTCTAGAACATTCTTCTGGCTGCAGGGAAAAAAACACCACTAATGACATAAATTAATGACACAAACTCAACCAACAATTAAGGACTGGATGACATTATTATTGACATTCGAAAAAATTTGATTCAAATTTAAAATTGACAAATTTATTAGACTTTGGTCCAAATGGGACAATTTGACTGGACTACATCTTTAGGACTACTTATATTGTTTGTAAGCTGTCTCTCTGTGTGTCATTATGTGTTCTGATGGCGATATAAACTGGGGAATATGACAACTGGCCATGTTCTCCTCTAAAATGGGTTATACAATAACGTGGCTGATCCCATTTCACTATAGGTCAGAGGGCAGTCGAGTGACCAGGATTTAGCCCAGACTAAGGGCTAAACTTAGACCATGTGCAGGGGTGAATGCAGCAAACGAGTTACGCTTGTCTTGTAGTTATGAAGAGTCAAGGACAGGAAGTTCGCCATATGCACGGTGCAATATAATGGACACTATTCATTTCAGGATTCAATTAATAACGTTTTCATATCTTATGAATCATGCTGGTATCAGGTTTCACAAGGATAATTGAATAATTATTGATTTGCACTTAAATATCACAATAATTACAACATTGACTTATCCTTCAATAAAATACACTAGATAGAATATATTATAGGGCTCATTATTTACTGTTTGTACATTGTGTTACACTAGTAGTGAACGTTATGCATTTTATTTTTGTTACGATACAATTTGAGCAGTTGATTGTCAAATAACCTCTTCTACGGCTAAGTATAGATACTAACTAGTACTCATCTGTCACAGTCCATACACAGTCCATCTTGAGCAGTTTGTCCTTTCTCCCGAGTCTTACTATCGGAAAATCGTACTGGCCGTTTGGAAAAGGGACAGGGTGGGAGTGGATTACTTCTCACAGCTGTGCAGACGCATTTCTAAGGAGCCGCCACTCAGAGGTCAGTCCCATAGCAGACTCGCTCGGGCCTTTTAAATCACTCATATGTCAAGGCTGCGAATAGCCAACCAACCGGCTCAATTAACACTGAAATGCTCCTGAATCTTTGTCCTTCTGCCGCCCGTCACCACCTCCTGCGCAGGTGTCTCTGATGTAGCGGGACACGAGATGAACCCGACCCGCAACCGACTGGGACGACCCACGTTAAGGTCCCCTATCAAGCTATAGTCGCATAACTTCAGCCTGTACTCACTCGCTAGAATCCCTCCCGGGCCTATTTTAGTACATCACATCCTGGCAACGCACATGGGAAAACAAGCCCCCCGTCCGTGCTATCAGTGTATCCAGTGTTGTCTGCCTTTGCACTGTTCCGGCCTCGTCTGATGTCGGAGCGGGGCAGAGCAAAAGATGCCCCAGATAACTGAGCGATGGCGGCTCCTGATAGCCGGATAACTTCAGCATGTGTTTTGGCAACAGCAAGACATTTAGGTGTTGATGACTGTGCATTCTTCTCAGAAATCTGCAAATTGTCAATAGTGTGGGCTGTCGGGTTTGTGAATTATTCTCAACATGAATCAAAGTATAAAATGTAGAAGTTTGGTGTTGTTGCAATGACATAATGAGGTTGATATGATTCTTTATTTTGACTTGAAATCAGCTGATGCCTCAGTCAAAAAGGGCAAGTGATGAGGGCTTCAACAATAGAACTCTTCAGCATCTTTGTGCTTCAGCAGCCATGATAGACAGCCGCCGTCTAAGCTGATTCGTGCATGAGATGTCAATGTTGAGTGCAAAACGTATGCATAGATTTTCTTCATAAAGTTCTAGACATATCTGTGGCTTTTGCATAATGTGACAGTGGCATTAACTGTGGTGGTTCTGAAAGTCAGCAAATAGTTGAATTAAGTGTGTGAGCCTTAGGAAGTTTAAACCAACTATTTCCTTTGGTTTCATTTGTGTCCATTTGAGTCATAGAATTAGAGAGAGTGTGCACTTTTTCCTCAAATAATTGTCCAAAACAGCATATGTAATACAAGCAGTTCAATTATTTTATCAATATATGAAACATCACTGGTGCATTTAGACTAACCTGGAGAGCAGACCGTGTTCCTGTTTTATGTAATGTCTCATGTTGCTATTTTTGTGGTCAGCCTAAAATATTTGGTGTAACAAATGGAGTACTGACCACAGTGTTGTTGTTGGGGTACACAGTGGGGTTTGGACTGTCGAGTATTTAGATAATGCAACTTTCATACAAAAATCCATGTGGTGCATGTGAGATCTACCACTATTTGGTTTGACAAGAATATCTGCTGTACACAATCATGTTGTCACATTCCATCTTTCCTTTCACTGATAAAATACAAAATAACCACTAAATATGTGTGAGTTTTATTCACAGTGGACACAAACTCCTCACTGAGTGACGGTGTTCTGCAAATAGACATTGCATTATCACCTCTCCTACCTGAACAAATATTTAGTGATACAGTTACCGTCAGTACTGGCTGTTGATGGGACCCAGGTCAGGGACCCTGCATGCTACTTCCTGTTTTATCTTGTGATCAGTTTTATCAGTTTGTGTTTATCAGATTCAGGACAATCCTCCAGTGTGGCTCCAGGAAGTCAGATTCACCATCCATGTTTAGCTTAGAGTTTAGTCGAGGGATTACCAGCGATAACACAGAGTTAGCCAAAAGGTACATGCTCTCTCTAAGGGTTGGTTTTTGCTTCCAATTCGTCTGAACTTCTTCATTCCTTCAGATGTTCTCCTCGCAATGATTTATGTGACTGTCATTTCTGTAGTTTATCATTAGAGCTATCAACATCTAATAAAGGGACCAACCGTCTGATCCTCTGCTGCTGCCATCAGCTTCAATACGGTCACGCTCACAAGACTGTAATGAGATGTTGTCCCTTTTTTTTAGACCAAATATATAGGCTTGTTTGTTTTGTTTGTAGAAATTTGTCTCCTGCATTTGACCCACTTCTTTCTGCCAGATATGATTGGTTTTGTTGCGCCAACCGTTCAGAAAAGCAGGCCACAAAGGGAAAAGCCATTGCTCTTCATGTTTATCTCATTGTAAATTGTCCTAATAAATAAATAAATAAATAAAATATGATGTATGTTTTACAAATGCAACCTAAGGCACCTGAACGCCTACAAACAGTTCAGGTTTGCGGATCACACTTAAAGTTGAAGTAATCTTGATGATGTTTTGTACCCTTTCCATTCAACAGCTACATTTCCAAAGTTATTAACAATCACAACCGTCCCAATCATTGAAAACAGAAATACCATTTGCTAAATTCGATTGCAAGCTGTCAACATGACCCCAGCTGAAGAGAGAGAGAGAGAGACGCACAGACGGAGACTGTTTAATGATGATGATGAAGCCCAAATACCTCATACCATTTGTCATGTTTTCAAGTGTTCGGCCATCACAATTACATACTGTCAGCTGGAGGCCTGTGGAGCGAGACAGAGTGGGACAGGGCCAGAGCCAATGTCTGTGTGCATGCCACAGAGAGTGCGAGTGACACATGTTCCACAGAGCCAGCGAGGCCCGACACATGGCGCACCAAACGATAGATAAAGACAGAGGAGCCGTGGCAGACCGGGCTGTGAGAGGAGGCTGCAACAGTTGAGACGTCTGGGGGGCTGAGGGGGGCTGAGGGGGGCTGCGGGGTGCGAGGGAGAAGCTGCAGGACAAGCGCGGGGATATCGGCTATCTCTGACCCGCCAATGCCCTTCCTCCTGCATCTGCCCTGGCACTGGGATGTCCTATTTATAACCTGTGGAGAGATGAAGGAATCAGGTGGAGTCTCCTCTGGACACGGGCCAGTTTTGAAGGGTGTGTGTTAATGTGGAGATGAGTGTGCATGTGTTTACAAGGCTGCGAAGTTGGCATATACCGTGAATGTCTAGCTGATAAGGACTGATATGCACAGGATGTAGAGGAACAAAAACTGAAGATAGAAAAAGAATGAGGTGCCGCTCGTGCTTGAGTGGATAGCACATGTGCGGTGTGAGTTTGAACCTGACAATATACTGCACTGTCCTGTCATATAAAGCTTAAACAAGTTATATGTAATGCACTTTTTGGATGTTCTGAGAGTATGATGCAAATAAAACACATAATTCCATCAAAAACAAAATCAATGTGAAATAAAGAAGGCTTAATCACTTGAAGAGAACTGGTTAGCAACTCTAACTGACGGTAAACAACTAGTTTGTGTTAGTTTCAGTGTAGGCAAAACATCTTCACTCTCAACCTTTGACAAAAAGTAGATGTTCTCTTCTAACTAGTCTAAAAATGTGCTGTTACATTGCTAACCAACAAAATTGTCATCTGTAAAAATACCGACAGTGTACTATTTCTTATTTGGACCATTAAAAACCTTTCTGGGAAATTCTGTCCCAATCCAACCATTACTTCTGGAGCTGTTTGTGGCCAATAAACCAACCAAAAAATATCCACTATGAAAATATGAGGAGATCATTTATGATTGAGTTCAAGGTTTATTATTGATGGAATTTATTGACTGCAATATCACAGTCAAATCTAGAAAAATAACTTTGAAAAAAACACCAAATGCTGCCTTTTATTAACCAAAGCATGAACCAGTCCTGAATAAAAGGCATAAAGGTAAATTATAATCACATTCCATCATCATTAACATTAACGTCTTCTCAATCGCAGCTCTTTACCACCTTTTAAACAATGTCATTTGGCATGCGGTTTGCCACGAGGCTATCATGACCGAGGTGTAAGGCTAAACCTGCGCTAACACTGGATGGCTAATGGGCTCATCCATCACACAGGAAATGAGACGGGCTCCCCCCCCGCAACGAGCCCAGACACACTCACAACAGCCCCCAAATTATGTCCAAGCTCTCCAACCAGGCTATCCTCCCTTTATTATTCTTTGTAAAACAAGGGGGCCCTTTTTTAGTCCACTTAATGTATTCAGTGTCTCATTTCGGAATAAAAAGTGAAAAGTGAAAAATGAATCGTGAGGAGTGAGAAGGTCGTTGTGGTCTGCAGGCTCCAAACCTCAGAAGCAGCCTGTGTTTGAGGCCAGAGGAGGCCCATTCACTCTCGGCTCGGTCAGGCTTTGACACGGACAAAAACACATATCCATCAGGAGCACAGTTTACACAACCCCGGCATTCCTACGTTTTGTAATGTGTGCACTACCGTTTTAGAAGACAGCATATTTTTGTATGAAATTTAGCAGAACTTGGAGCTGTATTCTTTCTGATGAAGGGGCCGTGGAAGTCATGTTTGTACCTTTTATTTAGTTGAGTTAACAAAGGTTTGAAAGAGCACAAGGGACAAGAGTAGCATTTGTTCAATATCAGCATTTAAATTAATTTCTGCTTGCAGTTAGTTACTCATAGCTGTAACTTAAAGGCCTTTGTACTACATGTGGCAAAAATATTCTGAAATGAAATGAAATATCTATTTGGAGCACTGCACTAACTACATTTTGAAGCATGTTTTGTGGTGGATTGTAAAGATAAAGCAATGCAAAGAAATGTCCATTCTTGAAAAATGTATGCCTTGAATAGGTCAATTGCACATAGATGTTTATTCATTCATTAAAATACAATTCTTCCTAAAATAATTCTGTACAAAGCACGTTCACATTTGCAAAAACATAAATCCCATATAGTTCCATAAGAGTGCAAAGATGACTTCAAATGATTCAGATGTATTGAGCTTAAACTAAAGTAGAAATGTTATGCTTTTTCAGGTACTTGGTCTATAACTATAGACACTAGATCATTATTTTACACTTTGTTCACTGTAAACTGTAATATTGATCTAAAATGGCTTAGTAATTGAAACAGGTTCATTGACTTCCTGTTCAAATCTGCACAACTGATAAGCCCCACCTCTTTATTGTGGCATTTCACTGTAACATGACATTTTAGAACCTTACATGCATCACCTGGAGTCTCAATTTT
Source organism: Eucyclogobius newberryi (assembly GCF_026437365.1). NCBI lineage: Eukaryota > Metazoa > Chordata > Actinopteri > Gobiiformes > Gobiidae > Eucyclogobius > Eucyclogobius newberryi. The sequence continues at coordinate 15,394,608 of NW_027315724.1, read as the reverse complement.
TCCAACTAATTGCAACTAGGTAAAGGGAAGTGGGCGGGAATAGGTGGTAGGTTAAAACAGGAATTTTCTGAGCTTTCAATTCCCAAGCACAGCACAATACAGGATCACTCAAAGGTGCATGAACCAATCAAAACACAACTTTGAGTAGAATAATGATGAGGAAACATCATTGTAACATGTTAAAAGCTTGTTTAAGTTGATTTTGCATTATGTGTCCCCTTTAACGCTTAAGAATACCTCTTTGTAACACTGAATCTATTGGGAAAGTACTCTGATCGGGAAAACGGAACCACCTTCTGATGGTAAAAGGTGTCTTTGATTCAGTCTACCCAGAAGACTGCGTGTTTTCCTTAGGTAGGTGAATGTAAAAAAGCACAGGTTCCCAAATTACTGTCAGTCAAAGACGTTCTTTCTCTCGCGCGCGCCGCCAGCCCCGCAGACTCCGGGCCCTTCCTGCCTCCACCAGCAGCAATGGGGGCTTTCTCTTGTTTCCTGGTGCTGGCAGCGCTGGATAAACACACAGGCTTCCCCTCATATAAAGGCTCAATTCTTCTCCATCATGTTTAAATATGGATACAAAGAGAAACTTGTATGATAATTTTTGGCATATGGTGGTGGGGGTCAACCGAGGGGTGCGTGTTTGCACAAGAGAGGGGGGGGAAACACCGGCGAGACAGAGTTGTGCCTTGTTCTTCAACTTGTCTAAGATTTAGAAGTTTTGTTTTATGCAAGACCGGACCGATGCCATCTTGACAAGAATGCGCGGAGAAGGTGAAGTTTAACAAACGCTCGCCTCTGTTAAACTCCTCGCTGATATGATAAGAGTGGTTGTGTTACACGCATGGAGATTAAACAACGACTCAATTGGTCAAAGTCAAGTCAAAGGTGATCACTTATCTTCCGGGGGTGGTGGGCCTTCGACAGTCCATCTCTCATCTTTGATTTTGTGCGATGCGGTAATGGAAAAGGGAGCCCCAATCTGGCTCATTGGTCGGAACATGCCAGAGATGATAGAGATAGGCTGGATGATAGTGATGGCCCGCCGATAGCCCCCAGATCACCTTACTGCCCCAGTGCCAACATAGCTGCAGCAAGGCAAGTGCAAGCCCCTGAGGAGAATGATGTTACCCTTCACGGATGCTTCAAAGGCGGCTGCAGCTTCCCCTCAAACACAAAGGAAGCCGCCAGCCTTGAAATACAAATGAGGGGCTGGTTTTAAGCTTATTGCTCTATATTTAAACGAAACTTGCCATTATAAAAAAAAAAAAAACATCCACGTTAGTATTTCACTATACAGTATGTTTGTCAGGGAAAGTTACAATTTGCAGTTTGTACCATTTGCAAAAAAAAAATTAAAGGGGACATATTAACCTTGTGAGAACAGCGTTTCCTCAGCATTATTTTCCTCAAAGTTGTATTTTGGTTGATTTAAGCATGTTTGAGTTAATCCTGTATCGTATTGCAACTGAGATTCGAGTGCTCAGAAAATTCTTGTTGCGACAATTTAGAGACTCTTGTAAAATACAGGGCAACACGACATGAATATAGTAACAGAAAAACGTAAAAACAATCTTTAATTTGAAGGAATTGAGGAATAACATAATGCCGAAATATACAATTTTGTTTGTTTGTACGTTGACTTTCTATGGTATGTTATCTCATCGTTATCGTGACTGGAAATGAGACAGGAAACCACAACATTGGTCAGTATCTGGCAATGGCGTTCAGGCTGTGAATGTGCTGATAATGCAGATTAGCAGCAGGTTTGGTATGTGACCGCGGAGGAGGTGGACGGAGGTGAAAAGCAAGATAAAACCAAAGCACAGTATGGTTACGTGTTAGGCTGAAAAATTCTGTATCTTAATAGCTAGCAGTCCGCTTATGTTTTGAGACTGGGGATGATTGGCAGGGGCAGTGCAGTTAATAAAGCCAGTCATTCTTCTCCCTGTCAGGATATAGAGTGCACATTCACCCATTGCCAACCGACTCAGCCAGGCCTCCGTTTGCTCAGGCGCACATATAAAATCCTGTTTCTTTTGCGATTGTCCCAAAACACAATTTGATATTTTAATCCCACTTTACCTTTACCAAGCCCCCCTCCTCCAGAACTTCCAACAAATCTGGAAAAAACAACACGTCAGATTTACATTCGGCTAAATATATTTCAATCTGATATATTCCAGTGTGTCTGGAATAAGCAGCGAAGCCCACATCACACAAAGTAAAATGACCTCAGAGGGAACTATTGACAACTGCGGCTATAGTTGGATCGCTGTACAAGATTTTCAGCTAGATAAAACGACAGTGGAGCTTTGTTAGCCACACCAACCCATTATAAAACCTTACAATACAACACTACACTGACCTTGTTTCAATATTTCACTGCCTTGATTACAATATTTGGCTGCAACATGTAAGAAAATAACAAACATATTATATATTTAAATACACAACTTATTACAAGCAAATAACTACTGTGAAATAGAAAATTTCCCAAAATATCAGTTATTGTTTTATCATTTTTGGCATGATGAATGAAAATGTCGTGGTTCATGATTTTGAGCAGGTGCATCAAGTCTTGCACTTTTACAAACATTTTTGGACTTTTGAGTATCTGTGTCTCCCAACAGAGGTTATTTTTGTAATCTTGCATCCCTCACCTGAAGCAGTATTATCTAAAGGTAACAGTTTTGTAAAATGTAGATGCCATATTAGAACCATATTAGATTTCTGACCTCAAGAACTTCCCGTGTGATTATGCATAGTACGGTTGCATTGCAGCATCCTCCTGCACAGAAAAGTATCCTTTGGGTCTCACATGAATGACTGAACCTCCTGCCCTCACGTAGAGATGATAGACTTAGGCTAAAGCTTAGGGAGGACGATAAAACGCCCCTATGCCAAACTGTACTACTGAAAACTGATCTGAGAGATAATAAGGATCTAAAAAACACTAATGTTCAGGTTTCAAGCTGCCAGGGCCTGACTCATAACAACCGCCTTGGTGCAGCGAGCATCAAAGCGGTTGCTTAAATGAATTAGACATGTGGAGGAGTGTGAGATATGGTAAGTGAGAAAAGCAGGAATAAAACACACCGGGCCTTTCGAGTGTTGCCAGAGAGAACGTTTTACCTTTTAGTCTGTGTGGTCAAATGTCTTTGTAAGCACCCTATTTCAATGAATCATCTTTTGATTTGGTTAGATATAAGCTGAATCATTTCAGACTCGTGATTTGTTTGGTACTTTGAGTTGGAAGAGTTTAGGTATGAATTTGAACTTTGAAAACATTTGAAGTAAAGTAGCTCGTCCAAAGTTAACAGATAACTTCAAATATGTTGTATGTAAACGTGTTCTCTGGAGCGGTCAAGGAGGCCTATTTATTTCCCTTGGTCTATAGTGGTTTTGTAACACATCTGGGTTGTAAGTAGCCAAACATGATCTTGTTTCATGATGAAGTCTTGTGCTAAAATAGAAACGACTTATGCATTACATTCAAATGACTTCATTACGCCATTTACCACACACAACTTGATAGACTGTAGTGCTTGATTAAAACTGGAACGAAAGATAGTCCAAAATTAGAAGTGACGTGAACCTGCAGGAATAAATAATCAAGCAAGATTTTACTATGATCATGATTAAATTCCCATTGTCAGCGAACATGTCGTGAGCAGCACAGTTTTCCTTAGTGCGGCTGGCAGCCCAGTCAAACACAAGCCACAGACACAATCACAACATGGTAATTGTCATAATGAGGCAGCTGCCGGGCTATTAACCTTATAAACACACAACTCTCACGTCTGGGCCAAACTGTTTACGGAACGCGTTACAATCCTCGGTTGGTGGTCTTCTTATGTGCAGGTAAATGGTGGGAAAGACCACTCATGTGAAAGAACTTCATTATTCAACAATGACTCATAATTTCCATGCTTAGTTTGAATATAGGAGACATGTTATGAGGTACTGGGTGGGCATCACTGGCACTGCCCTAATCTGGTTAAGGTCCTATCTGGAAGACAGGAAGTACTTTGTTGAAATTGGTAGCTGTGTCTCAGACCACATGCCCCTGACCTGTGGGGTGCCTCAAGGGTCAGTCCTGGGACCCCTTCTGTTCAACCTCTACATGCTGCCGTTAGGTCAGCTGATACGCAGCGAAAATGTGTCCTATCACAATTATGCAGACGACACTCAGATCTATGTTTCACTATCGGCAGGTGACTATGGACCAGTAGATTCACTCTGTCACTGCATCCAACAGATCAGTTTGTGGATGCAAAACAACTTTCTCCAGCTGAACTCAGACAAGACTGAAATAATCGTTTTTGGCCCACAGAAACAAAGAGAAAGTGTTAGCGGTCACCTCCAGAGTCTCGCTCTCAAACCTACAAATCAAGTTAGAAATCTGGGGGTAAAAATGGACTCAGACAAACATTTCCAAAATCAAAAGTATAGTGTCTAAATCAGATTTGGAGAGACTTATCCATGCGTTTGTCTCCAGTAGATTAGACTCTAACGGCCTGCTCACTGGCCTCTCCAAACGAGCTGTAAAACAGCTGCAGTACATCCAGAACGCTGCTGCTCGGGTCCTGACTAGAACCAGGAAGTACCATCACATTAGTCCTGTTCTCAGGTCTCTGCACTGGCTCCTGTGGCTCAGAGAATAGACTTTAAAGCAGCTCTGCTTGTGTACAAGTCTCTCCATGGCCTAGCACCAAAGTACATCTTGGATATGTTAGTGCCATATGAACCATCTCAGACTCTGAGGACTTCTGGGACTGACCGGTCTCCTGCTGGTGCCAGAGTCAGGACTAGACATGGACCGGCCTCCTGCTGGTGCCAGAGTCAGGACTAAACATGGACCGGCCTCCTGCTGGTGCCAGAGTCAGGACTAAACATGGACCGGCCTCCTGCTGGTGCCAGAGTCAGGACTAAACATGGACCGGCCTCCTGCTGGTGCCAGAGTCAGGACTAGACATGGACCGGCCTCCTGCTGGTGCCAGAGTCAGGACTAGACATGGACCGGCCTCCTGCTGGTGCCAGAGTCAGGACTAAACATGGACCGGCCTCCTGCTGGTGCCAGAGTCAGGACTAAACATGGACCGGCCTCCTGCTGGTGCCAGAGTCAGGACTAAACATGGACCGGCCTCCTGCTGGTGCCAGAGTCAGGACTAAACATGGACCGGCCTCCTGCTGGTGCCAGAGTCAGGACTAGACATGGACCGGCCTCCTGCTGGTGCCAGAGTCAGGACTAAACATGGACCGGCCTCCTGCTGGTGTCAGAGTCAGGACTAAACATGGACCAGCCTCCTGCTGGTGCCAGAGTCAGGACTAGACATGGACCGGCCTCCTGCTGGTGCCAGAGTCAGGTCTAAACATGGGGAATCTGTGTTTCAGTTTTATGCAGCTAAAATCTGGAACATTCTTCCTGAAGATGTGAGACAGGCTTCTACTCTAAAAATGTTTAAATCTAAGCTAAAAACAGTTTTGTTTAGCTGCGCATATGACTTAAAGGATTTTCTTTTCACTCTTCTCTTCTATGTCTTAAACTGCTTTTAATGCATTTTTTTTCCTGTTGTGGGAAGCACTTTTAATTGCCTTGTATACGAATTGTGCTATACAAATTAAACCTGGCTTGCCTTGCCTTACACGTGATTACAGTTTGTTACACACTGATCTACATTCTGGTACATGTTTACCGGTTGTTAAAAACCTTAAATACATTCTGTTACATGTTATTACCGGTTGTTAAAAACCTTAAATACATTCTGGTACATGTTATTACCGGTTGTTACACAGTGCATGACGTATTTAGAAGGTCATGTGTCTTCAATGAAGTAGTACCAAACAGTTATAAAAGAAGGTATATGCTTCAGATACGTAGTATTGAACTCTAACATGAGTACATCTAACATGAGTACATCTAACAAGAGTACATCTAACATGAGTACATCTAACAAGAGTACATCTAACATGAGTACATCTAACATGAGTACATCTAACAAGAGTGCATCTAACATGAGTACATCTAACAAGAGTACATCTAACATGAGTACATCTAACATGAGTACATCTAACAAGAGTACATCTAACATGAGTACATCTAACATGAGTACATCTAACAAGAGTGCATCTAACATGAGTACATCTAACATGAGTACATCTAACATGAGTACATCTAACATGAGTACATCTAACATGAGTACATCTAACATGAGTACATCTAACATGAGTACATCTAACAAGAGTACATCTAACATGAGTACATCTAACATGAGTACATCTAACAAGAGTACATCTAACATGAGTACATCTAACATGAGTACATCTAACATGAGTACATCTAACATGAGTACATCTAACAAGAGTACATCTAACATGAGTACATCTAACATGAGTACATCTAACATGAGTACATCTAACATGAGTACATCTAACATGAGTACATCTAACAAGAGTACATCTAACAAGAGTACATCTAACATGAGTACATCTAACATGAGTACATCTAACATGAGTACATCTAACAAGAGTACATCTAACATGAGTACATCTAACATGAGTACATCTAACAAGAGTACATCTAACATGAGTACATCTAACATGAGTACATCTAACATGAGTACATCTAACAAGAGTACATCTAACATGAGTACATCTAACATGAGTACATCTAACATGAGTACATCTAACATGAGTACATCTAACAAGAGTACATCTAACATGAGTACATCTAACATGAGTACATCTAACATGAGTACATCTAACATGAGTACATCTAACAAGAGTACATCTAACATGAGTACATCTAACATGAGTACATCTAACATGAGTACATCTAACATGAGTACATCTAACAAGAGTACATCTAACAAGAGTACATCTAACATGAGTACATCTAACATGAGTACATCTAACATGAGTACATCTAACATGAGTACATCTAACATGAGTACATCTAACAAGAGTACATCTAACATGAGTACATCTAACATGAGTACATCTAACATGAGTACATCTAACAAGAGTACATCTAACATGAGTACATCTAACATGAGTACATCTAACATGAGTACATCTAACAAGAGTACATCTAACAAGAGTACATCTAACATGAGTACATCTAACATGAGTACATCTAACATGAGTACATCTAACATGAGTACATCTAACATGAGTACATCTAACAAGAGTACATCTAACATGAGTACATCTAACATGAGTACATCTAACATGAGTACATCTAACAGGAGCAGACCATTTTTAACTGTGAACAGCAAAGGAGCTCAACAGTGACCGCTCGCCGCTTGGTTCAGGAAGTACATTTTCCATTCATTTTTCCCCATAGGGATTCTGAACAAATATATTTATTAAATGTTTGAAAGCTTGCTCTGGGCTAATCAGCTATGTGGTATAATGAACACAAGATCTATAATTGTATTTAAAATCTGTTTCTGAAATGTAATGTAAACCACTACTTTGGCCAAATTTAAAGTTTGGACCGAAAACAACCATATTATCACATAACTGCTTAGCTAATGCTGTTCTTTTTAATATGTGACTTTTTCTAAAAATTCTAAAATGAATGACAACTTTGAACTGGGTAGGACTGTTCAGCTCCATATTCATCTAAAATGGCTCAATAACTGAAATGGATCCATTGACATTTGTTTGTTTTTTTCCGGCAAAAAGGGATACATCTCTGAGAACTAAATATATCTCTTAAAGTCTTGCTTCAAATAATCACAACTAAGTACAGGGATGTTGGCGGAGATAGGGGGTAGGTGAAAGCAGGAATTGTCTGTGCACTTGGACTTCAAATGAAGGACAGGATTACTTAAACATGCATGAATTAATCAACATGCAACTCTGAGTAACTGAGTAAGTTAAGGTAACACTATTGTAACATGGTTACAAGTTGGTCTTACACAATATGTCTCTTTTAAAATGGTTACAACAAAAATATTAAATTCATATTCATAAACTTGGCATGGTTTATATGACGTGGTCCTTTCTGGCTTCAAAGTGCAGGACAAAGTGATTCATGTGCAAAATGTTATACATAATAAGTCAGACCCTTAAAATATGCACACCTTTCACTATTAAAAGACACTACATTCATCTTTTCCACATCTATCTCCTCAGAATGGCAGTGGAATTGCTTGATTTTGGGAAAGCTGCCACTGTATACACATTAATCATGTACTTGAACCTGAAGAGATCCAGAGCCACACAGGATGAAATGAAAATATTGATCACTTTCTCCATAGGGGCATAAATTACATTATAGTTTATGCATAACATATGTCTGGATGTACAGTGTGCTTCTTGGTTAATCTGACAAAACAATCTATTATTGAGTTTTGTGGAGATGTATTTTTTGAAAAGTGATATGCAGTAGATCTGGAACCCCTTGATTTATTTAATCTGATTTATGGTCAGTAGTTTGCCAAGTACAACCATTCATCTAAAGATTATTATATTGTTATTATGATTTACTTATTATTATTTTTGTTTCTCTTTTGTTAGTTTTCATCTTTATCTCTGTTACAAAAAATATTTCAGGTACATTAGGTCATTTTTTATTTGTTCTACCACAATCAATATATGCTTATATTTTTTGACAACATTTATGGTTAATTATAAACTAAAAAAACACTAATTCATTTACTGTAAAAATACAATAAATTGCATACATTTTCCGCTTTTTAATGTCCACTATAGGACCTAGATACACTCAAAAATGTGACTAAATTGTAACACCTCTGGGATATCCTCCTTTTTTCCACTTTCTTCTGTTAACAACACATGGTCATGATAGAAAAATGTGCTGAAAAATGTTAAGGTGAACTATTGTGTGATGTGTGACCCCCATGCTACTACTTACGTCACGAGGTAAGAACAAATTACGACCCCTGGGCCCCCAAACACATTCAGACAGTTGTGTTATGTGAACCATACAGCAATTTGACATCTTAAACAGTGCTGTAATATGAACTTGTCTCTCATACGTGCGCCATAATGTATCTTTTCAGCAGCACTTTGTTTTAAGCAGGCATGAGTTACGACGCATGCTCTCCGAGGGGGAAAGCTTTGGGTTCCACGGGTGTCATTGTTTTGTGATTTACTGCACGTGTCTCCTGTGTGTTCCCAGCCAACTCCAAAACCTGAAGAGGGCTCTGGGCCAATCAGGAGCCAGAACGCTCCGGGGTCATTTGTGTGGGACGCTGCCCCGTGGGGAGCCGTACTGATGTCTAATAAAGCTCCGGCCTGTCTGAGAGGACAGGGGCCAGGCTCTGTGGTGGAGACTCAATCTGTCATGGCCGTTCAGTGGGGCCGTAAAGTATTCCTCACAAGACCCTGTTTGTGAATGAGCCGCTACTGCCTCTGACTGAGCACATTTATAGGTCAGTAAGGTTACAGTGGCTCAGCTTTGTCAGTTTGTATTGTAATAACCTCTTAAAGCATGTTCCTATCACAAATTAAGTCAATAGAAGTGTAAGATAACTAAGAAACTCTTGTATAAGCTACATATGCCCTTGTACACCTACTGTCAGAAGCTAAACTGACAATTCTGTTATACAAAAGTGACCAAGTGTACACGATGAAAAACATACAGCACTTATTATGCTTATTTAGGTTTTTAGATCCATGGGTAGACTTTGACAAACTTTACTGATCCACATTTTGATGAGAACAGATAGTGATATAGTATTTTTATAGTATTTTTATGTCTATTCAAGTTCACCTTTTTTTTAAAAAATCTGAAATCATTCCAAGTATCCCCTGGTTGGAAGAATACAACCAAAAACAAAATACAGTAGGCCAACTTTCCTCTCCACCAAAGCGTGGGCACTTAAGTCTCAGGCTAACCGTGAAGCACAGATTTAATGATGCAATTCTCACTCTGCTACATGCCATGTCCTCCTCCCAATAAGATATGCCAAATGTCAGCTCTAATTAAATATGCTTTAAAATATTAGCTAGTATTTTAGAACCATCTTTCAAATTTGTGTCAACTTAGTCATCGTGGTTGTCTTTGAATATGCATGGATCAGAAATAATGCACCAGCTGTCAGTCTCGCTTACGTCAGAATTGCCACTTTCAACTTCTTACACGTACTGAGGAGCTTTGGTGTTCAAAAACTTCCCTGTGAACACCAAATACTTTAGCCAGTAAAGGCAACTTAGTTCAAGGATTCCTACTGTGTTTCAGTAGTTCGGATCCCTGCCATCCACAACACTTACTGGAAATGAGACGAGTTTGATGTTCCCTTAGGCCCCCAGCTCAAGACATGCTCCACTTAAAGGAACACTTGACTTGATTTTGGACTCCATCCCCATGTGTTAGTCACAGCGGCAGCAGCTCTGTGTCCCTGTTATACTGTACAATGCACGGTGCAGCTGACTGAAGTGCCAGAAGTGCGCTCACATCAATGGACAGTGGGTGGACTACAAAGGGGCTTTGGCTCACCTCATTTTCTCCTCTCCCTAGCTTTAGGGGCCACCTCTCCACAGCATTGTGCTACTGTTGGAGCCAAAAAAAAAGCATTCCGGTGCAGGACAAAGCACAGCTGAACCAGGCCTTCTTTGTAGACGCACAGGTACAGTCGGCCTCATGACATAAAGTACAATAGACAAGAAAGGACAGTGAGACAGTAAAAACAAAAAACCTTCTGGGCAACACTTTAAAACAAGGTTCCTTAGTAAACTATTTATAAGGCATTAATAACTAATTAATAACTAACTAGTTATGTGTTATGTTATGAACTTATAAGGCATTTACAAGCATTTGTGGATGCTATTATGATTAAGCCAACAAAATAATAATAATAATGTTGCTAAATTGCTAAATTATTAACACAATGTTTGTAAGAGCATTACTAAGCTGCTTATTTTGCCTTTGTGCTCATAAACAAATACTTTGTGCTTATTAATATAAAAAAAAAATATCCTCCCAGAAAAAAATATAAAGACTTTTGGTGTACTTATACACCAAATAAATACATCCAATTCCCTTGAAAATAACGAAAGCAGCTTCATGACAGTGTTTGTACAGTGTGACTTCTGACTGGAAATCTCCATATCCTTATTTATGTGCCGGTGGTGGATTATGTCTCACCTGGGAGATGGCAGAATGGAGCCTGTGTGCGTGCTGCGTGCGTGGTGCTGTGCGTGGTGCTGCGTGCCTGGTGCTGCGTGCGTGGTGCTGCGTGCGTGGTGCTGTGCGTGGTGCTGCGTGCCTGGTGCTGCGTGCGTGGTGCTGCGTGCGTGGTGCTGCGTGCGTGGTGCTGCGTGCCTGGTGCTGCGTGCGTGGTGCTGCGTGCGTGGTGCTGGGCGCGTGGTGCTGCGTGCGTGGTGCTGTTCGTGGTGCTGCGTGCGTGGTGCTGTGCGTGGTGCTGCGTGCGTGGTGCTGTGCGTGGTGCAGGGTGCGTGGTGCTGGGTGCGTGGTGCTGCGTGCGTGGTGCTGTGCGTGGTGCTGCGGTGCTGTGTGCCTGGTGCTGCGTGCCTGGTGCTGGGTGCGTGGTGCTGCGTGCCTGGTGCTGCGTGTCTGGTGCTGGGTGCGTGGTGCTGGGTGCGTGGTGCTGCGTGCCTGGTGCTGCGTGCCTGGTGCTGGGTGCGTGGTGCAGGGTGCGTGGTGCTGCGTGCCTGGTGCTGCGTGCGTGGTGCTGTGCGTGGTGCTGCGGTGCTGTGTGCCTGGTGCTGCGTGCCTGGTGCTGCGTGCCTGGTGCTGGGTGCGTGGTGCTGCGTGCCTGGTGCTGCGTGCGTGGTGCTGTGCGTGGTGCTGCGGTGCTGTGTGCCTGGTGCTGCGTGCCTGGTGCAGGGTGCGTGGTGCTGGGTGCGTGGTGCTGCGTGCCTGGTGCTGCGTGCGTGGTGCTGTGCGTGGTGCTGCGGTGCTGTGTGCCTGGTGCTGCGTGCCTGGTGCTGCGTGCCTGGTGCTGGGTGCGTGGTGCTGCGTGCCTGGTGCTGCGTGCGTGGTGCTGTGCGTGGTGCTGCGGTGCTGTGTGCCTGGTGCTGCGTGCCTGGTGCTGCGTGCCTGGTGCTGGGTGCGTGGTGCTGCGTGCCTGGTGCTGCGTGCCTGGTGCTGCGTGCCTGGTGCTGGGTGCGTGGTGCTGCGTGCCTGGTGCTGCGTGCCTGGTGCTGCGTGCCTGGTGCTGGGTGCGTGGTGCTGGGTGCGTGGTGCTGCGTGCCTGGTGCTGCGTGCCTGGTGCTGCGGTGCTGTGTGCCTGGTGCTGCGTGCCTGGTGCTGCGGTGCTGTGTGCCTGGTGCTGCGTGCGTGGTGCTGCGTGCCTGGTGCTGCGTGCCTGGTGCTGCGTGCCTGGTGCTGGGTGCGTGGTGCTGGGTGCGTGGTGCTGGGTGCGTGGTGCTGCGTGCCTGGTGCTGCGTGCCTGGTGCTGCGGTGCTGTGTGCCTGGTGCTGCGTGCGTGGTGCTGCGTGTCTGGTGCTGGGTGCGTGGTGCTGCGTGCGTGGTGCTGCGGTGCTGTGTGCCTGGTGCTGCGTGCGTGGTGCTGTGTCCGGGGAGCGTGCACGTCTCTGGGCCCATGTGAACCTCCAAGAGCTGACAGGTAGTGTTTGTGCTCCCGCTGCTCACTGCCAATGTAAACCAGTCACTGTGCTGCAGTGTGCACGCGCCAACGCAAACAGCCCGGCGGCTGGTGGACGAGCTGTTTGTTTGGAGTGATCGCAGCCATTCAGCTTCAATAATATGACTATACCGTATTCATTTTATACTTTTATTACTTTTTTATATCAGACGTAGGAACATTGCCTCTATTCATTCAAAGTTTCAGGTCAGCTTTCAGTCCTCAACTTTTGAAATGTTTCCAACTTGACAGAAATTACAGAAGGTTGAACTTCGAGCACACTGTAGAAAACAATATACAGTAAGTGCCCTGTGGCGGTCTTTGCCTTAGAGTTTAAAGTCTATATGAAACGTTCTCCTGTTAGGGTAACCCCTTTGGTAAATATTTATCATAGTCTCACTTCTGTTAAGTGGCAATTTGTGAAGATTTTATGAAATATAAAAGTTGAAAATGACGTAGAGCTGAGTTCTAAACAGAATCCCTCTGTGATGTCATCAACATGCGACGATCCATCGAAAACAGAGACCTGGTCATGCCTGGTTTATACTTAACTGACAATTTTCTGACAAAATAAAGCTGTTATATGGTATTATTGTTTGTCAAATCATAACTATTGTGTAATTTATATGGATTTTGACTCAGTTTTCAGTATGGTTGCGTATCATATTTGCTGCCCATGTTCAACCAGGAAGTAACAATGTAAACTTGAATGGGCTAAATGTTTTGTAAAATCTTGTGTAGTTTAACCCGTCATTTGGACTTTAAGTTATTTTCTTTAAAAGACATGTAGTGATTGAATTTGTGACTCCAAATTGCCCCTTGAGAATGAACACGGATGTAAAGAACCCGCCCGACGCCCCAGGTCACTTCTGAGTACACCATTGCCTTAACTGTGACAGGTTTTTAATCCATATTTAGTGTCATTGTTTTGTTTAAAATTCCCTGAATGCAGATTTAGACTCTCAGTTTTGCCTTAATATTGTCCACTATGATCTGAATGAGAGAATGCTGGCGCGACTTCCCCTAACCATGAGGTCTTCCCCTCTGACCATAAAGGCCACTCTATACAGCTGTACATGTGTGACCCGCCAGTGGAAATGTCACCAGACTCTTCCTCGACATGTGCTCCTCTCTCCCTCTCTTTCAGCACATGCCTGTCTGTAGTGTAGGCCCGGTAGTAATGCTGCTGATTTATTCACTACATGCTTCCAGACATTTCTATATCCAAAGGATTTACATTTGTTTATTTTTTACTGTTTCAATTGGAAATATACTAAATTTAACATGTACATTTACATTTTAAGCCTTCTTTCTTATTGTTTGCCAAACAGATTCCATGGGTATGGGTGGCCAGTCGACTCGGCTGGTGGTCAGTGGCAACAGAAAACTTTGGGTCAAGTGTAGTGGCTATTTTAGCCCAAACTGTCTGCATACACACCAAAGCATTAAGGACGCCCGAGTTGACACTTTTTTAAATAGTAAACAACATTGTGGGCTTTGGTGTCACAGGTTTTGAGAGACTAACCAACTAGATGGTACAAATCCCTTTGCGAGCGACAGACATTATTTTACAGGCCTTCTCATTGATTATGCTACAAAGTTCTCAGGATGAACTGTTGACCAATCAACATTAATAATCTCTAGGCTGGGTGATATGACATTGAGACTCTAAACTTTTTGTGATTTGCAGTTATGTCATGAATAACTTTGTATTTGTCTTGCCTTTTGTTTGCTGTTACGGTGCGTTTCTTATCCCGGGTTCAGTTCTTATGTTTGGTCTTGATAAAGTCCTCTGGAGCACATGTGCGCATCGTCTCGGTGAAGCATACATGCAGGGGATTAGCACAATGATATGCGATAAAGTGCCCAACTGTTTTCCACACACTGCTCTCACGGCCACAAGGGCATTACAGTCGAATAGTGGGCAGACCGAAATAGCTGTGGAGATGGCGTCGTCGACAAAGTGTGACAAAGCGACATTGAGTGGTAAAAACACAGGAGGGGCAGAAAGCTGTGTGGCAGTGGCAGGAGCGACAGCCTGTGAGTGCGAGATGGCAGAGCGGGAGAGGGAGAGAAAAAAGGACCAACAAAGAACATATTGTACGTGCCGGGGCGCTAATCGTCTCCTCTAAGGCGGCCAGAGACAACAGGTCAGAGCAGTTTGACTCCCCGCAGGCTTCACCAAGCTTTCAGGCCACTTTGTGAGAGGAGAGGCCAGGCAGGGGGCACGGGAGAATGCGGCTAATGCCAACTTGAACTGCAACAAGTAGCACACCACCAAAGGTTGCTTTCCAGACAGGCCACAGTATCGGATAAGTGCAGTTAACATTGTGGATCTCTATAGCCTTTGAGAAAATATTCACAAATCATCCCAGTAATGCAGCAGTTATGCTCACACCAGCCCTGTTGAGAGCACACAACATCCGTTCAAAGGAAACAACAGCGGCGTCATGGGCCCCCACGAATGAAAAGATATAATGCCACTCCTTTGATGTTTACAAGACGCTGTGAGCTTATTTTGCGTTAACGGCCCGCGGGGCCATGTGAGCCGCGGCAGCTGCCCCGAGAACTCTCACCTACAGAGGACCAAAAGTGACAGCAAAGGATTGGAATAGCTGAAATGGCATTCTCTTGCATTATGTATTGGGTTTCCAATTAAACATGTTAAGTCCTAAAAATTCAAACCGTTCATTAAGGAAATATTCATAAAGGGGTACATTAACCCCAGCACCTAACCCTGACTGACCAGCAGAGTTATACGAAAGAAATACACTGTAAAGAAATATCAGGATCAAAATAAGAGAAGAATAGGCTATATAAATCATCTGTCTTTTTATCAACTTTGTAAAAACAGAATAAAATCATATTTAACTAGCGCAGTAACAGTTTATTGTTGAGCGAGCTCTTGCAGCTGACCAGTGTGGAGCGGGTGAGAGTACAGAAGTCCTCCTCCTCTCCTACAACCAGATTTCTCTAAATGTAGTGGGGTGTTTTTGAAACCTCTGTGTGACACTTAGTGCCACAAATGTGACTTTCAAACAAAAAAGATAAAGACAGAAATACATTTTTACATCTAATTACTCACTGTTTGGACTTTGATGTTTCGGACATTGCTTGTGATGATATATATTCTCAAAAATCATGCAATTATTAGAATAAGCCAGTGGTCGTGGTCTGGAAATCTAAAATGTAGCCTTGATCATTTGGCTGAAGAATTCTGTCATGAATAAATATAGGTAGATGATTTATTGGCTTTTCAAATAGAGCGGAAGCACAATAACGGCGAAAAAATATTGCAATTATTATGAACCATTCTTAAAACAAACGGGACGTATGGATTTATGAACATTTTTAGTATTTCTTGTGTTTTGGCTTTTGCACAATCACACTTACAATTCAGAACAGGAATGTATTGTTATTTGCTTTCATTACAACAATATTTGTAATAAATTGGAGCAGTATTTGCTGACCTGCAGTAAATTTAGATTTATTACACTGTTCAAAGGCAATAACCAGGCATAAAAGGAGGTTCCTCTACCACGAGTTAATCAGGTAAATCCCATTTAATGAACTACTTGGTTGGCTCTTCTGAGACACCTGCTGTAACATGTCAGATAATGTAGTCATGGAAATATGAGTGGGTTCCTGTTTCACACTAGCAGATGTGTGGCATGCCTTGTAACATCCTCTGTCATGGCGCTGGCATTGGCACTGTTCCGTTTGTTCCTCTGCAAATCTAAAGCATAATGTGATATTGTTTTTTTTCTGTGTTGCTGTCAATGGAAAAGGAAAGCCTCCACCCGGGCATGGAGAGTCAATTATGCATTAAGGATAAACTAATGCACTGGAGGCACAGCAGACCATGTCGAGGAACATCTGGGGGAAGCGAGCGTGTTGCAGATTGGGTACGTTCATTGTGCTTAGACTTGCCCTGGCATTCGAGCATTTGGCTACCCACAGACCACCTCCTGTTGATCAATGCTGCGATAAAGCCCGTTCCATTCATCCATCATACATTTGAGTGTAAAATGTCATTCACCAGAGTTAAAAATATGAGTGATAACGTTACAGGCCGGAGTTTATAGACGACTGGCATGTTACAGCTGAGAGCATTCTCCGCTGCAAAGTTATGGCCGTCGTGGCAACTTGAGCTTAGTCAGATTTTAAATGCCGAGAGATGGCCCGGAACAAGAAAAGCCCGAAGTAGAGCTGCCCCAATTTAGCCTCAAGATGCTTTTTTGGTTTGTTTGCTCAACACATCCATCCAGCAATAGCTAAACACATTTTTTTCATTTTTTCCCACCTATTATTTTAGTATAAAGAAGAAGTTGTAGGTTATTCCTATTTTTTCAACTGATAAATTACAATTTTGTGGTTTCGCACTGAGCAGCTGTCTGACTGATGTGCTTGCAAATGGTTCAATATTTAGCCGTCTTATTTAAAGGAGTAATCATGGTTGGTAGCGTGGCAAAGCAAGCAAATTCGTGAATTTATGCAGATGAATGATTAAGGGTTCACAGCATAGGAAACACGGCTAGAGTTTTAAGTTCTTTATGATGTTGCTTGCTTTTAAGGTTGTTTATCAGGCAACCAGTTTGGAAAGACTACTATAATATGCTTGGACAATATTTGAAGAAAGAACAACTTTCATACTTTTCATTCTTTTCCCAAAAACCTTCACAGTTAACAATCAGTAATAACAACATTGCACTGGATGAATTGAAACCGGAATTAGCAGCTCGATTCAATACTTTCAATATCAGCTGTTCTGGTTTTTATTTACTGCTCTAAAAAATGTATACTTCTGGGAAATTACAAATGGATGTTTGTCATGAAGCTGCATCATAGAAAAACAAAAACATGGCCAATATTTCACAGGACAAACTTAAGAACAGTTTTTTGAACAGTTTTTTTTTTTTAATTACCCAGTAACAGTCAAAACAAGATATTTCCGTTTTAAAAATCATAAAAATGTTTTGGACAACTATAGCTGCTGTGAATTAACAGCAGTGTTTAATATGTTAAAATGTGCCTTTACTGTACATAAAATACACTGCAATTGGAGATATATATATATATATATATATATATATTATATGTAGGCTATTGAATATAATTGAAAGAGACATCGCATATCCAACTTCCAATGCAATATCCTCATGCAATGAAAAACTGCAATAACTTTCTCTTATTTTGAAATGACTGGACACTGACCCACATTTTATCTGTTTTTTTCAAACTCAACTTTTGGTAATTATTGTCTAATCTCATTCTTTCCTTTTATAGAACTCGCAGCTGTCACTTTTGAGCCAGATGAAGTGTCTAATGAAGACAAAGGACTGCATCAGTTTCAGGAGTGTGCTTACACCTCTGCTCTCTCCTCTGATGGGCAGAACAAGCCAGTTTGAGGAGGAAATACCACATCATGGACCTGTGAGTAAAGAAGTCTCTCGTCAGTCCTGCTCCTCATTTCTTTGAGCAGATCTCTGGATTCAAACGCGAGGGTTAGTCCGTGCACACATCCACAGCTCTGAACACAACATGAGCCATTAGCGGTCGTAAATCAACACGGCCCAGATGTCTATGGGATTGTGTGACCGGAGCGAGCCGCGCATAACACAATATACAGAGTTTAGGGGAAGTGACAGACTGAAAGAGGCAGGTTATACGCACAATGGGCTTGGATCTGGTCCAGACTGGCCGCTGCACCAACTGTCAGTCATATTACACTCTTAAGAAAGAATGCAATAAGTAGTGGCTAATTAAATCTCTTAGAAAGTTACACCGTCTTAAAGCTAGAGTTTCTGTTTTTGTGTCAAACTAATGTAGCTCTGAAGAGTGTGAGGTTTGTTCTACTTCGCCAAAGACAACTCGCAATGCGACACGTTGTTTCTTAATTAGTCTCAATTCAATCTGCTTTATTTTATTTATAGAGACAGAAACACTGCTATTCCTGACCAAAATGTAGGCCCAGTTAAATCAGAATAGAACCTGCAGTTCTCATTCATCGTATTTTACTCCAAAACATCACAAAAACATATCAGGCGTTGAAACTGAGATGTTCACACTGGTAGGAAATACAATAGCTTTATTTATGAGTGCAATAAAGTCCAGACACGGCAAGTTTGATGCAATTCCACGCTTGATTTGATTAGCATCTGATTCTAGCCAAACAACCGACTGAAACAAAAATATGTTTTTTTTTTCTTTTTTCTTTGATATGTTTTTATTGCACAAATACACCACTACTTTGTGCAGATGACTTTCCCCCTCCAGAAAAGTATATACCGGCACTGTGCCTTTAAGTCAAATAAACATACTGGGCCTTTAAGTAAACTAAATATTTTCAATAACTATAACTACTACTGAATAATTACTTTTAAACGTTAAATAATGTTTCTCCTTTTCCACGGGTGACCAAACACTCGCCCCAAATGCAAAAGGACAAATTGCATTACCACCTGCTCCAGTTTTTGTTGTTGTCACATATGTCTTGTAAAGGATTTCAGACTTTGATACTGTATTCTGCACCATTTTATCCCTTCCGTTTGATATTCTGAACTTAACCGGCTCTGTGGTAGAAAGGACACGCACATCACACACAGCTCTAAACCTCAGCCAACTCACATTTCAGGATGCAATAATGTTCTCCACTTGTGCTGGTGGGAAAGAGGCTTTGTGTCTGTGACAGGTGAACACGGGTGCGCTTTAGTCTGCAGAGCGCTAACGGTCACATAGTTGTTTGGGAGCATCTCTCTGTACATTATCATAAACCCTACTTGCCATCAGATAGTAGGCTAAACCATATGCAATATTTTGTTCAAACCATTTTGTGCTACAATACCAAAACAAAGTGCATATGACAGGTTAGACTACACATTACACTCAAATGTAGGGATAGTTCTATAAATTGTCCCCATTTTCCCTACAATTTAATAATTTTGAGGTAATTCTACAATTGTTACCTAGCAACCATATTGTAAACAACGGCCAGAGTCTAGAAAATAACACAGTAGTCATGATTTGACAAATGATAATTAAAAAAGTTGAATGATTGTTTAAATTGTCAGAACATTTCCTACATTGCTTGTAAATTTTCCCTGTTTTTGGAGGGAATGTCACTTATTGATGACATAGACGGAGGGATTTTTGTGTTCAGCTCTTTTATTTTTCTATTTATCATCACGAACTGCACCTTGGCTAAAACTATGATAAATATTTAACACAAAGACTATACCACCACATTAAGTCATAGTTAGAAAAGCATGAAATATGAACTTGAAGTACATTTTACTGTAAATACTTGTATGTTATTTTGTTGTGCATCAAAGTAGATGTTTACTCATTTACTCATTGTAGAGAAAGTAGCAGATACATTCTATTTCTGTCCTCTTTGTAATCTACAGTATATGTGTGTCATATGAGGATGAGAATGTGGAAAAGGATCTCATAGAACATGGGATTGGAAAGTTACAATGCGGATAACGTTGCTCCTCTGGGTTTCCCACTTGCGGAGAAAAAAAAAAGAATCTCTGAAGCTGAATATGACACCAAATTACACAGACAGATGAATTTAGCAGCGCCGTGGCCAAAAATGGTAAGGGAACAGTGGAGGGGTTTAGCGGAACTGTTTACAAGTGTGGATTAGTGTCCAGTGGAGCTGTGTCCAGAGCGTAGTGTAGGTCCTGGCAGCGCAGCGCTCCAGCTATGACAGAGGATGGAAACAGCCCATGGGCCTCCGCGGGGAAGGGGATGGAAGGGGATGGTGCGCACACATTCACCAACTCTGTTTCTTTTGGAGCGGCCTGCAGGAATTCACTTATTTGTGGAAATGTTAAGAATTCTAGCAATGACGCTTAGAGCAGCATGTTAACCCCGAAAACCAAACAGAGTCACTGCAGAAGATTCAAACTCTTATAAACATACTGTGGGTGGCACTGTTCCGACGGAAATCATGATTACATTAATAATTACAATTTGCCCCTCCAACTCCAAAGGAAAAAGCTTTGGTATTATTTATAATGGAAATAGACTAAATAACAAGACAAAAAAGAATAATTTGTGTCTGGTGCCCAGGAGTTTTTCTTATTGATTATTCTGTACTCTTCCATGAAATATCTAAAAGGTAAAGTCGCAACTGTTGAATCTGATCCTTTCTATTAGAGACTGGACCCTTGAACTATCTGTATTACGACAAACTAAACTGCATTTCACAATATTCCTTTTTGGCTGCCCCCATCTGAACAGTATTGGTCTTTTATTGAATGTTGTTTGCGTTCCCATTTTAGAAACTGATGATGCCATAATGTCAGAAACTTGCATTATTAATCTAGTGGCGAAAAGTCCTTTCGACTGACGACAATCATGATTTTGGAGTTAAAGGGCTAATAAAATAGAAAACAAAAATGGTAATTGGGAACTTGAATATGTTATAACCCTAACTATAAAACAGGTCAACAAATCTTCAATCTGACGGATAAACAGCAAAGTCCCCCATAGAAAGACCTGTCTCCAGCTCCATTTTTAAACTAGAGATTCTAGAATGTTGTGATGTCATTAGATAAATGTGTGTTTCAGTGAAATCCTACTCTTAAAATAGATCAATTGTATTACATATTTGTTATTCTTCAAGTACCAGCTTTGCATTAATAAAAGTTCAAACATCATGAGATATTCTGGACCGACATTGGCCATCTAATAGTCCTCACAGTAGGGCAATTAATACAGTTTGAATTGAGATGTCTAATCGTCAGACTTTGGAGGACCTGTTTGTGGTCAAGTAATGAGGAAAAAGAAATAACCTGCAAAGAGCAAATGGTTACGCTTTCATCATAACATATCAGTAATATTAGTAATATGCCAAGTCATTCACACAGTAATTGGTTTGGGGCTCTTGTTTACTTTCTCCACAAACAATCGCTCAATAACGGGTTAAGGATGGGACATGGTCTTGTGAGATGAAATAAGATTGTGCACATTAAATATGATCACGTGAGATTGGACAAAAACAGGGTTAATTTTGCCAAGTTACATATCTTGAGAAGCTGTGGTTCTCAAAATTACTACTATAAATACAAGATAATCCAAAAATGCCTATAAATAGCCTATATCTCTCAGTTGTTTGTGAGGAATGGTCACATTTAAATTCTAAGTGTGTGCTAGGTGGTTGAACATATCTTGGCATTTAAATAGTCCCAGACATGGATGAACTAGAACGATAAACACAACCCCATCTCCCACCATCCAAACACGTGCATGTGTTAGATCCGCTGTGTGGAGCTGGCCCCTGTCCAGGGTGAACCCCGCCTAAGGCCCAAATTCAGTGGGATAAGCTCTAGTCACCTGCAACCCTGAACAGGAACGAGCCGTTACTAGATCTCTCAATATCAGGGAGAAAAAGAGTGGCTGAGCTGAACTGAACTAATCATCAATCTGAATCTGAATTGGAGCATCAGTACGACTGTCACTTTGGAAACAGTTTGTTTGTAAAATATGCTATATAAATAAAATGGATTGGAATTGGATACTCAAGTACCATTATAAAAATGTTTCACTTGTTTTTTTATTTTCTGTTACAATGTTTGGTGGTTCAAGTAAGAAAACTACCAGTAAATAAAAGGCCTCCACACACTTGAGTCTAGTAACTTTACTTCTTCTTATAATAGAATAGTAATCATGTAATGGGCCAGAGTAAATGAGCTCAGGATGTGAGCCTAATGCTGCACACAGGATGGCAGCAGTGGACCTCTTCTCCGCCCTCAGCCTGACTCTTACTTTCCTTTGCAGACAATGGCTTCTCTGTCCAACCACTTTCTGACCCATCCAATAGTCACCGGTGCAGACACATTCTGACACATGCAATCACACACGCTCAGTACCAATCGGGACTTTCTGCTGTTCATGCTGTCTGCAATCTGTGTGTTTAGGGACACCTGAATGCTGCCAGAGGAGGCAAAGTCATGAGCGCTGTGAGAGGAACCCAAGATGCCAAGGCCAAGCTAATGTGTGACACACGCCTTTGAAGTGAGTCCAGCGCATGAGCATGTAACAAACGTAGATACCAAATTACAGCCAGCTGCTTTGATCTGCAAAGCCCTGTCCCGCGCTACAGAGGTAATAAGATTGTGTCTGTGTGGAGGCGTGTATTTAGATGTGCCCGGCTTGTCTGAGGCTTTGGCTGGTTTAAAGTGGAAGCACAAATATGCTTAGAGACATGAAAGCAACAAAAGTTCCTGCTTAAACTGTGTGTATGATGGAGTTTATGTGGTGAGGGGCAGCAGTTAAGAGTGATGGTCCGCAGGGAACTGAACCCTGGCAGACTCTTGTAGGCGCCTGCTAAAAACATGTTCAGGAGACCTACTGCCGAGTTTGTCTTGTCATCACATCATCCACAGTGGACTTCCCACTGCCCTTCTCAAGCCGTCCTGATCAAGTTGCATCTTGGATTTCTATCTGAAGTAGCCTCTAATCTCATGACGTGAATGCGTGAATGGAAGTTCTTCTCGGGCTTGTAAGGTCATCTCTGGAGTTAGTGCAGCACATGTTTATGTGTCCCTAATTGCCCAAATGTGTTTGGAGTGATTCACTGAGTGATACAATTAAGGATCAGGCTGACATTGCAGCTGAACTTGTGGTTAATACATGTGATTTTCGCCTGAGCCGGGCTTCCGGAACAGCTGATGACAGATGACATCTGTGGTTTGAGACGACCGACATGAGGATCATCAAAATAGCTGCGGAGCTGTCACCTGAAACATTCAGTGTCATCACCGAAGACTCGGTCGTTAACAAGCAGCCATCAGAGCTCAGGAGAAAGGCAGCACCAGAAAGAATATATTTTAATATGAGTGAATATAAATTGTATTTGTATTCTTATACAGGTTTACATTCAAATAAACAGGACATTCAAAAGTACAGATTATTTTCAAAAACAAGCCCACAGGTTAGCAGTGTGACACACCATTAAGACTGCATGGTTCTATTACAATATCCCTGCTCAGCATTTACAGCATCTTTTTGTTGGAAAAATGAAAATAGCACAGATCATATGTTGACATACAATGTGTCAAGCTTTAACATGGGGGAATGTATCAAAGCTCGATTCATGTTTTTTTCTTTTCCTGATTATTCATTGATTAAACTAAAATATATAATATTTAAATTGTTGATTGCCATGGCACCAGTGCTAATTTTTCACCACTCTGAAACCCAAGGATAATTTGCAGAGGATTAATTTCCCTCCAGGGGCATTAATGAAGTAATTTAACCTTAATTTAAGTGGTCCACCGAAGTAGAAAATTAAGTAAAATGATGAAGTGTCTTCCCAGATCTCCTTGTTCAACTTTCACAAGTTGTTTTGATTATAAAGACTCGAGCTCCGCGTCACTAACGCTGTGAAATGCACATAAACGGTCTCTGGTGACACCTGGTGGCGAAGGTCTATTACTGACAGAGCTCAATAGCACTGAGGTTGTGTTGGATAATCCACTGACATGAGCAAAAGGCATGAGACACAATGACTTCTTGGTCTTCTTTTCCACTATGGCACACAGCTGCAGAGGGTGATAATAGTGTTGATGCCCGAGCAACCGCAATGCTGTGTTTACAATCATATGTTAACACTTAGGTATGTCCGACTGGCACAGTGATGTCATGGAAACTGTCTCCCCAGGAATAGAGCGCAAAGTATGAAGCCATGCAGTGTCCACTCACACCGACTATGCTGGTGGTGTTCATATGTTTGAAGTTGTTTTGTTGAAGTATATTTTAGATCGTGACAGGCACTTAATTCATAAGCTGCAGTATTTGATATTTACATCATGACACATGTTCTGGACTTTGCCTTCTCGAATCCATGTCCATTTGTCTGGAAGCAGTTCAATTCATCAAACACTCCACTCTCTATCATCTCCTTCTGCCACCGCACTGGCACTGCACCTGTGCTGAACTCCTTAAAGAATTTCTCATCTCTATCATTCAGTGCCATGTCTTCTTCCTCCGAGATGACTTGGAACTCACCTGTATCCTTGGCGTAAACTACATTAGACTTTGGCACCCAGGGAGGCTCCACCAACCCTGCCTCCAGGCGATAAAAATTGATATCCTTGAAGAAAGCGTGCTTACGGGGATCATCTCCACTTCTGTAAATGAAATTACCTTGTTTTGTTACTCCAAAAATCTGCAAATAACCTTTTAAGTGGTAATATTGAATCAGTGTTTAAAAGCTCACCTGTTGCACCCAAGGCGATAGTCTGTCTTCTTCTTGAGAAAGCGGGTGATAATGTCTATGGTGGGCGCATTAAAGTTTTTGTGTTCAAACTTGGGGGTGTCCTCAAGAGTGCGTCGAGACACCTCAGAGTTCTGCACCTTCTCTCTAAAGTCTCTGAAAGGCAGTCGTGCCGCCACCATCTCATAGATGCTGCAGCCCAGAGCCCACCAGTCCACCGATGTGCGGTAGTCCTCCTGCTTATGGATCTCTGGAGCCATGTAACCGGGGGTTCCAGCCTGACAGTTCAGAGAAAGGAAAAAGGCTTATTATATTTATGAAACAGGGCATTGTACTGAGAGGTACAGATGCAGAGGGAGAGCTATAGCCCACTTCTTTTCAGTCATATCACCATTCTGGGAAGAATCGGGATCAGTGTGTACTTCAAACACACAAAATGAAAAAGCCGATCATTAATTAAATATGAATAGGCCTTTTATAGGCACTCTGCTTTTAATTTATTTATTATTATTACGTCTCTAAATCTTTTTATTGGCTTCAGCTCTGCAATGGAAACTGTCATGACCCAACCAATGCTCCATCTACTGTTTGTCAGGAGCTCTGGTTTGGACCTTTTCCAAACTTTCCAACAGCAGCTTTACTCTTTATATTTATATTAAAAATATATGATAATAATAATTAATCATAATAATCCAGACTTGATGGGTATAGCTTGTTGTCACTCAATGTTAGTAAATCAGACAGCAGGCCATTTATTTATACCCAAGACATGCTTCAGTTTAAAAAAGAGCAGGGCCAGAGAAAAAACGTTTGGGTCAATTTAAAAATAGCCTTTTTGAGAAGAGAAAGAAATCCCAAGAAAATAAAGGTTAAGGCACACAAGCTTCTAAATAAAAGTCCCATTTAGTCCAGCCTCTTTGTAATGCAATTCCAGGTTGAGTCTATAAGTCTATTTTCCGTATGTCAGTTATGGTCTCGGTCCAGTCCTTAATCGTCGGTGCAGTTTATGTCATGCATTTTTCTGTGATGGCCTGTTTCCCGGCCGACAGAAGTATGTTCCAAAGGTAGGCCAGGGCGCATAGTTCAGAATTTGAGTGGGATGGTGGTGTCAAAAACAGCCTTGTACGGTACATTTCTGTCCAGTATTTTTGAGCAACAGAACACATGATAATGGTGTGACTCCTGGGAACCACAACTTCTCCAGCATCCAGGGCCTCTCAGAGTTGTGAGCACTTTGACATTCTTACAGCATTTACAGCAGCACTTACACACATTTCCTCCAAACATCAGATTTTCTGGTTTCCAACTCCTCATCCGGCAAAACAAAAGTACACTCTTTTTCCCAATCATTTTTTCCTCCCAGGTCATTAATGCATTTATATCCTTTGATATTATTCCCCTTGAAAGTTCTGTTTTATATGCCTTGATAAAGATTTCCGTCAAAGAGTTATCTTGATTCTAACAATTTTTAAGTACCTATAAAAGTCCTGTTTTGACTCCTTCAACATATCAAAGCTTTTCATTTGATTTTCTTTCATTTGATTTTCTTTTTCATTTTCTTTTCTTTGTATGCCTTTTGTTATCCAAGTCATAAATCTCTGGTTGGTGCCGTTTGGCTTAACACCTTGGTCATTTTAACATGTAAAAAAAATAATAATAATTAATGAGCCTCAGTTTTAATTGAGGGATATTTTAGTCAGTTGACTTTCTCTGGCTTTCTAGAACCTGTGTGGTGTAGGCAAAGCGGCTGAGAGGTCACTCACCTTATGGCAGACAGTTTTTCCCTTTGGAACCTCCACAGCCAGCCCAAGGTCTGACAGGCGACACTGTCCTTTTCCATCTAAGAGCACATTTTCTGGCTTCATATCCCGATAAACAATGTTCATGGAATGAAGATGCAGCATCCCACATGTGATCTGAGCCGTGTAATAAACAAGACGGTCCATTCGAAGACCCCTCATCCCAAGATCATAGATGTGAAACTTGAGGTCTCCTCCATTCATCAGGTCCATGACCAGGCACAGGTGGGTCTTGGTCTCATAAGCATAAGCAAGATTTACAACGAATGGACTGTTGACCTTCTCCAAGATTTGCTTCTCTAGAAGGGCAAGTCGTTCACCACCTTTCTTTTTCAGACATCTTTTGTGAAGCTTCTTGCAGGCATACATCTGACCAGTGTATTTCACCTGCACTGCACAGACCTGTGAGACAGAATATGGCATTTTCATTTGCGTGCATTAATGGTCAACTCAAACTATTTAAAATGTTTGGCACTTACCTCACCAAAACCACCTCTCCCCAGAATTCGGAACTCGTAAAAGTATTTGCTGCCAATTGGTTGTTTCTCATATTCTTTCCATTGGAGAAACTTGTAATAGAATGGGCTTTCCAGATAGTCCAAAAAAGCCTTTTCTTTCAAGAATTCTGTTGTGGCATCTTTGATCGTTTCAATGACCTCTTCAAAGTTGTCTTCTGAAAGATTATTTAGTGCTGCAGCTCCATCTCCAGTTAGAAATGACAGAAAACACCTGGAGCCAGTCTGCCGAAACTTGTTAATGATTTTCTTCTGGAGCAGATTCCTGCTAACACCTTCAGCGTAGTACCACTCCCTCAACTCTTCCAAGAACCATGCAGCAGCCAAGTACTGTGGATCAGAAGTGAGGAACAACTGGAACAGCTTTTTGCCAATGGGCTGCTGCTCACACAGCGACTCAAACTGCTTCACCGCTGCTTCCTGAGACACCAGGCTCTTGGGTTTGGGCAGAGAAAGGCTCAGCCTGTGTTTCTTCAGCTCAGACCGGTCTGCCTGCTGGGCCTTCAGGTACGCGGTGTTAGCCACCAGGTTCTCAAGGACCCCCAGGTCACCCATGCTGGATGTATCCTGTGGCGTGGCTGAAGGCAGTGGCTCATTCAGACATCAGTTTTCACACGCACAGACGTACAAAGCTCAGCTACAATACCAGTATCCTCACGATTCCTCCCGTTCGACTTGATGAGTGTGTGCACCTATCCTCTGGGATTTGTAGACGGCACTAGGGAAAGCAACTTATCTGGTTTGAACTTAAGAGGATTTGTGAAGTCTTTATTTAGAAATTCAATGGGCCTGAGCGCTCTTAACCTGACTGCCATCACTGCATGTAGTTAGTAAACCCATGTCCAAGTAGGTTAACAAATCATCTTCATGCCATGACTTACATTTTTAAATCAATGTTGAATAGGTAAATTTGTGATTTCTAATATTTAGTTGGAAGTGTCAATTCTTCACCTCTAACTGATGAGCTCAATTCCTTATACTTTTGAAATACTATTTCGCTCATAAAGACCAAGACTGTAAGAAAACTATTTTTAGTTTTGATTATGTGAGATGAAACGGAATTACTTATATACAATCAAATAATAATTTGTAGTTATATTAACTGAACAGAATAAGCATTGTACATTTTTATTTTAACACACATTCACTTACAGAAAACACACAAATCGACCTGTAAAGCATTGTGAATACGAGCACTGCTAGAATTTAACCTTAAGCAAAAATCCATAAATTCCAGTCTGTGGCGCTCGGATATTTTTTTGTCCATTTTCCACTAGAAATCCTGGAACATGCAACTGGACATACAGTAGGAGCAGAGTTTGTAGTGTTGGTGATTCCCCTGTTGGTGATGCAGTCGTCAGAATCACAAGAGTCTATGAGGTTATTCAGATCATTAGCTGTAGCTGCAGTTTATTTTCCAATTCTCTGAACAACCCAATCCTGTTGGCAGAGAGGGCAACGATTGTTCTGCTTCACCCAAAGAGACATGCAGCAGTTGTGAAAGGAGTGGTTGCATTCTCCCCATACCACTGAAACAAAACATCATCAAATAAATATATATAATATATATATATATATATATATATATATATATATATATATATATATATATATATATATATATATATATATATATATTAATATCAAATGTATTTGTAGAGCACAATTCGTACAAAACACAATTCAAAGTGCTTTACAATGTTAAAAACACACACACAATACAGTTGATAAAAATATATATACAACATCAGGGGACACAATTACATTTCACATTCTCCCATGCATAATACATTATAGTGACAAAGGTAACTGCATTAACACAGTCATAATAATAATAATAATAATAATAATAATAATAAATCATAAGAGGCATTTATTAAAGCTTGCCCATCGTTTTTCACATACATGTCTAATGTTATAATATAGCCTACAAACATACACGATTATAACGTTATAACCTACATATTGCCAGCATGATCTAGCTAATGTTCAGTTAAAGCTAATGTTTTTAAAGCAATGCCAGACAGAGAGCGGTGCAAGTGAAACGTGTCCTTACCAACACAGTCCTCTTGTTTGTTTTCAGCCTGACACCGGAGACAAGCGTCTGGAAATGAAACCATAAACGGAGTACTTTAACAGCGGGACGAGCTAACTTAGCCACTAGCCAGGCTAAGCTAATCAAGCTGTCACTTTAAGACCTACCCATTACTTGAACTCGACAAATGGCACACGTATCACATTCAACGTCCCAACTCCACATGGCCACGGCATTCCACTTTTTTAGCGAAAACATCTTGTCTCCGCCTGACTTTGAGCCCGAAGAGGAGTTGTGGGAGAGGACTAGCCCCGGCTCGTCGCTCTCCTCCATCTCTGAAGCGCGGTGAATTCGGCGAGCCAGCGTTAGCTTTACACGCTCAGCTAAAGCTAAGCAAAATGGATGATAAAGGAAGCTACGAGCTATGGGCTAACTGTCCGCTTCTGTGCACGGCTCAGGCGACAGTGGGCTGCAGTCAGCCGGTGGCACTCTGGCCGATAGAGGGCAGTGTTGTCAAACTTTGTATTTACCACGGATCTATTATCACTTCTTCGAGAGTCACGGGACATATTCTGCTCATTAATTCCTCTAAAGTGGTATTGTGTTTAATTCATGTATGTTTGAGTAATCCTGTATTGTCCTGCAACTGAGGCTTGAGTGTTCAGAAAATGTCCCTTTTCACCCACCCCCTATGTATGCCCCCTGCAGTGTACTTAAGATAAGATGTGCCTTTATTGTCCACACATGGGGAAATTTCGTATGTTATTATTTAAAAAATGGTGTCACTATGACGAGGCAGGGCTTCAGTTATTCCGTTTTTTAACAGGACGTCAATATGTTTCCATTATTAAGCCGTTTTTTTTTTTTTTACTTTTAAATCGTTTTTTTAATATTCGTTTTTATTTTATTTTTAGCTTTATATTTTATTTTTATCTTTATTTATTTTTCCCCTCCATCCCTTGTTGGGAAATAGGAGTTTTTGTTTATAGAGTTTGTGTTTATAAGAGTGTTTTTTCTTCTTCCTGTAAGTTATCTGTTCTTTTCCTCTGTATCTACCTGCGTTGCAACAATGAAATTTCCCCATGTGTGGACAATAAAGGATTATCTTTCTGGTGTAGTCACAATATTAACATGAATACAAACTTCTGGGACTCACTGGTATGGTGCATGAAATAATGATATGTGGATTAATAGTCATGCACATTGTAGTATGGTTGATCTTATATTGTGATGAACAGCTGTACACTAATATTTCCCATGCTCCATGACGGCAGCAGAGGAGGGAGACTGTGGAGCTGAGGGAACTCCTGCAGCTCAGCCCTCATGTGACAAAGGCACAGACCCTGCACAGAAGAAGTAAAAGTTCACTGTGTTTGGATATATCATGACTGCAACAATCCCAGCAACAGGGAGCAAAGACAAAGTGATTCCAAGAGTCAAAGCAAAAGGTAAAGATGCAAATTAAATTAACATTTGCTGGTAGTGTGATAAGAATGTAATATACAAACATGTACGGAGAGGGAATCTTTCAAAAATAGTCACCGCTTTTAAATGTATATTTTGTTGTTGTTTTATTTTCTTAAAAGTCTCTTGAATGTGTAAATGTTTTAACATTTTGTGTGCTGTTATATTTTCATTTTGCCCCAGATCAACCTCAATCTCAATGAGTTCTTACCCGGTTAAGCAAAGGTTAATGCATAAGTAAATAAATACCAATAAATAAATAAATTAATACATGTTTTTTTTATTTTTTTCATAAAAGAGAAAGTATTTATAGGTTTTCTTAAGTTTTGCTTTTGAAATCTCATTGTTAATAATTATAGACTTAAAGAATAAATAGTTATTTTGAGGTGTATTAATAATGGTTTATTTGAAACTATATGGTAAGTTTAATACATGACCTTCCCTTTTGTATGTTTTATTATCATTGATTGCTGGAGAGTTGTAGGTTCTGTAAACTAAAAAACTAAAATCTGCATTCTTCTGCTTGGTGTACTTTTGTAACGTTGTCAAAGATGCATTATAAAAAAATTATTTCAATGTGTATATTTAGATTATTTACACCAGGTTAGTATCATAATAGCAGTTAATGGTGTTGTGTGCTATGGGCAGTTACATTTGCAAGCTTTTAATATGCATCATTATAATCGATACAATCAAGATAACTTAATGCAAAATAAATCCACTTTGTTGTCACTGAAATCAAAGAAGTAGCAGCTGAAATATTGAGAGTTGAGAGCAGACTAAACTTTATAGTTGTTATTTCTACCACGGAAAAGCATCTGGTGATTTATTTTGTTTTTACTTCTTTTGTGGTTGACAGAGCTGATGGTGATATTCGGGCGAGCGCTGTGGTTGGTTCTGAGCATGCTCAGTTTGTCCCTGCTGCTGGTGGTCCTGGGAATATATACAACCACCATGACAGAGACAGTGAGTGTCTCTGGCTACACATCTGGGATTATTGTGAGTACTAACATCTGTTTCTCATGAATCAATGTGAACAACATAGCACCTCATATCAAATTGATAAATGAGAGTTTTATGTTAACTGATACTTTATTTGGTTACTACACATTAGGTCCTTGTTTGTAGCCAAATAATTCCCTATAATTCTGTATGTTGCGTGATAAATAATCTCTGTCAATCTGAAAGGCTTTAGTCCCGTAACCACAACCTTGCTCCACTCTTTTGCTGCATGTAAAATTGATACATATCATGAAGTTGCCAGATCTATAGTATTCAACCAATTCATGTTCTTCTGAATCTTAAGTCAGTGTTCATATAGTCATAATAGAAATCCCAGAAAAGCCATGAAAATGTACAAAGAAAGGAGGAAAGGTTCTCTAATAATGCATTACTGTTATGTATTAGTAATCAGTGTGCTTTCCTTTACGGTAGACCTGACAACATAGTACTGACACTGTCTCATCAAATTTGAGATCATTACTTTTTCTGGAGGAGTTGCAACAATGAAGGGCCTAATTCTGAGTTAATATACTTGCTTTGCTTTGAATCACACTTTGCATTGTGTCTTTACAGCTGACCCTGGGATCCTTCCTGGGGCTGTTAGGACTTGGCCTGGAGGAAAACCGCAGGCATCTGGTACGTATATCCCTTTATTTCCCTTCATCTGTTCTTCTGACACATCCACCTGTGCGTCCCCCACACCACATTTCCTTTGTGTTTTTTTTATGCACATCCAGTCCTGATCTGATAAAACGTCCCATGCTGCTCTATGAAAAGCCAGAATGTGACAACTAGAGATGTTTTGTTTCACGTATAAGTGCCATTTTGTATTGTGGGAATCAATTTCTCACATTTATTCTCATCAATAATAAGTTAATATATACTTTTTAACAGTAGCATTAAAGTATGTATATCTATCGATAAAATAATGTCAGTGGAGCTATTAATATGGTGAGCGATCTTTTAAGTGGAATGTATTTTTCACATTCTTGTCTGTGTTACTGTCCTGAGGTGCACTCAATGTTCTGAATCAGGTTAATGAGTAAAAAGTAATATTCTCAGTATCTATTTCTTGTTTTATCTTCTTTGTGTCTAGACAACAGCAGCCATAGTTTTCCTCAGTTTTGGAATCATCACATCTTTCTTGTGCCTGATGATAGATGGAGCCGCCATCGCCTTTAACATGGTGAGTTTATCTCCAGGTACATCTGGGTAGAATTTCAATCATGCAAAAATACAAAAATCTACACATTGGTGCGGGACAGTGCTGCCTGATTCTCTCAGGTTCAGCTCTCAGTCTAAAAGGATGAGTTCTTGTAGCAGTCCAGCTTTTTTGACTTTATATTTCCACATTTTGTTCATCCTGGAAGACAGATAATCTAATCTATACCTCACAATGATGAAGATAATACATATTAAAACACTAAGTAATGTTTGTATAATATCATGAAAATATTATCCATTTGTTGAGGTATAGCATATGTGTTTTAAGTGCAATGGTACCCTATTATACAGTATGCATGTTTTATAACCAGTTTGATGTTTATATACGGTATATATTTTTTAAATCAAGGACATGCGACCATTAAGAGCAGGAAGGTGTCAGTATTACAGCAGTGGAAATGGTTTTCTCTATGAGCATTATTACACCACAGTAAGTACAACCTACTACATGCAAGTAAGTTTTACTCTGATAATTTGATAATATCTGATTTGTCTTTTAAGGTTTCATGTTGGACTTTGGAGGAAACGTGTAATTTAACTGTCAGAAGTGGGACCTGCTATTGCTGTGACCTCTACAGCTGTGCTACGTAAGACAGAGAACTCAAATACAGTTATACGCCAATCATGTAAAAGCTTATGTTTGTCTTTGTGTGATTTTAGTGGAGGATATCTGAACAACTACTATGAGTTTGTGGGAGTCCAAAGCTGCCATGATGTTTTTATTTTGTACTTCCTCATCTGGAGCCTGACGGGCCTTAACCTGGTGGTTTTCTTCATGGGCATCCTGACCACGGCAGTGCTAGGCAGCCTCAAGAACAAGGTAGAAGATACATCGTGAAAAATCCTGTTATGATCTAGTAGTCGGTGTCCGATACAATGTATAACTCCAATGACTATGCACATTTACACTGTAAGAAAAGGCTGTCCAAACTTTTTTTTTTTTTAAATCAAAAAACACATATTGGAGACAGTTGGTCAGCACTGTTAGTCATTCAAAGAAAACGTTGTATCTGAATTTGCAACAACAGCCTTTATTTTATTCATTTATTTACCAGACATGAGACAAGATGAATGTAAACACACCGGATGTATCCAAAGCCTAATGTCCATCCATTATCCCAGCTCAGTTAAAGTATGGTTAAGGTTGAGGTAGTAGAAACTTCCAGTAAAAAAGACGTCTCAGTATAATGTGAGCCAATTCACTTGGAAGCCTGAGAGCCAAATAAACTGGTCTGAGGGGTGCGTTTGGCCCCAGGGCTATAGCTGAACACCCCTGGATACATTACTAACAGTGTTAGTCCAGTGTTCCATTGTAGAAAAACAAGACATTGAGAATTATTCTCAATCAGATTAAAAATGACTTTTGGATGAGAGACAAAACGTCTTGTTTTTCTTAAACAGAGTCCAGAGGACTACAGATTAATCTTTTTCTGTTAGTAATTGTGTTTATTGCTTTATTCACATTACATTTTAAAGATGAGCCGATTCCCCAAAGCGCTATTTTATAGTAGGGGGCTTCCAGGAAAATGATAGGGGCCTAATCATGGCTCGTGAAGAACAGACTCTTGTCAGCATCTATCAAAATGTTTGTTGTGATGTTTCTGACTCCAAACTTCAGTTGGTTTATTCATAGTTATTTATCCAGCTACTTAATATTCTACTAAAACATCGCAGAAGGTCGCAGGTTCGAGTCCCAAGCCAGACCAGGTCCTTTCTCTGCTGAGTTTGCATGTTTCTCCCCATGTCTGGGTGGGTTTCCTCCGGGTGCTCCGGGTTCCCCCATCAACACAAAACATGCACAATAGGTTAAACCCTCCGAGACCTGGAGATCGTCCCGGGCGCTCCACTGCTTCTGACGGGTGGCCCCAGTGGCATTGAAGGATGGGTCAAATGCATTTGTCCCATGCATAATGCATATTGAGCCTGTTTACACTTGGTTTCATACACTTCCACTTGGATTAAACTAAAGTAAATACAGTCTTATCCTCCTAGTGGAGAACCGCTGCAGGTGATGATCTTTCAACTGCAACATGGGATTTAAACCCGACTGATGCAGCGAGCTGCTTCTGATTTCTATAACAACCATGTGGAAAGACAAATCCTGTGGTCATGGAAAAGTCATGTCAGTGTGTTTGAAAAGGGTCAAATCATTGGCATCGAGCAGAGAAAACATCTAATGAGAAGCAGAAACTAATCTACTACAGATCTGACAAATGTGTGCAGTAATCAAAGCGAAAGGCTTTTTTGGACAGGCAGTGTACTCATTAAGCAGATATCAGATGGAGGCAGGGGCTTGTCGGGTTCACACCGAGACTAGAGACATTTCTGTGGTTAAAATTGTCCATCTGAAATAAACAGTTGGTTTGGATATCACAGTGAAAAGTAGAAAAACAACCTCATAATACTGGAGTACAGTTTCGTCTATACAGCTAGGACATTCTATCTGTGGAAGTAAAATAATACACAGCCAAAGGTTTTTCATTACTTATCATATGCCTGAACAAAAGGTCCAGATTCTGAATGACCCCCGGGCTGTAATTCACTGCCTGGGATCCATAACTCACTGCTTTTGGTTAATAATGCCCTGATTTCAGATGATCAGTGTCTCCTGCTGGTTAGTGATATATAAAAGATAAGCTACTGTAGACAGAAATATTGGTATAAAAATAATATTTAAAAATGTTAACCCTAAACCTTGAACTTTGTAACAAATGTGAATCCAAATCTAAATCCCCCAAAATATCCTTCAGTTCCTATATCAGTCCTGACTCCTGTCAGATTCTTTTTGTTTTCCGTGCTCTAGCCACACTTTATGACATACAACACAACAACCAGCAAATTGAGATAGCAGTTTGTAAAATGTATAGCCTTTTAGCCAGCAGTGGTTCTGGATGGCAGACCACCCAAATCCTGACCACAACACACATGGCTTTAATGGTAAGTGGCAGCACTGAACTGGTCCCAGTGCCACAAAGGCGTGAAGGCGGAGGGATACATGTGTAGTGAGGTTTCATAGATCGCCACAAAAACCTAAACCTCTGAGCTGGAGCAGAACATAACAGGAAAACAACTGCAAAAGATTTAAGCAAATTATCTGTTTTGCTTATTATTCAAACTGCAACATGCTTTTCAATATGTTCTAGATTAAGATGCCAGTGGATTAATTTGCCTCTGGTCTTTAAATCCATTTTGTATGTGTTCTTACAATCTTTGAAAAAGATGGAATTTGATATGTTTCTTGCTTTCGGATTTCTAAAAGGATTTTTTTTTTGGCCTGTAGACTTTATTCGACAGGCTAGTGTAGCATGAAAAGGGGATGAGAGAGGAACGGACTTTTAGCAAAATGTTTGAGACGTACCGTATTTTTGGCTCACTCTATTATAAGGTAGTGCACTGTCAATGAATGGTCTATTTTTTATAATTTTTCATATATAAGGCGCATCAGGCGAAAGCTCAACCTTACATAAGGTGCACTGGATTATGAGGCGCACTGTTGTTTATTGAGAAAATTAAAGGTTTTTAAGTGCGCTTTATAGTGCGGTAATTGAACGTGCGGCGCAGCACATGGAGCCTGGCTACCGTGCAGCACAAATTTGGGTTGTTTTCAAGGTTGGAAAAGTGTTTGAATTTGGAGTAAGCTGGAAAAAAAACTTTTGAATTGTAAGAGCCAATGCTTGTGATGGCTTTTGAGCCTAAACGCAAAACAAGATCTTGGATAAGAATAGATAAGAATTTCAGTTCCGGATATGCCTTTTCACCTGTTATATGACATTAAAAGGTGCTATATTTACTTAAATTGTGTGAGCTGCCCTAAAGTTATGTCTACATCCTTATCAGGTTTCTCTGTTTTATCTTTACGTTTTAATTTAAATACACTATATGATGAATCTGCTGTAGGGTAAAGAAGGAGAACGCCCAGGACCACCCCGTGTGCTATCACATCTGTGTTTGTGTTTCAGAGGGGTCCCGGCCCAGGGTCTGAGCCCACCGGGACAGGGCCGTACTCTCCCACTGCTCCTCTGCTGATGGATGCCAGCGCTCACATCGGCCCTCAGCTCCACCCTGTCAGTGTCCAGTTTTGTGCAGTCTTTGTGTTCACTTCAATATGTTCATCTCATTGCTGATTGCCTAATGCTGCATGTTCATATAGTACACTTGAGATGAGCAATAATAATAGCACGTGATATCTGAGGTTTAGAATCGAAAGAGTTGGCTTTTGAGCATAGAAAAATGTTAATCAAGTATATGACGTAACATTAGACTTGTAATTTGAATTTTAGGGACAAAACAGTAGGTATTTCATAACACATTGTATATGAAAACAAAATGAATAATAATAAATACATATTTTAAGGGCATTTATTATACTATTACTATAAATGCATTTATTTGTTTATTTGATTTTTAATTAGTTTCTTTCTATTGGTTCAAATATAAAGCCAGAAGGTGCTGTTGTTTGTCTTAGAACAGTTCAAGTAAATTATAAAATGTCTGTTTTTCTGCATGCACATATAAGATAAGATAAGATAATCCTTTATTGTCCCACATGGGGAAATTCCATTGATGCAACGCAGGTAGATACAGAGGTAGATACAGAAGAAAAGAACAAATAACTTATAGGAAGTTTGAAAAACACTCTCAGTAGAAGATCTCTTATAAAAATCTCAGGATGTCCGCCGGGATAACGTGACGATCTCCGGGTAAGACGACTGTTCTCCGCAGTTTCATGAGTTCCTCCTTTGTGTAAACGCGGTACGGCGCCGGCCGGGGGGCGCAGGGGGGCCGGAGGGGCTCGGAGCCAGGGCACATCGCGATGACACGAAAACACTCAATCCAGCCGAACAAAGTCAAAACAAGTTGAATTAAAGCGATTCCAGTGCGTGTCCCGATCATTCATGAAGTTCCTCTTTTATATAAACGTGTACCGGCGGCATACTGTACGTCAGGACGGCCGGAGGGCGCGGGAGGGCCGGGGGCTAGCTCAGAGCTAGCGCACATCACGACGAAAACACTCAATAATCCAGCCGAACAAAGTCAAAAACAAGTTACATTAAAGCGATTCCAGCACGTGGGCCTATTGTACAAGTAAAGTAGATTTTTTTTTTACAAAATACAAAAGATAAAGCACAATAAGTGTGAAAAAAGTGTGAGAAAAGAGCGGAGCGTTTACACCGGGCTGCCAGCTGGACCGGCGCCTTTGTGACGATATGAGTTTACAGTTTTAGTCTGGTTTGTAAAAAAAATCCTCTAAAATGTATGTTTGTATGGATAATCTAATTAGAAAAAGCCACATGGTTAAGACTAGGAATGTGGCATTTCCCTGTGCAATAAACTCTGACCAGGCTTGATTGAAAATACCATAAAGCTAGTGGAACTGTAAAAGCTAGTTCGTTTTGCAACTGTAATTTGACTTTTTTTCTCTGGTCTTTTTTTCAGGGCGCATCAATGTACATGGCCTCTTCTTCATCCTCATCCCCAGTCGCAGCATCAGCACCACACGCCTCCAGTGTGTCCCAGAGCTTTCCACTTCCCTTCGCCCCCCTGTCCTACCGAGCATAAGACAACACAAATATGACAGGATATATTGTGGGTCACTGTTTATAGTATTTACAGATAAATCATACATCAATTTAAGAATGTTTTTTAAGAATGTTTGTATATCTGTTGGATGTATTGCCTTTAATTGCACACAAAAAATAAAGTTGATTGTGCTGTTTCCCGGTGTTGCTTGAATCCAGAACTAATATACTTGCAAGTATGCTCTTAATGTGACACACTTTTTTCAATCAGTGTTTAAGGGAGCACATGGCAGAGGGAGTGTGGGTCTGGCACTAACTTGATGGGAAAATCCATTCAGCTCTGTGGGAAAAACAGGGTAATTTCTCCTCATTAAACACTTCCAAATTAACTAAGAAAAGAGTTGAGGAATTGGTACCAGATTTATTTTTGTTTGCAAATAAAGGGATAATAATAGTTTTGAACAGATGTTTTGGCCCGTATAGGCTTTATTGGACAGGACAGTGTAATGGGAAATGGAGAGCGGGAAGGACATGCAGCAAATAATCTGAGCCGGATTTGAAGTCACGGCGCTGTGGTTGGCTGCACATGGAGGCTGACATGACCACCGAGCGGCATGGATAATACGTTTTTACTATAATTGTAATTCGTGAGCTGAAGTTCAGTCTTGAGCTTTGCTTTTGGGGCAATTCTTTTATACATCAAACAGCAAAGTACAAGAATGTTATCAAAAATAATCAAGAAAAACACACTAGACCTATTAAGACTAAAAATAAACATGCTTTGCCTAAAATGTCAATGTACTAAGTATAGAATACATTACACTTGATAGAACCTGCTTTATTTAGCCCTAAATAATGCAAATATGTCTTTTTACATAGTGTGTGTCTTGTTTTGGTTTTACAATTTAACCCGCTCTCTGGCTTGACTAATGTGCAAACTAGAAACATAAAGACCTTTTCTCTTTGAAATGCCATGTGTTGACTGGAGTATAAATCAAATCCTGATTTTATCTGGTGAGAGTGTGTGATTCGAGTGGATCAGACGACACCACAGTGAAAGATGCAGAATACTGAGGAGATAAGTGACCGCTGCAGAGGGAAACCACAGTCCTCCATTTTTTTTACCGTGCACATTTGAACCATATTATTTTAAAACACTCACAAGCCCGAGGGTCCAATCACAGTCTAGTGCACATTATTGTGTGTCACTTCTGGGTCTCTCTGATGCAATCACAAACTAAATTATAATACCCACAAATGGAGTATCTACCTGTATAAAAATCTGTCTGAAAAAAAGAATTGTGTACAGTGAAATAAACATTTTTTTTATGTGAAGAATGGCCGACTGTGCTTTGTCTGTTCAACTTGATTTTGGTTTTGTCAGAACACAACAAACAATATCAGCGGAGTAAATGTGTCATATGATAAGCCTTTTCGATGCTATTCTACATCTGAGTCTGTGTCACAGCAGGAGGAGCCGGTGTGGTTTAAGAGGAACAGTGAGCAGATGAAAAACATGCTTGTGGCTCCACCGTTACTATGAAGACTGTGACATGTCCAGACCACAGCGAGAGGGCCCAACACTAACAAATAAACCTGTGTCTTCAGTAAATGCACCCTCAGTACATCCACTGCCATTAGATGTACAGATAACGTTCCACGTGCACATAGGTTTTGTGCTGTTTGAATAATGGATTCTTGTTCACAGATTACAATCGAATGATCCAATTTTCTGTCCCAGCAAATAGAATGTGGTATAAATCTTCCTATTAAACTGTAACTTCTATAATAGTGTCAGGAAGTGGCAGGCGGCACCAAACCTGGAACCTGCAGTCAATAAAGAACCTTATACTGCACAAGTCTGAGCCCCAGGAAGCCAAAATATGAAGGGTTCCCACTTCCCAGGTGTGTTCCCTTCCACGGAGCAGACATCCATCCTTTACATTCGAAACTGTGAATAATTATTGTTTTAAGCATTTACAACTGCCCTGACAGTAACAGGATGGAGTTAAGCTTAGATACAGTAAACCATCCCTTTACTAATCAGAAGATGCAGCAGTATTGTGACAATGTACTGGAGTTGGATTTTAATTGCACAAATACCACTTCTGCAGTATATTTTATGTCTCTTTCCTGACTAGCAAGAATTCAAATACTTTAAAGAAAGATTTCAAACATTTTTTGGTTGAGCAATAAGACAAGAAAAATGGCTAAACTGGCTAAAGTTGCCAACACCACAAGTCTATCATCTTAGTCACTTTTCTCTGTTATGGGCACAATTTTGATGACTTTTGACTATTTAAATGATTGTACAGAGGTGTTTTAACATTTTATTGACAATGACCTGTATATACTTTGCATTACTTTACTGATTATTATTTGATAGATTAGAAGGAACTAAAATAAAGCGAGATTCTTACCAATAATTTATCTTCAGGATCACTTGTTATGTCTTGTCAGATTGATCACACAATCTGCACATTGATATTCCAGTAAGTTTGTTATGGTTCTGTGAGTAAAGCCACAAAACCAGTGATGAATTAGTACAACTTGCTGAAAAGAATGTGTTGACTTAACTCTATCTATCTATCAATCAATCAATCAATCAATCAAGATTTATTTGTACAGCTCCATTCATACGAAGCTTCGCCAATAACTCTATATGAAAAACATACCTGGAATCTCGTTCATGTAAAATATGTAAAACAAACTGGAGTTTTGATGCCGCAACATGTAATTGGAACACTATATAATTTATTTATACACGTGTTTTTGATTCTTAATGTTTGCTAAGCTCTGTGATAAGACAAAATAGCAAAACTTATACCACAAGCCCCCACGTACATTAAATCATATAGATTGTTATTTCTGAGAAAATTGAAAATGTAGAACTATATTTTGAATAATTGATGTACAGAAATATTGCATTTTTTGTTGACAATTTTCAGCAACAGACGAGTAATGGATTAAGCCTGATGTTTTTTGGTATTATTTACATACAAGTAGATTTTTATAGTTTCTTTGACCATTTGTATACCATATAAGTGTGTTTATTTACAAGAGGGACCTGTTGACCATGACTGTGCTTTTGAGGGCACCTTCTTTGCATTTTATAAGATATTAAAGATAAAGCGCTCTTAGTCATGTGCCAGATGCTCAAACGTTGTCTTTACCATGAATTTGATGCTAAATTATAATTTTAAGGACTGTAATCTTCCTGTGTGACTGCTCTGTATTTGTGGCCTTGTTTTTGAGATTTTAATAGAAATGTGGTGGATCTACTACTAGAAACTCAAAATATTACTCAAAATGTTACTTTAAAGCGGACATATGATGCAAAATCAACTTTACTGAGCTTTTAACCTTTTACAACAGTGTTTGTTTATCATTAGTTTACTTAAAGTTATATTTTGATTCCTGCATGTACGAGTTAATCCTGTATTGTTCTGCAACTGAGACTCAAATGCACGAAAATTCCCCGTTTTAACCTACCCTTTATCCCCGCCCACATCCCTGTACTTTGCTATGATTATTTGAAAAAGGAAACTTCAAGTGACACATGTGGAGTTCTGAAATGTCACGTAGCTACTTTTCAAAAATAAGAACATGTAAATGACAACACGCTGCTCGTTACAGTGAAACGTGATTATGAAGAGGCGGGGCTTATCAGTTCTGCAGTTTTGAACAGGAAGTCAATGGATCTGTTTCTATTACTAAGCTATTTTAGATCTGTATTTCAGTTTACAATGAACAAAATGTAAAATGATAATCTTACTTACTTACAGTATGTTATATTTCAATAGCATGGAGGGAACCTGAAAAAAGCATTGTGAGTCTCCTTTAAACTAAGCAAAAACACGACTTCTATCAACATGATGGTTTCGAAGTCGACCAACACAAGGAAAGGCCACTTCAGGGATCAGAGGGGTTAAATAAGTTTTGTGAAATGTTGTAGAGTGGACGAGCTGTAGTTGGGGACCACCCGAAGGTGAGGGGACAGAACCCAGAGAGATTATGCTCTCATTAAATCAGAAACAGTCATTAGTCAATTATGAGTTGACACAGGCTTTTAATCTTTGTTTCTCTGTAAACAATCACACCAAAGCTTTGTCAGTAATAGTCAATAAATGAAATATGTGTACAAATCAGTTTTTTGAGCAGGGTTGGATGGAAGTAATTTAATATCTACTCTTTGTCTTACTGTTTGGCTTACATTAATGATCCCTATGTTGTTTAAAAAAATAACAATTTCAGAGGATTTCAATGCATTTCCTACAACTTATACAGTGAGCTTGTGTTCCTTTAATCTTTATAACATTTAATCAACTATTACAACATAAAGTCAACGTGTGTGGTCCAAAAGCGTTAATAATGCAAGATGATGAAATTGACATAAGCTTGACTGGCAACTGGTTTATTGTTAAATGGACAAAAGTGACAAACAAGTGGAAAACAAAACATAAAAAAAACCCACACTTTATCGAGTTTTGAGGATTCCTTACATATTCCGACATAAAATCAGTAAAAACATTTAAAGACTTTCCCTTAGATTTGTCCATGAGAAGTACAGTTTTAAATGCACTTCATGTACCGTCCATTTTTATTTTATTTTTATAATGATAAAACTTTGTAATGATTGTGTACAGGAGGTAAAATGGTCCCTTTAAAAAACAGATGTGATTAAGAAAAAAAGTCATTCATTGATCTGGCAATGGGCGAGTGTAATGTGATGTCTGTAAACAGGATCAAGCTGCTGCTGCTGGAGTGGCTTTTGGAATCGTCGCCAGGAAAGTTGGAACAAACAACTTTAAATATTGACAAATACTCGATCCTGGATTTGAGAGATTTTTGGGCTGAATCTTTTAAACCTCCAAAAAGTCATGATTTAGTTGGCTGTACAGTGGCCAGAAATGATCCAATTTTGATTCCCCAAAATACATGATTCAATCTGATTATTTTTGATGACGCCTCTTCAGCAACTTAAATGGCTCTGATTGGGTTGAGGAAATCCTGATTATGTATTTTCTGGTATAATTG
This sequence comes from Eucyclogobius newberryi, assembly GCF_026437365.1. Taxonomy (NCBI): domain Eukaryota; kingdom Metazoa; phylum Chordata; class Actinopteri; order Gobiiformes; family Gobiidae; genus Eucyclogobius; species Eucyclogobius newberryi. The sequence goes on along the minus strand of NW_027315724.1, from coordinate 15,351,206 downwards.
GGCTTGCTGGATGCAATGTTAAAATAGTGGAGACAAGGACAAATGTCAAAACAGTGGCACAAAACATTCTTGATAAAAAGCCTCCATAGAAAAACAGTTAAATGTTAAATAAAACACACATTACACATAAACAGGGCAAAGATCCCCCTTACATTATTGACTGGTCCATCATTTGTCTAAGAGTATTCAAGTCTTGTATGCGTTGTATTAACACTTCATTGTTCGTATACAGGCAATAGGGAAAGTGATATGGTCAAAGACATTCAGTGAAAGTCTGACGGTGGATGCTGGATGTGAATACATTTGACGTGACCACACTCAGGTAGTGTATATATTCAACATGGTGCTGGTGTTTCCTTGTCCAAACTATAATCAGGGCTATAAAATAAATGAAGTGGTTTGTTGGTTCTGGCAGTACAGAGTAAGGAATTGAAACAGTATTGGCATGGTTAAATGGCTAAAACAGTAATGTGTTTTATGTTAGTTGGCTGTTATCATGTGACTCTCTTCATGTTAGCACCGTCACTTGTCACTTCAGGCATATAATATAGTATAATGCCTTCAACATGGCCGTTCTCTCTCACTCTCTCTCTCTGAACACATCCGACTTCAAATAAATGATATGTTAAACACATACACACGGATAGAGATTTGTCCACTTTAAAACATCTGTCATGAAAATACATTAATTATTTTTTCCTTTTCAAGTCAAATCTATGAAATTTTCTTTGGTCAAGAAAAATATCTTTATATCTACAGGCAATAAATGTCATTACTGAATGAAAAACACGTACTGAAGATCATGGAACTGATCGAAGGGGAGTTGATACTAAGTATCTAGTCATATCCATTTGGAAAGTTCCAAATATTTAAAGTGCTTTTGCATTATTCCCTCAGCATTTAATGTGAGAAATAACATCCATCAAAGTAAGGCAGATTGGTCTGATCCACTCACCGTAAAAACTCAAAAAGTAAGTGTATCTAAAGATGAAATATATACATTCATTGAAAAGGGAAAGACACTAAGGTCAGAAAGATTGTATGGGTCAGAAGTAAATGGCCCATTCCGTCTCTGAAAAGAGCATTGTCCTTAAAGGACTCATTTAAGCGATCACAGGTATTTGTATAAAAGTTGATGAATAAAAAATTAGCAGCCTATCCACACACCATCTAATGATGCCTTCTTCACACAGCTTTGGGTATGAAAACGGGCACTGATGATATGATATAAATAATTTCAACATAGACTCCCCTTGTAATGTGCCCATGATTCTAAATGGGGAAAAAGAGGCGTAATGCCAAACCCTTCTGTGCCTTCGGATCCTGTGGCACCACAGGCTTCTTCACATGTTTCCACAGTTCTGTGGTCCTGTCCAGACTCCACTGGACTTCCTTGTCGTGCAGGTTATACACTGCACCGCTCCTCAGCTTATGTCTTCTATGAGGTCTTCCCTACAATGGGATTGTCCCTGGAACAAAGAGCCTTCATTTGAGTCAGCTCCCATGTGACTGTGTTTGGGTGTGAGCTGCAGACTTACAGACTGCCGTACTGGGCCATGGTGTCGCCCCGCTGGTTGTGCTGCTGCCGCAGCTCCTCCATGACATTGCGCAGCTGTTTGAGTGTTTGAAAGGTCTCTTTGGGTTCCTGAATGGTGAATTTGGAGTATTCGTCCTGCTCCCGCTGAGGGCCCTGGTACACCGCCAGGGTGGCACAAGCATCTGCAAGAAAACAAACACAAATGAGTCCTGGAAAAGGTTACACTCAAAGAACATTGAAGTATAGGTGTAAAAGACGGACTAAAGCTCTGAAGAGTTACAACAGCCACACAACAGTGCACAAAAACACTGACCTTAGTACTCACCCTCCATGTTTTGAAGTTTGGTGTCATTTAAGGACAGAAGAGAGAAAATCCTCTCAGTTTCTCGATCACAGTCAATGTCCAGCTGCAGGTTTGCCAGCATTGTTCTACAAGACATGAACAAAATACATAAAACAAACCACAATTCTAGATGAATTAAGCTGCTCCTGAATTCATATTTGCAATTCTTCTGAAATCGATCTGATTAAAAAGGATTTTTTTTACAATTTGGAATAAGTATTTAGGCAACACTCATCTGTTTACTGTATAATACTCTCAGTACTCTCAGTATTCCTACTCATGTTTGAGACTCACGTGGTGCAGGGTCTGCAGCCGAGTGCACAGCTGTTTTGGCTCTTGCAGCACGTCCACACTCCCCTGGTGAAGGTGGATGGGTGGAAACTCTCCAGACGGCCCTCGTTACAGCGGCTGACCTGGCCCAGCACCTCCAGCCACTCACTGGCCTCCACACAGTTTCCTGCTTGTACGTACAGAAGCTTCTCTGAGTGCACCACCTGCAACATCTGACAGAGAAAACACACATGTTACAGTTGTGTTGCATGTTCAAGTCTGCACTGCTAATTAACAAATTTCTCAAATTAAACCTGCAGTTTGTATTGGTTATACAAAGATATGTGACACAAATATACTCTTATTAGTTTATTTGGTGGGGAAAGTGCATGTTAATGAACGTACATGATATATAAACACACCAGGCTGTAGCCATGGACTAATATGAATCCATTGTTCTACATTCACACTCACAAACTCACTCTCTTTCATACAACAGCATACTTGGACACTGGAGGTAAGGTGGATGAAGTGTCTTGTCCAAGGACACAATGTCAGTGTGCACTACCGCCCCCCTGTGGCACCTTTTAATAGAAATAACAAATTCTTTACACTCTCAGACCCTTTACGCTTTCCACATTTGTCACTTTATTTGACCACAGGGTCAACAAATCAGTACATCAGCACCAGCACAGTCCGACCACAATGGCTTTGTTTTCACTTGGAGCACATGTGACAGAATAAATATTGATGATCCCCATGCACTCAATGATGATGATGGAAGTCGATGGGGACACTTACATTTTTGCGGTTAAAGGCACTTTCATCCAGTTTCTCCACAGCCTGGATGTTTTTGACACTTATGATGCAGAGGGCCTCTTTCCCTAAAAACACAAGTCTGTCAGAACCACTCCAACAATAATACTGAGCCGAGCTTCTCAAGAGCTGCAGATTTGATATACTGGATACAATATTTGACTACACCTCAGAACAAGTCCCATTATCCCTAATGAATGCATAACTAGTATTTATCTACTGAACTGCTCTAAAAAACTACTAAATGTTACTACTAAATGCTATGCTACTAAAAAAAAAGTATTTACTAGAGTGAACAACTGCATAATACATTTTATATTGAACATGAGAAGAAAATAGTTAATAACCCTCTTGTTAAACAAAAAGACACGTTCAAGTCACTATGTTTATTATCTAAATAGATAAGTGGTTTGTCAAGACACGTTTATGGCATTGATTTTTGACCAAACGTAAAGGTACTCTATGTGATTATCTCCATGGAGATGTTTTTGCTTTGCCTGGATGAAACATTACCAGGGAGACAAGCAGGTATTGGCACAAGGCCAAGCTACAGTTTAGATCTGTGGAGGGTGAGGCTACTCACAGTTAGAATACATGTTATTCAAGGTACTTTTGAAGCAATCAAAACACCTTTAATTCAATACATGCAAGATAAGATAAGATAAGATAAGATATTCCTTTATTGTCCCACATGGGGAAATTTCATTGGTGCAACGCAGGTAGATACAGAGGTAGATACAGAAGAACAGATCGTAAGATAGGTAAGTTAATGCCACACTGTGGAACATTCTAGACAAAGCATCAAGTGATTTCCATGAAGACAAGCAAGTGATGGACCTCCAACAGAAAGTTACATAATGCACCATTAACTGCCCCTCACCTTTATGTTTATGATAAGACAGCTCTCTGGTGGTGACTCGAAGCCATCTCTTCTTGAAGTTTTTCTTGCCGAGACGTTTTCTCCCTTGGGCCCGTTTTTGAACTTCCCTGAAAAGGATTTACAGGACTTACAACAATGATCTTTACAAACGAATGACTGAAGATTAGTTCCAGTCAGTTGCAGTCTGACAATGTCTTAATATACAAATTTAATTAGAAACTTCAGATGGAAGATAAAGTTCTCAGAGCTGAATGTCTTGAAACAATGAACACATGAACAATTCAGTTACTTATATGATGTATCATTACATTCATCTGGAGATGCATCAAATGTTGTTTTGTGAGATCCACTTAAAGTGCGCATGATGTTTTAGTGAAATGTGCAGTCTAACTTGTCATGTGCACTTTAAGGCATGGGTAGTATATAACAAATACAATTATATAGAGTATATTGTAAAATTTGGTTTGTGAGAGCTAGAAACTAGTTAGATAGATTTAAATACATACTTCCTCCTTCAGTTCTTACTTCCTCCAGTTTGAAAATCTGGTTGAAAAAGGGACAAGCAAAATTTGTAACAGAGCCTTGGACACACTCACCCCTCCTTAAGAACCAGTGCATCCTCCACACCACTAAATTCCTTGTTGACATTTGATGAGATTTCATCAAGAAACTGGGTATAGAAAACATGACTGCAGTTAACTGAAAGCATTAATGGCTTGATGACATTTAAATGATAAGTCCAAGTTTACCTTTTTAACCTTCTCAATGCACTTCTCTTCTTGGAATGATTTAAAGAAGTCGTACATATACGTTTCCTTGAAGCTAGACTGAAATAAAGGATATGAATGAAAAATCCCAATTTTGATGTTTGGCTTTGAAATCAACAGGAAAAAAAGAGATAATAATAAGCATTACCAGTTTTTTAGACAAACTGCCCCAGCTGCCAAGAGTCTGGATGGTTTTAGAAATGAGAGTGAGTGTCCGTGAAATATCTGGGTCCTGAAATCAGAAGCATGTTAGATTGTCTTTAGTGCGACCTGTGGCTGCTGTGTGGGGCTCATACTCACAGGATGATGTGAGCGGAGCTGAAAGGAGTGAGGAGTAAGTACAGCAACAGCAAAGAAACGCAGGAACACAAAGCTGCTCACAGCGGAGTACTGCACGTGTGGGTCGGCTGTGGAGAGAATGAATGAAGATTCTCAAATCATGTTTGTTTATCTTACTTATTTTTACACGCCATTTTTATTAAAATGGTATTGCTTTTATGTAATCACTCATTTTATGGGAATTCTATTCTCAGATTTTGTCACTGTGACTTTATAGGTCAATAAACATAATCAATCTGATATATATCAATATGTAGTCTCTGATTTGGATTTAAAAATACTGAAAATTAGGAGAAGAATGGAAGACCAGTTGTACAAAGACATTGATATTGAAGGTCTGGCGCCACCTTCTGGATTATTTGTATACTGCTAGTAAATTTAGTGGAAATATACATGTATTTATAAAATAAAAAGCTACAGGACACAACCAGAGTTACGTTTTATTCCATTCAAGCTGGCTTGATTGTGACTTTAGTTTGTAAGGCCTCAAAGCACCTTCCACTGCCACAGCAGGATCACTACATCCTCATATATCTACCTCTGGATCTACCTGCGTTGCATCAATGAAATTTCCCCATGTGGGACAATAAAGGAATATCTTATCTTATCTTATCTTATCTTATCTTATATGCTTTTAAAATTGTAAAAAGATGTAGAGCACACTCAGGTGGTAGATGTCCAAATGTTTTGATATCTGCTTTCTTTCTGGACAAAAGCCTTGGTCATTTTCTTTGTTTGACCCCAGTGTCATACTGGTGTGCGACTGTGTGTTATTGTCTCATTAGAGCCTCATAATCAAATTATATTAACATCATGATGCAGAAGTTAACAGAAGTTAATTGTTATTTTTTAGTATCTGGGAAATACATTTTAGTGATTATCATTTGCTCAAAAATATTGAATATGACTAAAGAAAAGGAAACTGTGAAAAATAAATAAAAATGACCTGGAAATCGTTTGCAGGCCAGATGTCTGAGAGACCTGAAGACGTCACACATGAGAGGGGGGCAGTTGGCACTGGACTGTGTGATGGAGGAGAAAACCTTCTGGACATAACCTTGGAGGTTGTCCTGTAACAAAACATAATTCCTGTCAAAACAACAAACACCTCTAAGACTGTAGCAATAACAGACAAATGATCTACCTTGTTGACCTCGACATTATCTCCTTCTTTGAGTCGAACTGGGTCAATCTCACAGGTTTTGTTGGATTCACAAATCTAATAAAATGTTACAAACCATTATCAGCCGCTGACGTGTAAAGTGATACTAAAGTGAAAAAACGTAAAAAAACATCTAAAACATTTATTTTTGTCCTCACCTCGTCTATCACTGGCTTCAAGGTAACTGCAAGGTAATTCTTTCCCACAATCTTCATCATGTCGTCAATGCAGCGCGTCGCCAAGGAGTTGCCACGGAAAATAGTGTTTGCCTCCCTGAAATAAAGAGAATGAATCATGAATACTTTATTTAATGAATTATTTATAATTGGAAAGTAATCAATATACTGAAACGTATTTAGTAATGCGTATAGCATGATATAAAACCTATGAATCATTTAATTGGCAGGCCAGCAATCCGGCATATTATTTAGCCTTTAATTAGCCAGGAAGGTCTCATTAACACATGACCACTTATGTTATATATATAACCCAAACTAACCTCAATCAAAATACACCATTCTCAAACTTTCCACCGAAATCTGAATCTAAGATTAAAGTTGTCATTTCCTCTTGCATGACTAGACAGCTTCTAAATATTTGACACAGGGTTCACAGACATGAATCATTTAGTGCATGTGGTGCAGTTGACTTTGGACTGAGAATCTGATGCTGTGATTTCCAAACAGAACATCCTTCATTAGTATATCATAAAGCATAACGTGTGTGATGAAGAACTCACTGAGTGTGGTCCAGTTCCAGTGCAGCCACAGCCGTCACAAAAGGCACAAAGCGACTGTGGTAGAGCAGGAGTCGGACCATGGGCAGCACAGCCTCATATCGCTCTCGACAGATCTCCCCCAAAATATGTGCAGCTGACGCAGAGATGGGCTGACGACAACACACGTATTTAGAGTAAGTATATCATATCAAAAGGGACAGACAACCTTCTTGGATGTCATATGTTGTAGGTTTTTTCTTTGAATGAGTACTTTTAGATCCTTGTAGTAAACAAGTACCTTCACATCAGGGGATTTGAGCAGCAGGTTGCAGAGCGGTGTATAACAGGCAGAGGGCAGCACTGTGTCTTCTATGTAGGTCAGTCTCAAACGCAATGATCCCAAATCATCAGACTTAGACTTGTTTCCATTCCCTTTTGGCTGAAGTAAATACCTTTGAGACCAGGAAAGTGCTTTGGTTATTTAGATATTTCATTTTCTTATTTCGTTATTAAACATGCAAGGTAAACTACAAAAATGGTATAGTTAATTCATCAATTCCTTAAGAAAATATAGCCTTTATACAGCCATACAACATTGTCTCTCTTTTTAAATTATGCAAATGTTTATTCTCTTTTTTGAACAAGAGTCACTCTGATAGTATCAAACATTAATGTGGTGTTTATCAGGCCAAAGGAACAGCATAAATAGTGATTTATTGAGGTGTAATATGAAACTAGTGACTGAGCGATTGTGAAACATGATACCCATTATAGTATAGAACTGAAAAGCAATAAAAATACCATGCTCCAACACGATTGATATGACACATGAAGACCAACAGGTGACGCTCATTCCTATAAAGACACTTTGCATGTCAGTCTTTAAGCCTGATCTGAGTTCAGTGGTGGTGACCGGGCCATTTCTTCTGCTGTGGACACATTACCTGTCCTCATTTCAATAAAGTGCACTATGTTTGTGGCGCTGAAGGTTTCTATCATAAACACAGGACAGCAGGTACTGCCACCATGCAAAACGCCACCCACGCACTTGACTTTCAGCCCTCATGTACTGACAGATTGCTATCTAGCATAATCCCACATCGCCTACGCTGACGCAAAGCTAGGTGACACCCACACTGCAAACTGCTGAACATTCAAAGATCAGTGAGGATTTTCAAATCACCTGTTACTAATGCTGCCAACTCCAACTGAAAAGGAATCCTATCCATACAATTATACTTAAATGATATTTAGTTTAATTAACTCATTAATAAACTTAAAAAGTGAATGCGGCAATGCAATTGTTGAGGCTGCAGTGAAGGCTCCTATTGGTACAAACAATGTAAAATAAAAAAGGGTAGTGTACTTTGAAACAAATGTCTTCATGAACTGTAGTTAACCATATTATTTACCAGGCTTTGTGAATGTGATCATTTTGCAATATCTTCACAGGAACACGTGTCTCTCCCAAAAACACATCCTGAGCAAGATTCTCGTTGTTCCACAATTCCACTCTGAAAAAACAAACACACAAACAACATTTATTTGTATGAATATGTTTGTATGTAAATGTTCAGGCCAATAGGCTCGAGCTCTCGTCATGAGTGAAAACATGGCTTGTCTTGAAGTCTTCCTCACAAAACAACAACAGCAACAAGAAAATCACACAACTCAAATCAGCAGAAGGTTCATTCATAAAACTTACCTGTTTAGGGCACAAAGCTATTAGAATATACTGTCCTTGCAATGACACCACCTCAAACTCAAGCCTAAAAAACATGCATGGGACAGTACCTTACCCAGTGAGCTCTGAGTCCACTGTGACGGGACCCCCACTTATCCTCTCTCTACCAGTCAGAAACACCATGTCCAATGCACTTTCTCTTTATCACTTTTGGCTCTTAGGACTAGAAATAGGTTGGGATAGGGCTTTGAATCAGAAAGTGAATTAACTGCCTGAGACACATTTCACACAATTTACTTTTACTTTAACATTCAAAGGAATGTCTTTTAACATAAAGAAATCTAACCATTTCGCTCCAACCTCATTTGTATACTCAATTATGTACTCACTTGATTTCTAGTTTCTCAATGTCCTCCTCCTCCACCTGGAAATGGGACTTCTTTGAGTAGCTGCTCGACCTTGTGACCTAATAGAAAACCAATAAATGTTGTTATTTAAATGTCTGTTAGAATTGAATACAAACTCTAAACATTTACCTCAAATAAAAAGGTCTCTTCAAATTGAGGATTGCTTGTTTTCTTCTTAACTTTAGTTTTCTTCTGGTCAGACCTGACAGGAAACAACAATGTAGATATTAATGCAACTCAAAAACAGCGTTTATAGAGAGTTGTATGACTTATTTGTGTGGTAAACAGCACTTACCTGGCTGGTCCGACAAGTGACACAGTTGCATACGGGTCACAGTTCTGCCCACTTATCAATGGCAGTCCTTGGCACTCTATTTTTCTAGAGAAACATAAAACACATACATTTGAAGACATTTTCCATAACTATAGTACATTATAATGCATAACATGTTGTAATTTTCCACTGCTAAATCAAGGCCTCGTGTTGCAGAGAGTGGATGTTTCAATATTAACTCAAACTAAATGACTTTAATTTAATTTAATTTAATTTAAAACTGATTTTATGTTTAAAGTGCAATTGAAAACATCTGTTCATCAAAAAGGACCACAATACGTTTTTGAAGCATCCTATAACATTATTTATAATACAAATGAGTCTCTCTAAGAATAACCTTCCAGAGTCTATTAGGTAAAGCCACCTGTTTGCCGGGGTCACCCAGGGACCCACACAGGGGCCACTGCCTTTGTTGTTTCAGATGACAACAAACACAGTGTCTGCACCCAAAACAGGATGTGGCTGCTGAGCAGGCGTCAGCGGGTGCGCAGAGAGGTTGAGCCCATCTCTATGTGAGGACAAAGACACAGAAGGTACAGTACACTCAGGATGTTTGTGTTGTACCTTCCATGACCATATTCCCCAAATCCCAGAAGTCAATGTGTTTTTCCCACTACACCTATAGCAAACCGTCTGCAATGAGTGTCAATTAGTTTGTCAAGGTGTCTTTCCTGTTGGATGTTGTAACCTTAAGAATGATTACAGTTTAAGGGGAAAGTGTGTGTAAAAACATACAACTGTAAAACTGAATAGAATCAGTGTGTGTGTGTGTGTGTGCATATACACACATATATATATATATATATATATAGGCTAACCCTAACCCATGTTACTAATGTTGTTAATGTTATGCTTTTGGCTATAATCTGACAGATTTACATGTACCTTCATGTGTACTATGTCTGTTATCTAAATAAATAAGTGGTTTGTCAGCTCTGCACATTAAAAACAGCAGGTGACAGTTTGAGCAAACAGTTGGTCACAGTGAGTGACGGGGCACAAACCGCAGCGGCCGCACTGAGAAGCTCCTACTTCCTGCTCTCATGCCATCACTTCCTCCCTTCTCACAGAGTGAATGGGAAACCAATATATGTCACATACAAAGTTACACTGTCATATGATACAAATATAGTTCAATAAATAAACTGCTCATGCACTAAAAATGTCAAAGAACAAAGTATTGTCTGAGTAGATCAGGGGAACTAAAAACAGTTGGAACTGCCTTTGCTCTTCAGTAAATTGTCCTCTGTAACATGATGGTTTTGGAACTTAATCTAACTGATTATTGATTACGTTTTACACTCCATATGATATTTATGCTCCAACTTTTATGATATTACTGTTTCATGGAGGGCCATAAGGGGAACCTATCATTTTAGATAATATACATTTTTAGTTCTCATCATTTATTTAAGTTCATTTTTTTAATGATTGGTGTATGGCATGATCAACTGCTCTGTATTTGTATGTGTCATTTCTCTACCACCGCATTCTACATTTTCAAATGAACGCCGCACCACTCACCTGACTCGTAAATGTTGACACAATGAGCCATTTTCTGTGATAACTTCATCCAGTCTCATTTCCAGATGAACTTTGCCCTGTCAGACACACGGAGAAGGAGGGAATGACGGACTGCACGTTACAAATTACTTTTCCCGGGTCATGGGATTTCAATGCGTCTAAAGTGCCTCAGTGAACTGCAGCGTAAACTGTAAAAGAACTTCGATACTGAGAAACGGATGCCGGAGGATGTGAACTTTGTTGATCACTTTGAAAGATCTGTGCTCGGATGTGGTAAAGGCTGCCGCTCTGACCATCGGAAGTGTCAGAGTGAGTGATATCGAGAAAAGAGAAAGAGAGAAAGAGAAAGAGAGACAGAGCACCCACACACTTTGCTCCTTGTCTCTGCAGCTTGGCATTTGCTGAAGCCGTAGTGCTTTCTAATGCAAGCAGATAGGCCCTTAAGCCCACATAAGACCAACTGCTTTGTACTATTTAGGAAACTATCGTTACCTGATTACGCTTCACCTGTTCAGCGGCACGTGCCAAAAACATTTCAAACGGATAGAAGAAATCCTGCCTGGAGAGTTATACAAACGTCATTCATATAATTTGCATGGTAAAGGTAAAAAAATAACAAAATGTCGGATGTGAAAGTCTCTTCATGTGTCCGTGAAGCAGCGCACCAAGAATAGTCAGGCGTGGGCTTTTGGGAGCTAGAGTCAACACTTAGCTGCAGTTACTCACAAGTGGCTTTGTATTTTCCTTTGGCACCAAAGTACTGTTTTTTGTTTTTTTCAAATTATCTAATTTGCAGTCATATTTTAGTCAGAGGTCACAATTTATCTGCTGAAAAACCTTTATTTCCAGTTCTGAATCAGCTTGAGAAATGAATAATGCATGTGAACATGAGCGTAATCGCCTCATCAAGCACTTTTTGTCTAAATGCGTGTGAACTTCCTGTGTGATCTAGTTTAGGGCTGAACGATTCTGGAACATCTGATTGTGATTTTTCAGGCTACCAACGCAATTACTTTCAAATTCTAAAGTCAAGCGTTCAAATTTCAGAGAAGAAAGAGATACAAACTTTGAAATGAATACAAGAAACCCATGCGTTTCAGAACATGTAGTAGCCTGAAGTACAAGGATTAGCGGGTTAAAAAAACATTGATTTAATTAACTGCTGCGTTCACATGACATCAGAACATTCTAAAACTGAGCTATGGCACAATTTGATGTCAGAATGCAGTCTTGCTGATGTGATTTAGGATTCATATCTCTGTAATTATTGGGCCCATCCACATTTAAACAAAAACTGACACACGTTCAACATCTTCTATAAATAAACTAAAATTGTTATATTTTTTCACAATAGCTTCAGAAAGTGAAGCCATTATTCTACTCCTAAAACAACAAGAACACAATTATGGTTTGTCCCATCTAAATGAGGATTTTGTTTAAATTGTGATGTAGCTTATCACTCCTAAAACAAAAACAAAAAATACTGTACAACCCCCGAATCTCAGCTAATATGTATAAAATGCCCCTGTTTTACCTGGACTTCTGAGTTGGGATCGACAGGCTGTAGGCTAAACCAGTCTTCTTTTCCGGTGTATTTACACAGGTCGTCCTTTCGTATTGACACTTTTCCTGCAACAAGAACATTGTCTAAAACACTTTGAAACACATATATAAGCACAATGCTTATAAAGTTACTTACCAATTGGCAGTTCCCTTTGAAAAACGCTTTTGGCATAAACGTAGAACGATAAACACTGAAATGGTCGTGGGATTTCAAAGTAGAAATCCTCTCCATAGAAAGGGCTGCAAAACAAGAGAATGTTCAGATGAGTAAAAAACAGTTTATGGTGGACGGATTTGCTTAAAATCAACTACAAAACACAACTGGAAGATTTGTTAGAGCAGTGGTCCGACTCTAACGCCCAGATATACAGCACTTGTTCTCATATAAAACTTATTGTTACTATATACTAAATACAATTGATAGACAAGTAGTACTATTTAATATGATGTATTTTGCTGTAATTTGCTAAAAGGACACAAAAAGTAAATATACTTTTTTATACTTACTTCCAAAAAACAAATTTCCTCATTAGTTAAAAACAATTCTTATACTAGTGCTGTAACGATTACTCAACTAATCTTGACTGTTCGACTATAAAAATTATTTAAAAAAATAACTAGTTGTATTTTGGATAATTGTAAATACCTTTTATAGCTATATTACTAAATCAAAATGCCAGAAAATAAACAACAATTTCATATGTAAATAATACACTTCATTTGTAAATATTCTCTATCTATATTCAACCTTTTTTTGTAAAAAATATATTCAAAATGTCTGAATCTAAAATAGATATAATTGTTTGACATGTCGACTAATTGAAAAAATAATTGCTGATTGATTAGTCGACTACTAAAATAATCGTAGTTCATACCACATTGCATTATTCATCCACTCATTGTATATTTAATCCAGATTGAGTCTTGAGGATTATTTTGTTTGTTTGTTGCTATGTATTTGTTGTGATGTAAAGGGCTTTCTTGGCTCATGTTGCTCCGTGTGCAGTGAAGCAGGTGGATCTGAACAGAAGGTGGACACAGGGTGATCTTCTGACTCAGCAGGTCTGGACTGATTGTTCCCTCAGATATGTCCATTTACAACGGAAACTTTCAACCAACCACTGCAGTTTGATCTAAAATGAATTCCTGCGCTCAATGTCTTTCATAATATTAAAGCAAGCTGTACAATACTCTTATATTTATAGCAAAAAAAAAACTGATTAAATTAAAATATAAACAGAATATATATATATATATATATATATATATATATATATATATATATATATATCTCAATAATTAATTACTTAATTGATGCGTATTTTTATATGTTTCCAGTCAAAAGAGATATCTATTTGTTTCTGTTGTTTGGGGAAAAGTAACGTAAATGTATATGTTTCTTTATGTTTTAATGCCAGGATTCTGTTCAAAGTTACATTTTAAGAATTGACAAGAAGAAATATAAACAAACAAACTAATAACAAGAATCAGATGCATTTCAGAACATAACTGTGCATATCTAAACTACACAATTACATTCTGAAATGTAGTTTTTATGTAAAATAAAACAGAAATATTTGCTAATTATGGTTTATGGAAAGTTGCAGCCTTGGTGCCTGGCCTGAGGTGTGTGCGTTTGTGTGTGCGTTTGTGTGTGTGTGTGCGTTTGTGTGTGTGTGTGTGTGTGTGTGTGTGCGCGCGCGTGTGTGTGTGTAAAGTGGCACATGTCAGAAGGCCAAACGTCTGTGGCCCGGAGTCCTGCCAAGTCCCGGCCGCAGCACGTCAAGGCTCTGGCGCTCGATCTGACTCTGCTGATCTGACACTGTGGGTTAAGCACAACAAGCTCTGGACCTACCACCTGTCCCAAACAGACTGACCCGGGTTTACGCATTTGGACCGGATTACAATGTGTGCAGAAGCCGCTATTAAGATATACTGTGTTGTATTAAAATGCTACTGTCCAGAGCTCTTTTATTTCACTGTGTCTGGGGGGAAAGCAACGCTCACCTAACGTGCCAAAAATCAAATAAATAACCAAAGAATAATTTTAAATACATTTCAATCATGTCTGACTATCCTAGTATCAGACTTTGTGGAAAACATTAGACCTTAGACATTAGACATTGGATGAGAAGTGAATAGAAGAGGAAAACAATCGAAAAATAATTTGTTTTTCTATGGAACAATTTCCAGAATAATTGAATAATACGTTTCAAAACAAATCATGGAATATTAAGTATGTATAGTATTACCCTCACTAAAGCCGTTTCTAAGATATTTTTGGACCTCAAACTTAGTACACAAGAGTAAAATGCACAAGATCAGGTTTGGGAAGGCAATATTGACTGAATATCTGAATATGAATAACAATCTTTAAATTGTCTGATTGTTAAATGTATTAGTTGAGGTTAAATGATCAGAAAAATTTGAAATGTCTGTAAAATGAATCACAAAACGGCAGAAATATCCCCTTATACCCTTATTTGAAAGTTTACAACGTAACTTTAATCTGCTCATCATTTAGCATTTTTTTTACTGTAAATGACATACTCCATATTGAAATTCAGAATATCTTCAAAACAACAAATGATCACGGAAAAGTCCAACCAGGGACAAGAGTTGAGAATCAACACTGGCAATAGAGTTACAGCTCTGCATGTACCTATGTATGACTGCCTTGTAATAGATAGATAGATAAATAAATGAATAGATAAATAAATAAATAAATAAGTACCGCAATATTATCTAAATCTTAAGTGGCTACGCGCATAAGTTCAATTAGGCCATTTTGCAAAAGTCAACAGTAACCAAAAGCAAATATATTACAAAATGGATAATATTACAATTGTTGTTTTGCGCAAAATGAGAGAACAGAAGTAGAGTATGTCATCTATCTTGAAACAATTAAAAAGACAGCCAAAACAGCAAATAAAATAAAAAAAAACATGCTGTGTAATGCTTTCAAATGAGAGCATACATTTATATTTCTGCACTTTTGTGTCTAATTTTACAGTGCATTATTCCTACTTAACAGAACGATCAATAATGACAATGATAGAATCGCACAATGTTAATAACAGTAAAATAAAAGCCAGACATTTTCCAAGTTAGAACTAAATTGTGTCTTGGAGTGTTGTTAAAGTATATAAAATTGGAATAACTGCACCACCCTTCCTGAAACTAACGGAAGAATGTCTTGAAATGATTACCAAAAACACTGACCGAAAATGAGCCGTTCTAACATGTAGAGACTCAGGTAGGTGCAAGTGACACAGAGGAGAGCGTGGGAGGACACACTTCCTCTGAGACTGTAAAACCCTTTTGAACAGCACCGACATCGGGAGAAAAAGCCTGTTGTGAAATGCCACGAGAACACAGACCACTGTTTACAATGAGCTGTGCAATGGTGCAGATAGGAAACTCAAATGGGCTCGGCTTCAAATGGACCATATCTGTGTCCAGGCACAGCGTCCAGTTGTAGCGTAGCAGTTACTAAGCAATAGGACTAATTTGTGTGTTTGTACGTAACAATATATCTGTAAGAAATTGTTGACCTTAAACAATATAATATAAAAGAAAATATGGAAGACCAATACCTCCAAAGTACAGTAGTGAATCTCGACAGGTGTGTTGGAAACAAACGTGGAGATATATATAATAATATTCTTTTTTTATATTAATAAATTACTAAAATATTGAAGTATAAAACAGCAACATTTGAAAGGTCTAGTAGTTCAGAACCAAATGATCGGAGCCGAAAAACAATCCTTGCCAATGTCCAAAGCGTGTTGTAATATTGATTTAATGAGCTAATTAAGTATGGAGATTTTTTTTCTTCTTACCTGACACTTTTATCAAAGACCTTTGTGCGAAAAACCTCCTCCTGATCCAGGCTTATGGTACAGAATGTACAGAGATCCCTTTGACGATTTGGTCCAGAGACTGGAGCCAGATTTTTAGCTTCACCTGTCACATTGAAATAAATGCAAAAGATTAGTCAATGATAGTGTACCAAATTGTGATAGTGACTAATTTACAAAGAATATTTATTGTGGTTTTATGAATAATGAAAAGAGTAAACATGTATAATTAATCTTCAGACCATGTATATGTTTTACATTATAGTTCAATAGTATTATAGCACATTATTGTTCCTTGTTGAATGTGTCATCACCAAAGCAAGTTCCTAGCCTGTGAATTTAGTTCACTGACAATGACAATTAACCTTTTTCTGATTCAAACATATTACAAAAATAATAACTTATTTGTCATTCAACTAAGGAAGTGTCTCCCCAGACACTTCCTCCAACTCTTCCCGGGGGGATCCCGAGGTGTTCCCAGGCCAGCCGAGAGACATTGTCCCTCCAGCATGTCCTGGGTCTTCCCCGGGGCCTCTTCCCGGTGGGACATGCCCGAAACACCTCCCCAAAGAGGCGCCCAGGAAGCTCCGGAATAGATGCCCGAGCCACCTCAGCTCTCAATGTGGAAGAGCAGCAGCTCTACTCTGAGCTCCTCCCGTGTGACTTAGCTCCTCACCCAGATTTATCTCTTAGGGAGCACCCAGCCACCCTGAGGAGGAAACTCATTTCGACCGCTCATGACCATAGGTGAGGGCAGGAACGTAGACTGACCAGTAAATCGAGAGCTTTGCCTATCGACTCAGCTCCTTCTTTACCACAACAGTCCGATGCAGCGACTGCATCACTGCAGCCGCTGCACCGATCCACCTGTCAATCTCACGCTCCATCCTTCCCTCACTCGTGAACAAGACCCCAAGATACTTGAACTCCTCCACTTGGGGCGTTCATAATCATTATCAAAAAAAAAAAAAAAGTATTATTTTATATGATCTATTCAGTGACATTTGGAGTGTCCCAATTAAACAATTTGAAGTGCAATATATTGCAACAGAAAATAATGCAATGTATGATAATATTGAAGTCCATTTTAGCAGCAAATTGAAAAGAAAAGAAATCCTGCAAACGCCATTATGAGACAAACTATTAAGAGTCATACATATATCATTATTCTCCCTCTGCAGCTCAAAAAAGAAAAAAGAAAAAAGAAAAAAAGTATCCCACTACAGCAATTAAAATGTACAAACAACAAATACTAAGCCTCCAAAATATTGAGATTATTTTATTCATTGAACGATGAGTCAAGTGCCTAGTGAAATCCTTTTTACTGCGGTCAGATTTTATTCCGCCAAAAACTGTTATTTTAGTGTCATTAGAAAAAACATAATAAAGTGCATCTTAATTTCTTATTTGACAAAACAAAACAACGTTTATTTATATATTATTTTGTTGAATATTTTTCCCACACACATTGTGAGTGGTGTCAAGACAGGTGACGGAGCGGATGTCTCGCTGCTCATTTGTGGTTAAAACATGAAACATTGACAACCTCGGCAAAACCAACCCTGACAGCCCAGCGCTGATTCACAAATGACAAACGACTTTGCAGCACGCCATTCATATTTCGGTCTACCGTACTCGCACTAAGAATTCTTCTGTACAGTACATACACCTTGGACCTATGCGCAATGTAAACCAAAATAGCAGCCAGAAGGTTAAAAAGTTAATCCTTAAACATCAACACAGTCCTGCCTGATGACACCTTTACAATGAGTCACAGATTTAGACGTGTGGATTAGCAGGGCAAACTCTGGGCTAAATTGGTCTCTGGAAACGTATCCTAAGCCAGCCAAAGAACCTCATTTAGAAAACACCAAGACCGAGCTCAGCTTTTTAGAATGTTAGAATAAGAGTGCGCTGTCGTTAGATTAACAAGAAAACATGTTCAATAATAGAAGAAACAAACAAGAAAGTACATATACCAGAACTACAACTCCAGCTACCTGTTGCATTATGGTCACTTATTAATCTGAGTAGTACCTTCATGAATCTAGGCTGGAGGAAAAGGACAAAGTGTGAACGAGGAAGAGTGCAGTTTCGTAAGACTGCAGTGAGTTACATGCCATGGTAGTTCCTCTATTTTTGTTCTGCTTAACTGCTTTCTCATTAAATCATAGTAGTGTAACAACATTTGTGTGTGTATTTATTTATGAACCTAAATACACCGAAATAAACCTAACTGCACCAAATCTTTACTTAAGGATTCTACTTCACAGTGTCAAAGTAAATGTTTAAACAAGTGTAACATAATTTTTTGTCAGATGTGTAAAAAATACTGATTATAACTATTCTTATAGTCAATATAACAACACGTTATTATGCATTGTCTCGAATATAAATGATCATACATGAGGTACTCTATGAGTTACATTTCGTATAAAACAGCAATAACAATAACATGGGCCTTTTACTAGTTAATATATAAACATGATAAGGAGATTTTCTGATTCAAACATGAGTGCGTGTGTCACCGTCTTCTGTCCGTGCGCTCTTCCTGACACAACTGAATGCTGTTTAGTGTCGTGTATCTTTATTCTGATTTTTAGATGCCTTAAGAGAGTAAAATACGGGTAATAGAACTGTTATTACAGTAGAAGCCTGTGGTGTTGTTAGCTAGCCTGCTCAACACTGTTAAACCTGAACAACACCCTAGATTTGATCTGTGTATTATAAAGACTAACACCTACAGACATATTGCATTTTCGGGACCTCCTCGCCCATGCGTTAAAGCGGGCTGTGGCTGAGCCTGCACGATGAATGAAGCCATTCACAACACGCTAGCCGTGTTAGCACGCTAGGCTAACTGTGCACTCGCAGCAGCGGCAGCCTGAGCAGAAGCACGGGAGCTCCACACCGCCGCGCCCCTCCAGGCAGCCTGCACTCCCGCCCTGCGGACCCGTCCACCCCGCAGCCCAGATACCGGCACCACCAACTTACAGATTTTCCCCCGCAGACTCTGTAAAATCCGTATCTTGGCGTCGTCTTCTTCCGCCATGGTGATGAGAGCTGCGTCCCGGTGCATTCAGCGCTGGTTTATCATATCCGTGTGTGTGATAGCAGCAGAGCGGAGGAGAGCCAGCCCCACGTCCGCGTCACATCAGCGCCCCTCCGCACGGCTCTGCTCCTCTGCGCCCGCACGCGTCAGGACGATAGCTACTGCTCACCAGAGTCCTGCCTCTGCGATGGTAGGAGTTTTAAAGGGCTTTAACTCTTAGTGGTTCTGCTTATTAGTGTTATGCAACAGTAAAAGCTGCGGTCAGTGCGCAGGCTACATGCTTACTTAGCTTGCTAATATGGATGTCTTCAAGTCATGCTTGAAGTTAGTCACAAAAAGTTAAAGATTAGTCTCTTTCATTGGACATATCGATTTTCTTTCTAGTTTATTTTATTACAACATTTAAATAGTATCACAACTTAATCTTTCACAGACGGGTTTGTGTTTCCTGACTGCACTTGTCACACACCTGTGGACTATAATATATGGTGCTGTTGTTATATAAGCATCGACTAACTCGACAATGAAAAATAATCATATTCGTAGTTTGATAATCGTGATACCATTTTTAAATCACAAATACTGTGGAATTGTTAAATCAAAATGTCAAAATAGAATAAGCAATTTGTGATTTTCATCAATAATACATTTAATAATGATTCTGTCTAGAAGTATTCAGTCACCACAGGCCTATTTCCGCCTTTATTTTGTTGATAATGTATTCAAAGGTCTCTATCTATGTACAATAGAAATAATTGTTTGACTAATTGACTAATCAAAAACGAATCACTTACTAGTCTACTACTAAAATAAGACCTGCATTGAGTAATAAATCATTACTGAACCTCTGTAAAATCAGAATGAGCATTTCAGATGCTGGTCCCAGAGTCTTGGAGAACCTGCTAGCCTTTAAATCCATGCTTCACATTATAACATTAGCCAGTATGATCAACTTTTATTTAAATAGACTTCACGTTGAATTTCAAACAACAAACAAATTTTATTTTCAGCGGTTGTGTTAGAAAGTATATCACAATTTTTTTTTTTCCTTTTAAGTTAAAATGTCATCGGTAGATATACCATAAAGTGCAATTTACAGTGAGCAAAATAGGTTACTTAGATGTGTTTCTCAAAGTAACATTAAATTCATAAATAAAAGCTAATTATTGTGCAAAGTGCATACACTACAGCTCTATGCATAGACAGTACAAGAGTGTATGGATCAGGAAGTTCTAGGTTCTTTAAAAATTAATACAAAAGTGGGAAAAACACTGAAATATTAGCAGAATTAAATATCTTCACTGAATGGTTCCTCTTTACACACCCATTTTGAAATGGCTGCATCTTTAGCCTCCCCTCTCGATAACTGTTTCATCTTAAAGCCACTGTTTAATCCTGACCAAACGTCTTTCTTGCCGTCCTTATGTCTTAATTTCTTGCTTGGACTTAGGTGCATAGAATCTTTAGAATTCAGGTCCTCGTGCCTATGTCTGCTCTTTTTATGCTTGACCTTAGGGGTTGCTATTGTAAATTGTGGCTCGAAACCAGGTGAGATTGGACTTTTGACATTTATATACACACTGTCCTCATATGTGGACATGAAATCTGTGTCTTCAGATTTCGGGTTGTCTATCAAATAATTTTCCTCCTCACTTTTTATTTCCATGTGATCGTGGCTGTCCTCACTGTCCTCTGTTTTTACAACATCTTCCTTATTGTCCTCGCATTGGTTTCCCGAATATTTTGGCGAGAACCCCTCAAAATGAAACTCACTATCATTTGAATTCTGATGTTTCTTTTCGTGGCTGTTCTTGGTTGCCAGATAGAGGAAACGTTGCGGACAGAACGCGCAGCGATACCTCTTCTCCATCCCGGGACTTCGCGCCTGGCTGTCGAAACAAGAACCGTTTTCCATGCAGTTCTTACAGACATAATCACCGCCGGCCGGCACCTCACCTGGCGGACCCTGTTTGCCGCACGTTCGACAAAAACATGGGTGAGAACCAATGATGTGCGCTCTCAGGCCGTTCTCTGTTATAAACGAACTGTCGCAGATGTCACAGTTATACCTCAAGATGCTACGTTTCAGCTCCTCATTCCCGGTTGGGACACGTTCTTCTGTACCCCAACTGCTTTTACCCACCTCACTATCAATAAGCCCGCCGTACATGTGTTTGTCAAACCTCATTTTCTTTTTCTTCTTTTTAACTTTGTAAGAATAGTACGGGCGCCAGAGCATGTCAGTGTTGTCACAGTCGTTTGGATCTTCTGCTGTCGTCGGCGCGTCTTGTCTAAGACTAGGACTTGATTCTTGGCCAGATCTGTCTGCTTTTCCAAATTCACTCATTTGTCTTTTCTTTTTAGGAAAGAGCTTAGAACCTTTGATTCTTCGCCGAATGATGGCTTCGTTGCCAATTTTAACAGTGATTTGACACAACGGAAGAGGGTCGCCGTCGGCAGATGGACCGAGACATGCAGGTTTGGCAATATACGTTTCGGTCTTGTCATCTCTGCCCTGTAGGAGATTGTCCGTGCCTGACTGAAGCAACTCCTTGGTCATTTCTTCAACTTTTCTAGCTGAAGCAGACAGTTCGCTGAGCTTTTTGACGTTGTTTAAAGAGTTAATGAGTAAACTTGAAGGATCCGCGGAAGTCTCTGCGTCTGATTGTAAAGCACTGCTGTAGCTCATGAATGCGGTATTATTTTCTTTTTCAGGATTTTTGCTTTGGCCAATTCCCTGGTCACAAGGTTTGTCAACAGTGATATGGGGAACGATTGGTGCTACGGTCTTTGTTGTGACCATGAATGTCAAAGGGAGAGGTCCATCATGGGAGCTCTCCTCATGTGAAGGCATAAGAGAGCCATTGTCTTGTGCGTCCTGTTCCCCGGCTTCAGATGCAGCCGACCACGTGTTACTGTACGTTTTGTATCGCATTTTACGGAATTTCATCGGCAATAGTCTGTACAGTTTGATTGGATAAACGCTCGCTTTGAGTCCACCGTTGGCTGATTTCTTTTTCATCGCCAGGCTGGGGTCGATGCCGTGAAATGACTTCTGATGGTTCTTTAAGATATAGTATGTCATGAAAGTCTCGAGGCAAAATATGCACTGATAACGCCTCTCTCCGGTGTGCCAGATTTCATGCTTGGTCCGGTACTCTGCCAACGCAAACACTTTGTTACAGTAATGACATGGGTAGGCCCTTTGCCAGGAATGTACGTTTTCATGCCGCTTCAGACTGGAAAGTGTGACATAGACTCGTTTACATACACTGCAGTTGTATCTCCTCTGATTGGCACTTGTCCTTATTGGCTTTTCTTCTGATAACTGGTCGGTTTCTTCCACAGTGTCGGACTCTGGGGTGTCAGTGGTACAGAGGCCAGGGGAGTGAGACTTTATCATTGTGTTTTCCTCCTTTGACTCGTTTTGTGAACACAATTCACCCTCTGAGGGCCCTGTCTGCGTATAATTTTTAGGACACACTTGTTCATGGTTGCGAAGCCGTTTTAGATGTATGAATTTTCGGCGACAAAACTTACAAAATAAATGACCAACAAAGCGTTTTTTATGGACCGTTTTGTGGATGGCAAGGAGAGCTTCCGTTGTGAAGAGTTCTGGACAGTGGTTACAACTATAGACTGAAATGCTATCCTGAGTTTGGGGGGAGAGTGGAGGTGGACCCAGTTCACTTGAGACGTCATCTGCGGCTATGTGTGGTCCAGAGTCAAAAGTCGTGTCTGTGTTTGCGACTGAAAAGAGAGGGGGTGGTGTCAAGTCTGCAGCAGGTGCCACTCTACCACCATTATCTAATGTTTGAGCTGCTGTACTCATGTTATCTATGTGTGCTTCTCCTAGCGTGGGAAGGATACTTTTGGTCAAATTGCCGGTCAACCTGTGCCGCTTTTTGAGAGGGCCTGCATTCCGATACATAAGTTGCTTTGACTGTAATATCAAGGGTTTACAAAGCTTCTTGTTGTCCCTCTGGCTGTTATCGGCTTCATCTGCAGTCTGGCTCACAGCGTATGAATGCTCTGAGAGGGTGTGGGTGGTCTCACTGCTCACAGTAAAGCAGGAGGGAACAGGGCAGCTTGAGGGGAGCTGTCCCACATCAGGTGACTGCCTCTCCCCCCTGGCCTGTGCCAAAGGAGTAAAAGGATTGTTTCCGGGACACACTTCAGTTATAGAAAAAGCATTGGTAATTCTTGGGCCTCTGTCTAATTCATCAAGTCTGGGAAGCTCTTTCTTTGTTTTTTTAGGCACTGGTCCGCTACTGGAGATTATTTGTTTAGCAGAGGTACTTTGAACATTTGAAATCATGCTTAAGTGCTGTGTGTCTTGTTCTGCAAACTTTTCTAAAAATGGAATTCCAAGCTTTTTGCCTGCTGCCACTAGACTGCTGGTTTCCTGTGTTCCACATGACGTCACCTTTGAGCAGTAGATAAAGTTGAGAATATTTGCGAATACTTCAGATTTGAGATCCATCAGCTCCAGTATTTGGCCTGAGTTCCAACTTTCAGGCGCTGTAAGTGCATTCTTGAAATAGCCGCTGCTGGCTGCAAGGATGTTTCTGTGCGCTCGAAACTTCACATCCTCCACCACTATTGTCACGTCACAGAACAGCCCTTGTGAGCGCTGCTCATTGAGTTTGCAGAGCACAGTCTGAGGGTCAGCACTATCCATGAGGTGTTGAGTGCATGGAGACACCACAGTCATCTACAACACATAACAAAAGAAAACACAATTATTCCATATACTCAAATCATGTTGTTTTGTGTCTTAACACTAGATGGCAGTGATGATCTGATTGAAGCAGTGAGTGCTGTGTGGGCAGTAAATGTTGTACAAAAAGTGAGGACATCCTGTTCTTTTAGGAACATGTAACTTTGTATTCTAAGTCTGAAATATTGAATTAAAATGTATAAATCTTATGCATACGGGATTATTTGAAAACATAGTGTATACATAGAGGTTTTTTTAAGGGGTTATAACACTGTAATAACAAATGTACTAAATGTAAGAGACTATACTTAATGATATAATATGAAAAAAAATGATAGCAATATGACTAAATCAATTTCAATAATGATCTTTTCAACTTTGGTCTTCAGACGATTTTAGCTAGTTGGCCATAGGATAAGTCAGCGGAAATTGACTAAGAGCTCTTAACACTTAACACTGAATATGAATCATTACCTGCCTCATCCAGTGAGCCAGAGGTCACCAGTTGATTCATATATGAGTTCAGTGGTTAGTGATAAACATTGGTAATGATAATTAAGCAAAATTTAGGAATGTTAATAGTTGAATTGCAAACATTTTGTGAAATATGTGTTTGCTTTTTGAACAATGTCATCAATGTAACATGATTGTAACTGCCATTGATAAAATATTGCTGAAAGCGCAAGCCTTCTCCCTCTGTCAGGCCTCTGTTGTCATGACAACATGCTATGGCGCAGTACTTATTGGCATTCAGCAGGATAGCATGTCTGCTAGCTCTAGCTGCACGGTTATATGGTCACATCGCTAACCACACTGCATGCTCTTTTGTTGAGGCCTAGTCATCAGTCCACAAAGGCTTTTTCCATAGTGGAGTCCATGATAACGCTTGTAAGCGTTTTCGTCTGCTGCCGTTTGTCTACTGAATAAGCGCTTTAATTATATAGCAAGATTCATTCTTCTTACCCAAATCATAGATTGACTATGATTCTGGGGCGCTTTCATCGATCAGTTTTCCACATACAGTATGTATGAAATCATTTATTGTCCCTTTATGTACAGCGGAAATGTAGAAATTGCTCTGCATTCTCATTCACTGCCACACCCAGCTTCTTGTACATTACTTTTAGATCTTCTTCAAAATGTACATGAAAGCCCCACAAGCCAAACCACACATTGTATAGTACACAAACTGTCTTCTAAAACCGAGAACGAAAAAACAAACCAAAAGACTCTATGCACCGCTGCAAAATATACTTCCGCAACAAAACAGGTTGAACAAATTCAGCCATATCATGCAAAACATACCTTAGTAAATCTGAGAGACTGATGCAGAGAGAACAAGAAAAGGTGTCAGTATCCTTTCGCTAAAGCCATACATATATATACTTGCTATACTTGAAAAACTCTTTTTAGTAAGCGCAAAGCGAAAGGATTTTTTTCCTGTGATGGTCGATAAACAGTGGTGTAGTCCGAAGCTGACGCTTTCTTCCTCTCCCTCCCTCTCAGAGCAGATGACTCCTAGCTCCAACGTCCTCCATGTATGAAGCCGATTGTGGTCCTGGGCTAAAACGGCCCTGCCCTACTAAGGCTCTACTTCCATTTCCATGCTGCATCAAAGTACAAACATTTCAGCAGATTCGAACTGACTCGTACTCTTAAGTATTTAATGCCCTGGCAATGAGCAGGAAATAGCAACTTTTATTTAGCATGCCAACGCGCTGAAGGCAGAGCGGAGAGAGGCAGCGTGCAAGATCACACATCAGCTCTGTGCCCGACTGCCAGACACAAAACGCTTCTCAGCGCAAAATCGAATATATTTCAAGATCCTCATAATATGGAAACAAATGTGTTGGGGTTGTTTCTTGAATACTTGAGCGCTCTAACGTGTGCTTTACCCTCCACAGACATCGCCAACACCACCTGAGCCATGTTACACAACACACGCTATTTCGACTGCTACAGCGCTGCAGACTGCAGATAGCGTCGTTCTGGTATGTATTACAGCAAGGATCACGTGTGTTTTTGTCTCATATGCAATTATCATGCATAGATAACGGAAAATGGTGCACGCAGGCACTGGTTTACCTAGGGCAGCTGAAGTGATGTAAAAAGCAGCAGATGCGTCAGCACTGCAGACGAAGGGGAGGGGGATGGGAGGGAGTTAAAGCCGGCCGATGGGGCACACTGACAATTCAGGCTGGCTTCTGTAGACACAAACACAAGACGTCCCCAGATTATCAAATTATTGATATTATTGTGAATGTTGTTTTGAAGATGTGAATTTGAGTATAGATGATATTGTTTATATATGTATTATTATTTTTTGGAAAATGGAAAAAAACAACATATGTTGTAAACTTCCCAATAAGGGTATAAAGGGACATTTTTGTACTCTTGTGGGTAATTTTTGCAATACATTTAATAATATGTGTTTGCACATTTATGTTTGATTGACATAATATTCTCTGAATATAGTTATTGGGATTAGCCCAAAATATATTGATATATTATTATTTTTTCAATACTGCCCACTACTCACTGTTTATGGTGTTAAGCCCTTGTTGAAAGGACACAGTTTAGTTAAATTATGTTGTTTTACATTTTAGAACTGAGCAAAACAAGAACTTACTTGGCTTGACTATAAAGGTGCTTTACGTTACTGCGTGTGTGCCACCCGCTTGTTTCCATGAAGATGCTATAACTTTCACAGTAGGACATTAAAGTATCTATAGTATTTCATCTTAGTTCATTATCAAATACATTGACCTACCGTGAATCAACCCCGACAAATTGTACATCTACCAACATTATTTTACCAGAGGATATAGTACATTATAATGTTCGTGCCCTCGAGAGAGCTCTGACCTCCAAGTTATGCCATAAAAATGTGTCCTTGAAGAGAAAATGTACGTGTCGGCAAGATGTCACATGCAAACTGACAATAGAACCTTTGTTGATGTGAATAAAAACAATAGTATCAAAGTCAAGGACAACCATTGCGATTTATACAATGATCCTTACTAAGTTCCTCGGATCTAAATGTTTTAAAACAAACGCCCAAGTAAATATAAATTGTATTAGCAGTACAAATTAACTTCCTTGTTAGATCAAATCCACTAATTAAACAGACTGACTGAACATGGCTTTGGCCTACAGGGACAGGAAGCCGTACAGACCACAACCCCGACTGTGTCTGTCCTACACTCTTCTCGCTCACACTCGCAATCTGCTTTAACATACATGACACATTATGAACATTTAATTCTTAGTTGCCTACCAAAGCCCTTAGACGATCTTTTCTGGGTGCACTTCTGCCGCCGTTGAACTTTTGTTGTTTGCTCGGACCCGCAGAGCAGTCTACGCCACTGCCATTCCTCCTTTTGGCCTAAACTTGGATGCTACCAACAGACCTCTTCAACTGTGTCCGTTGTTGTCGGATCTCTCCCAGGTTTCCCTCCCTTTATTTCTTTTCTTGTTAACCTTCTAGAGGCTCCTGCCACTGCTGCGTCACTCCGGCTGCATCACTGACCCACAAAGAGGAGAAGAGGAGGGCTTGGCTTAGTCAGTGCGTGTAGGAAAAGGGATACATGGAAAATAAACACTCCGGCTCTGAATGAGCTCACCAAACAAGTGGACACAAGGCTACTCTCGCTCGGCTTTAGGCCTAGTTGCTGCTGCGGTATTCAGGAAATAGAACTAGGAGACAGATTGCTCATTGTTACGTAATGAATATTTTTCCTCCGAGACTAGACTCAGCTGAGAAGGCGGTATCCAATGTTCAGAGGCTAATAATAGGCCATAGTCCACACAGCACCAGTCAGGGCAGTCGGCTGTGGACACTCACTTATTCTGTCAGACACAGTGCTGACAAAGGACAGCAAATAGATTTGAAATGCTATTCATTTCCCTTACAACTTACTAACTGCCCGTATAATTGGATTGTTCCTACTGCCGTTAAGTCGTTGTTAGTTTGTCATGTTGTTCATAATCAACACAAAATAATAAGGATTATGGTCATTATTGAGAAGAAAAACACTCATACCTCATGTTAGTATTATCCTCGTGGTAATATAGGAAGTGCTGATTTCTTCATGGGCCATTTGTGCACGATTTCTGTCCAGAATAGTTTTGTTGCAGTGTTTAGGCCTTGACATGGGAACCAGAATTACAGCACTTTGTTTTGCACACGTTACCTAAGGGTTTATTTGCTTGATCCTCCTCCCATCATCAGATTTTACTTTCATACTGTGCCATCTGCTGGTTATTTAGGGAATTGCAATACCCTTGTGCTGTCTGCACTACAGACCGAAGAGGGCGCTTGGACAGGTTATCAGGTGCACATGTAAACAGGAAGTGAAGCAATTAGGTTAAATTCAGAAAAGCGTCAATAGTGTGAAAAAGGGCACTATTATTGTTCTTTGCATCCTGGTTGTGGAATAAACTAACAAAGGACATCTTCCAGCCCACTGCATACTACCGCCATCTCATCTGGGCACGTTCCTGACGCTCCGCTCACAAAACTTTTCTGAATTGCAGAACTTGCAAATTCATAAAAGATAAGAAAAACAAAGAAACACATTATATTCTTATACAGTAAAATGTATGCATGAGTACCACACACCTTCTAATATGTAACAATAAGTATATCTTACATTAAGTATTGGTATACATATTTTAACTTTTAAAACGATGACAGTGGTTGTGGTGGTTGATAGACATGCTCTCTCACTCCACAAATTTACATGAGACTTGTGTAAGCTGTGCTACATTCTTCAGCTGAAGATCTGAGCATATTTGAAGTAAAATGTCTTCAGTCTTTCTAGGTCATCAAATTGTCCTTTACAAAGCTGCGTTGTGTAGTCCAAGATTCTTTGTCCAAAAACAACTGTTTCTTTCTGCAAGAGGTTTCAAAATACACTACACTTAATTAATAAGATAAAACAAGCAAAAGTATAGGTTATAGTCCAATAAAGGTCAAATGCATTTTGTCATTTAATTTGATAGTTTTGGCAAGCCAATAAAAATTAATTTTCAAATCTTACGCTGTAGTCTTTTAAGCTGTAGAAAATCCTGTTGGGCCAGGGTGTACCCCGCCTAAGGCCCAAAGTTACTGGGATAGGCTCCAGTCACCCGCGACCCCGAAAGGGAACAAGTGGTAGAAAATGAATGAATGAAAATCCTGTTGGGACTGTTGATCTTCTTTGGGGGGAGCTCTCTAGCTTCCAAGTGTTAAAGGATCTCCAAATGATGTTCAATGAACAAAGAAAATAGCTTAACTAGCATATTAAAATGTTATTAGATAATACATAACGTTACATACATTATATGTAACTTAATTAATACATGTCTTGATTTCTAGATAGCCTAACTCAGAGCTTCTCAAAGTGTGGGGCGCGCCCGTTTGGAGAGGCGCAGGGCCATGCCAAGCGGGCGTGAGACATTTGGAGAAATGTGCACACATTACAAGTGACAGACGTGTTTTGAGCAACAGGAAAACACCCAGTGCCAACATGTAGTTAATCTCTACATACAAGAGAGCAGTGGAGGAGTGGGTCAGCTGGCCTCTGTGCCCCTCACACTTGTTTGCCTCTGTCTCTCCTCTGTCCCTCCTCTGTCTCTCCTCTGTCCCTCCTCTGTCCCTCCTGTCTCTTCTCTGTCCCTCCTCTGTCTCTCCTGTCTTTCCTCTGTCCCTCCTTTGTCTCTCCTCTGTCTCTCCTCTTTCCCTCCTCTGTCTCTGCTCTGTCCCTCCTCTGTCTCTCCTCTTTCCCTCCTCTGTCTCTCCTCTGTCTCTCCTGTATTTCCTCTGTCCCTCCTTTGTCTCTCCTCTGTCTCTCATCTTTCCCTCCTCTGTCTCTCCTCTGTCCCTCCTGTCTCTCCTCTGTCCCTCCTCTGTCTCTCCTGTCTTTCCTCTGTCTCTCATCTGTCCCTCCCCTCCTCTGTCTCTCCTCTGTCCCGCCTGTGTCCCTCCTCTGTCCCGCCGCACGCACTTCTGTCCTGGTTCCTTTCGCGCTCGTCTTCCTTCCTGTAAAGGTAAATTTAATTAATTCAAAAGTTTTCGCTTTTATTTCGGTAACTTCCTGTGTGACCCATGGTGTAACCGGAATTTGAGAGTCAAAGAAAAGGTGTGACGTAAGCTACGGTTAATGGTGAAAACATGGGGAAAGTTATACAAATCCAAAGTTACAGTCAACAGGACACAGGGGACAAGGTTTGTAATATGAATGAATGTATTATTGAATTATTTTAAATAGTGGTGCATTGATATGGACATTTTGGGCCGATACCGATGTTATGGGGAAAGCGTTGGCAGATTTTTTTTTTTAATCAAAGAATGTTTTATTCTAAAATAAGGATCAAATCCATTTTAAAAATCTGCAGAGCCAGTTGGAACACATAATACCCTTGTTAGGAGGGGAACAAAGGAACATGTTTGATATGGCATATGTAGCACTATGTTTAGATAGTTAGGCTATTGGCTCTAATGTGAGTAAAATCAGCCTTCACACTTTTCCATTCTTTGAATTTTCTGTATTACTGAGATTATTCCTCAGACCAAAGTCTCTCTGTACCTCTCCAGTCGTGTGTCATTATCATGTTGCTCCGCCTCCTCCTGTAACAGCAGCAGCAACAGTCTCTCCTCCAATGCATCCATGGTCTGATCACACTCTCGTTTTTCTCCTTCTTAAAACCTCATACTAAAGTTATTTGGATTAAACATGTCAAACTGATTGTTGAGGAGGAAAACTAGTAAAAAAAAAAAATGCAGGTCGCGAGTGATTTCGTTGCACATATATTTAATGATAAATGTAATCTAAAATGTTTTAGAACTTTTAAAAGTCTGTAACTTTGTAATTCCTGGGTCTTTTGGCTGAGATCGAAAACTGGATTAAAGTTTACAAAGTTTAGTCTGTTCTATTAGAATAAAGCAGCCTCTGTCCACAAGCTGTTAATTTCTTCCCGTTTCTGAAGGGACGGCAGAGGTAACTCTTTCATTACCAAGGAATAACATCGCAGACTGATATCGGTGGTTTTGGACTGAAACCGATACTACTCAATGATATGAATATCGGCCGATACAGATACTGGACCGATTTATTTTACAAATGCATGGAAAAAAGTTGTAATAGTGTTATGAGTTAGTAACAGTGATTATACGGACAAAATGGTAACTAGAACGGTAAAAGCCATTGTGAGTGACTGCGTACTGTGTAACCGCTACAATAATATTGCGCTTTTGACGATGTCACTGACGATGATGTTGCCAATCACCAACATTCTGCCAAAGATAAGGAAAAATGGCCTTCTCAACTCGACTGGACGCTACACTCCCTTCTTTCTACTTTGGTGTTTTATGGCGGTTGGTGTCCATGAATTGTTACTCTACCACCACATACTGTAGTTGTACATCTTCAAAGTATATGTTTTACGCTGTACCGTAAAAGGGGAGCGAGTGAAAGAGGGAGAAAAACCCCCAACACACCCTTTTGGATTCTAACTTTTGAACTTGCTGCTTGCTCTGCTACTGTTGTTGCTGTTGTTGTGTTACGTTCAATGGAAGTTGGCAGCTAACTGAAAAGGTGCATTTACCGCCACCTGATGTAGTTGTACCTCTTCCAAGTATGTGTTTTATAGTTGTTGTTGTTGTTGTTGTTGTTGTTGTTGTTGTTGTTGTTTTATAGTAATAAAAAGAAAAAGAAAGGAGATAGATAGAAATAGAATGCGTATGCATTCACAATTCCTTTCGGCTTTGACCTGTCATGACAATATAAAGCATTTGCACTTTGATCACACTGGCTTTGAAGACAATGAAACATAAATGCAGTGGTACAAGCGGAAGAAGAACCAGCTTAGTTCAAGGAATAAAGTCTGGCAGTAATGCAACACTCGGATGTCAACCGCCATAAAACAACAACAACAACAACAACAACAGAACCAGCTTAGAAGTACTTAGAAGTCAAAAGAATAAAGTCTGGCGGTAATGTAACACTTGAATACCAACCGCCATAAAACACGGACTACGACAGTCTGAGGACTACGAAATGTCTGAGGAATAAAGTCTGGCGGTAATGCAACAATTGGATGCCAACCGCCATAAAACAACAACAACAACAACAACATAAAACACCAAAGAAGAAGACGAATCAACAGTCTGTTTGACAGTTGTGCACCCGCAGTGCTAAAAGGGATCCAAGAAGTGCGTCAACTTCTTGAAATCCCATATTTACAGCAGTAAAGCGCCAGTTCTGCTGTCCCAGAGGCTGTCAGGGTTTGTGAATACTTTTTTTTTATCTCCCAAAGGGGGGTACCAGAAAGAGTCTGAGAAGCTCTGGCCTAACTAAATGTGATGTGATCAGACAGAGAAAGGCTTGATCATTAATCTAATCTAATTAATCTAATTTTCTTCTGATAGGGCATTAGAAAGCTTCTCCAAAGACACATTCACGTTAGAAAAAGGAACTATACTTGACCTCGTTTTGGGAAATAATAAGTTGAAAGAAATCCTTTTCAGGAGGGGGACCTTGACTTGTAATTTCATAAGTTGCTCTTTAAGTAAAGACACCATTTGCAGACTCATACCAGTAACTCCGTCAACACTAAAAGTAAGTTGTTAAACACAACAATTCATAAAACAAGTGCCGTTTATTTTAAATTACCGTCACAATTACAAATACAATACGTGAATGATAGCACCTGGTGGGGGGTCACGACCTAGCATTAACGCAAACAAACACCACTAACACATTGAATAGGTGGTGTACGCCTTTAATTCAAATTATCATATATTACATATGCATGCGTTGACGCCCATGGCACAATAAAGTTCGTGTTTCGGTGTAACTTTAGCGTGAAAGGTTTTGGATGCGGGTGAACTAGTCCCGCGGCGGATGAATGAGGCGGATGTATACTGCAGTAGTCGGTCCTCAGCTGATGTGAAACTCAGCGGCAGAGAGAGACAAGAGGAGCTGCTGCACTGTCTGTACAACTACAACACTGGAACAAATAGGTAACAACATTATCACCAAATACAACGAATTTATGACAACTCAGCACACAGTTTTGTGGACATCCGAGCTAAGCAACAACCGATACATGCCGACGGATTGAGACACGGTGTTAAAAAAATATGTGTCGAATCCCGTTCCTGCTTTCCTGTTTTTGTGTCTTAAGGCATCAGGGGCCATTTCTCTTTTTTGCTGGCTAGCGATGTCACGCTAATGTTAGCTTCCTATGTTGTCAGGTAAAGCGAACTATTCAAGGATTGCCGTTACATTGTTTGTTCATTGCCCTGACATTATTCTGTAGTTTATTGATTGTAGTCAGTCCTGGCATCGCGGAAATTGGTTACCTAATGCCTGAAATTTCATCGGCCAGAATAATTAGCTTCATGCCAAGGTTAGCCGAAAACAACAAACGATACAAGGCTCGGTTTATTTGGCAACGCCATGGGTGACACTCGCAGACTAACGGTTATAACGTATTTTGGGGAGTTGTTGTATACCATTTGAATCAGAAACGAGCATTAGACCACAGACTGTCGATCCAGGTTAGTCAGGTGTTTATTTTTGTCAGTCCACTGTTAGTCCTTAGCGTCATTCAATAAACTCCCCGTGCATTAACGCTACTGGGCTAGCGTTAAGCTAGCGTTAGCTTACTGATCTCTTTACTCAGTATTTAGAGAAGATTTGCACAAGTTGGATGCAAGTTAATTTGGCAAAGTTGACATGTTATTATGTTTCTTAAACGATTGATTTGGCACAGTTTACGCGTTGCTAGTTTGTGGTGAATTGAATTTGTGACTGTTTAGCATACAGTTTAACGTTAGCCTGCGCTGTTTGGTTTTGGTTTTGGCCTGAAATCAACACAAATCGCTTAGTTGAAGTGTTCAAAGCTCGCACTGCTGCCTGTATATTGTTTGTTCTGCCTTTTCAGAGTAAATATAGAATTTTTTTGAGAACCTGAAAGCGACTGGGTAACGTACGTATATCAACTAGTATTTTTTTATTTAAAAAATAAAAAGATAAAAAACAACTACTTGTCTCTGACGTGACGTTGAAATCAAAAGTTAAACTATGAGAATGTATTCCTTGTTGAATCATTAACTACCATGACTTCGTATGGTTTGGGTAACGTGATGTTTTAGCATGCTAGCTGCCCAAACTGCTTGAGGAAGACCTTGTGGTCGTGCTGCCATTTGCGACATCAACACTTAACGCTTGTTTTACAGTGAGATTCCGTGTGTTTTTACGGTCATTTATGTTGTAGAGTAATGTGAGTAAGCGGGACAACATGAGACTGTTCCTGCTCATGGTGACTTGAGTACATTCTTGTCCTGTCGGAGATCAGGGTTGACAGACCGGTAGCTTACGCCAACTACGCATTTCTTCTGCAACTGCTACGTTAGCACACGTAACTTTAACAAGCTGTGTGTGTTAAGTACTTCAACATCTTGTTCGTGTCAGGTTTCTTATTTTCGTATTCCGCGCTTGTGTAATACAAAAGAATGTTACATTTATAGCTTTGTTGGTCTGACAATCCTGCCACACTACTGTCAACCCTACTGTGCTAGAAGCTAAAGATGCTAGTCGGTGGTACTGGGAACAACTGAAGGCCTCTAAATCTTTTGGATTATAACTCCGTTTAGTTGTTGACATGTACTGTGGTAGGTAAATGTAACAACTGAGCAAGTTTTCTGCGAATCTATCTATACTGTGCTGTTCTCGGGAAGGTCGTATTTTTCGTTTATGTGGTTGGCTAGTTGTCAGAATAGACGAATAAACAAAGACTAGCATGCACTGTCAGTGCAGGGCCTAAAATGGCCATGTTCTTGCCAAATGTGGCGTATTTTATGTTCATCGATACAGTGGCTTAATGTCTAATTGAGCCACCCAATATAGTTTCGATTATTGAATTCACGTCGACATTTATTATTGGTTAATTGAAAACACGTAAGGGTTTTATGTATGCAGCTGTTTACAGTCCTTGAAACACTGTTATAACAATACTGTTACAATTCAGTCAGGAATTACACGATACATTCTTTCTTCATCAGTTGAAACATTTCTAATCACACAAAATGTTACCAATAGTCAATGGCTAAGCAAAGTTGTGTTTTTCCATGAATATGCTTTTAGACAGTTGTGGAAGGGGGGATATGAACATATGAATATTGGATGTTCACATTCATTAAGATATAACATTTTGTTTTGAATTGTTAATTGCCACAGCAATGGCTCATTTTTAATTATTCTGTAACCAATGGATACAACCTTCTATTCATTATCAAAATATGCTTCTTTTCTTGCAGTGAATGGTAGTGTCTAGAAAGGGTATGTCCCTTCAGGAGAGAGGTGCCAATGTCCAACCGGCCTAATTCCAATCCAGGGGGGTCACTGCGCCGTTCTCAGAGGAACACTGCTGCGGCTCAGCCACAAGACCAAACAGTCGCAGGAAGGTGAGTGGTCATTTCATTCTTAATTCTTACTACTATGTTAAAGTGAAATGACACATTTTTGGGGGTTTCCACAAACGTATTAGAAACATTGGTGACCTTTTTGTATGATCTGTGCCGCATGCTGACTAATCATAAGCATATATTTGATTTTTCTAGATGTGCTCTAATCAATCGGCTGCTGATCATAATCAGACATTTGTGCAAGCGCGATCGATCAAATGTTTCGATCACACATTACATGCTAGGCGCTCACATCTACTTTACTTCGGTTTTGATTACTGTGCGAGTTACAGCATTTGCACTGCCTCTTGTCAAATCTTCCTTGTTAAAATTTGCTCTTTATGTGGTCCTTCTGTCTGTACTTTATCACCCTATTCCCAACAACCCCCACATGCACAAGGCCTGCTCCCAAAGCGGGTCACAACACGGAGTCGTGTTCCAGTAAACTTGCATGGAGATGAGCGCTGACCTGCTAGCTTTTTAGCTTTATTTAGACATTTATAACAGCGGTTTGGAGCTTAACGTGTATCAGACCTGTATAGTACTGGAAAGAGACATGCTCTGGCTGTGCCAAATGGTTTCCAGCAGAACACAGGGTTTCATACGTTTACTTTCACGGGTACGCGTTCGATGCTCATTAAACATCCCTAATTTCATGTGTGTCCTGAAATTACAATAAGAGACGAGGGGTTTGTGGAACCTGTCATGTCTTATTTATCAACCTATTGCTAAATGCATCTCTTAGTATTTTAAATGCGTATGATTAATGTGGTCATGAATTTGATCATGTGGCTTAAGTACCATAATATATACTCATTGCTCTTTGATTTTCAACCTTACAGGTTGCAGTCAGAGCAGGTAAAACATAAAGCAAATTCCCCTCCTGAGCATAGAAGACCTAATTCTAAGGCTTCCAAAGCCACAGCCAGCTCAGCCACTGGTCAGTCCAGAGGGCACAGCACAAGAAGGTACCTCTTCTCTCTACTTGGTCCTTAATGTGTGCATGCATGTAGTGTGGGCACTTTACTCATATGTGATTCAACCAAACAAATAAATACACAATTGTAGGGGTTTTAAATGGGATATCTGTTATAGTAGAATTCTTCATTTTCCAAAGACGATAAATGACTTCCTTTTTTTCCCCCTCACAGAAGTGGTCTTAGTCTGTCCGTGGCTTCATTTGTGTTACAAGGCGACCCAGAGGCTGCAGGGACATCTGAACAAGAACGACAAGGCCAGCCATCAAAAAGCGAAAGCACCCGTGCTTTAAAGCGAAGTGAAGCTTCGGACCAAATTAGTACTTTTGGACCGATTCCTGCAAAAAAATCCAAAATAATCTTGCCACCCTTGGAGGATACTTCAGAGACCAAGAAAGCGTCAGCAAAGGCCAAGAAGCGATCAATTGCTCAAGAGGCACCTGCACCGTCAGGTCGTGGTCAGAGTAAGAAAAGTGGGGCCAGTGCGGCCTCACCAACTCAGAAACGCAAGAAAGCAGACGCTATCCCTGGGCTGAGTAGCACCACTGGGTCCCTCCCCAATCGTACCGAGAGCAGAACTGCAAAACTCACCAAGCTGGCGTCTAAATCGGCCGCCTCAGCCAAAGCTGGGTGTAGCAACGTGACGGATTCCTCCTCTTCTGCCTCCACCTCATCTTCTTCCTCTACCACAGGAGCCAACAGCACTGCCACTCAGGGGGCCCGCGTTAAACAAAGAAAAGATCAGACTAAAGCGCGCCGCTCTCGGTCAGCTTCAAGTCCCTCCCCACGTCGAAGTACCCGGGACAAGGAGCAGGCCAAATCTTCCGGCTCATCAAAGTTTGAGTGGGCAGCACGCTTCAACCCCAAAGTAAATCTGCCAAAACCCAAGCTGTCCCTGCCCGGTTCTTCCAAGACTGAAGCCTCCAAACCTGGGCCATCTGGATTACAAGCTAAACTAGCAAGTATGAAAAATTATAATTCTTTAGAATGACGTAGAACAATGTTCTTTTTGAAGCCAAAATATTTTTTACAGTGCATTTATTAAACTTATTTAATTTGAAAAAGTGAATTAGCAACTAGTTGCGGGTCAGTATGTCTCTGTGCGCTTGGATGGAGTTGACTCCTCCAGGATTAAATGTCACAGAGCCAGTGATCCAGGCAGCGTCACCCCTGGGACTAGATGCATTTGGAGTTTGCATTCAAGATACTACAGGCTTTCTTGAGCCTCTTGAGCCTACAGGTAGTATGACTGCTCCTCAGACTCGG
Organism: Eucyclogobius newberryi; assembly: GCF_026437365.1. Lineage (NCBI taxonomy): Eukaryota > Metazoa > Chordata > Actinopteri > Gobiiformes > Gobiidae > Eucyclogobius > Eucyclogobius newberryi. The sequence continues at coordinate 15,313,535 of NW_027315724.1, read as the reverse complement.
GTATTAAACCTAAATGGTCTTTTCACACATGCATGTTATATTTGTTGCTTGGGCAAACATACTTGCATGTGAAGACTGGGCTTCAGTGAGCTCAGAGGATGGCTCAGATTTCAGAGCCGAAAAGCTGTAGCCTGAAACAAGAGCATGCATGTGTGTCATTGGTGCAACACCTATGTGTGCGATTGTATGTGATCTATAAATATTACCCATATAATGGCTTATATGTCAAATAGGTGAGGACCACTTGTCAGTAGTGTTAAGTGTTTGATGCACTTTATAAAAAGTGCATTATTAGCACCAGACGCAGCGCTAACCATGAAGGCCGCAGCTATAAGGCAAGGCAAGTTTATTTGTAGAGCACATTTCATACACAAGGCAATTCAAAGTGCTTCACACAGCAGGAAAAATGCATTCAAATCACAAAGAAATTACAGAAACACAATAAAATTAACTACATTAAAAATTATCAATCCAACTGATTTTCTAAACTAATAAAATCACAAACGAAAGAGAAGAGTGCAAAGAAAAAATTGTTTCAGTCATATGCGCAGCTAAACAAAACTGTTTTTAGCTTAGATTTGAACATTGTCAGAGTAGAAGCCTGTCTCACATCTTCAGAAAGACTGTTCCAGATTTTAGCTGCATAAAACTGAAACGCAGATTCCCCATGTTTTGTCCTGACTCTGGGCACCAGCAGGAGGCCGGTCCCTGAGGTCCTCAGAGTCCGAGATGGTTCATATGGCACTAACATATCCAAGATGTACTTTGGTGCTAGGCCATGGAGAGACTTGTACACAAGCAGAGCTGCTTTAAAGTCTATTCTCTGAGCCACAGGAGCCAGTGCAGAGACCTGAGAACAGGACTAATGTGATGGTACTTCCTGGTTCTAGTCAGGACCCGAGCAGCAGCGTTCTGGATGTACTGCAGCTGTTTTACAACTCGTTTGGAGAGGCCAGTGAGCAGGCCGTTACAGTAGTCTAATCTACTGGAGACAAACGCATGGATAAGTCTCTCTAAATCTGGTTTTGAAACTATTTTTGATTTTGTCAATGTTTTTTAGATGGTAAAAAGCTGCTGATGTTATTGATTTGACGTGGCTATTAAAGTTCAAGTCTGAGTCCATTTTTACCCCCAGATTTCTAACTTGGTTTGTAGGTTTTAGAGCGAGACTCTGGAGGTGACCGCTAACACTTTCTCTTTGTTTCTGTGGGCCAAAAACGATTATTTCAGTCTTGCCTGAGTTCAGCTGGAGAAAGCTGTTTTGAATCCACAAACTGATCTGTTGGATGCAGTGACAGAGTGAATCCACTGGTCCATAGTCACCTGCCGATAGTGAAACATAGATCTGAGTGTCGTCTGCATAATTGTGATAGGACACATTTTCACTGCGTATCAACTGACCTAACGGCAGCATGTAGAGGTTGAACAGAAGGGGACCCAGGACTGACCCTTGGGACACTCCACAGGTCAGGGTCATGTGGTCTGAGACACAGCTACCAATTTCAACAAAGTACTTCCTGTCTTCCAGATAGGACCTTAACCTGTTTAGGGCAGTGCCAGTGATGCCCATCCAGTCCTCTAGTCTCTGTAAGAGGATCCCATGATCGACAGTGTCAAAAGCAGCGCTCAGATCTAACAGAATTAAGACTGAGGCTTTGCCCGTGTCAGTGTTCAGGCGGATGTCATTTGTCACCTTGACAAGAGCAGTCTCAGTGCTGTGATGAGGTCTAAAACCTGACTGAAAAACATCAAATGAGTTGTTTATTAAGAGGAAATCTGTGAGCTGTTGGTAAACAACCTTTTCAAGGACTTTGCCCCAAAATGGCAGATTAGAGATGGGCCGGTAATGACTCAGTACTGCGGCATCAAGACTGCTCTTCTTTAGGAGAGGCTTTATGACCGCAGTTTTCAAAGACATTGGGAATGTTCCAGATTGAAGCGACATGTTAACTATGTGAGTGAATGGTGCTAACAAACTGTTCAGCACAGACTTTAGAAATCTGGTGGGTAACACATCAAGGCAGCATGTAGATGAACTCAGACTGGTGATGATCTCATGGACAGTTTTGTCAGTTACTGGTGCAAAGTGAGTTAGCTCTAAGTGTCTTGGTGGTTTTAGGGTAATTTTTTGCATTGTGGGATTTATAGCATTTTTAATGCCCTGAACTTTGTCATTAAAGAATAATGCAAACTCATTACACTTGGATGTGGAAATGAGTTCTAACGGCAGCTGAGCTGGAGGGTTTGTTAATCTGTTTACTGTGGCAAACAGGACACGCGAGTTGTTACTGCAGCTTCCAATTATTTCAGAAAAATATCTTTCCCTAGTTCTACATAAGATTAGGTTGTACATGTTCAGCTTTTCTTTGTGAATCTCTTTTTGAACCTGGAGCTTTGACTTGCGCCATTTCTGTTCAGCCCTGCGGCACTCCCTTTTCTGTGCCCTGACCGAATCATCATTTCTCCACGGCGCCTTCTGCTTATTTTTATAGGGGCGATGGTGTCCAGAACATTCAAAACACTAGATGTAACAGAGTTCAACAAATCATTTACATTAGAACATGAGACATTTTCAAAGTTTATCATTTCCATAAACAGTGCACCTGTGCCATCACTTATGTGTCTCCTCTGAACAACTGCAGGACCAACCGGAGGTTTGGGAGAAACAGACAGGTCAAAGAAGACACAGAAATGATCAGACAGAGCAACATCAATCACATTAACATTTGAAATATTTACCCCCTTTGTAATTATGAGATCTAGAGTGTGTCCTTTGCTGTGGGTGGGGCCTCTCACATGCTGAGTAAGACTGAAGGTTTCAAGGACAGCATCAAGCTCTTTAGCGTTTCTGTCACAAATATTATCAACATGCACATTGAAATCACCTATAATGACCAAACTATCAAAGTCTGTGCATATGACTGAAAGCATCTCAGTAAACTCATCAATAAAACGTTGGCAGTGCTGGGGAGGCTTGTATAAAACAATGAAGAGAATGGATGGAGACCGTTTTAGCTTCATTTTTAAAGGATACATACTCAAATGATGAAAACACCCCAAAAGACAACCTGCGGGTAATTATTTCATCTCTAAAGACAGCACAGACTCCACCCCCTTTTTTGTTTTCTCGTGTTTCAGATTCAAACTTAAAGTTGGGTGGAGCAGATTCTATCAGAACTACATTTCCTGTGTTTTTGTCAAGCCATGTTTCAGTTAAAAACATAAAATCAAGATTATAAGAAGAAATAAAATTATTAATTAAGAGAGATTTGTTACATAAGGATCTGACATTTAGCATAGCAAGTTTCAGACTAGTTTCAGTGGGACTGGGCTTTATCTTTTCACAGGGAATATGAATCACATTTCTCAGATTGGGCCTGGCTCGCATTTTGTTTTTCCATCTGTGTGATGATGTGACTACAGAAATAGCACTAGGGGGGGCTCTTTTTACATAGGGCCCCGGGTTGGTTTGATTTTTAATGTGACAATAAGTCCCGGCAACGCTGAGACCCAGTGCATCCTAGCTATGGGAGATACCAGGTGAAAGGCGAGGTTGGATGGGTGGTGGGGCTTTTGTAGCCAAGGAGAGTTTGGGACCAGGTGAGAGGCGAGGGGGGATGGGTGGTGGGGCTTTTGTTGGTGTAGTCGGCTTGTGCAGGGAAGAGTTGATACGTATTGACATAGCCCTTGCTATATTGGGCGTGAGTGGAGCCATCTTAATGCCTGATTTGATCAGACTTTCAAAATGGCTGGGAAGGCCCATGGGTGAGAGTGGAGATGAGAAGGAGAATGATGAATCTTTAGTGGGAGTAGATGTTGCAGGGGGAACCCAGGGCTGGTGTGAAGGCAGGGGCGATGACAGGGATGTTGTTGGGCTTGTCACAGATGGGTCCAAGGCCTTTGAAGATTGTTCCTTTGCTGGAGGCGGTGAAGGTGAATGTGGAGCAGCTGGAGCTGAATCCTTTGCTGGTGGTGGTGGAGCAGCTGCTGATGAATCCTTTGGTGGAGGCTGAGGTTGTGGTGCTTTTGATGTTGAAACATTGGCTCAGTCTCTGGCTGATGGAGCAGGAATTCTTCTCTCATTCCTCTCTTATCTAACTATCTGCTCAGGACCCTGCCCAGTCCAATGCCTCAGAGCGTGGAGCAGGTTCTCTGTCAGCACCCTCACTCCACCTCTGCATAGGTGGGGGCCATTTCTCTTAAACAGGTCCTCTCGTTTCCAGAATAGATAGAAGTTCTCAATGTAGTGTAGTCCTCTAGGGGTACACTCTTTGGACAGCCATGTGTTCAGCTGAAGAAGCCGGCTGAACTTGTTTATCCTCCTGTCGATGTTTGGAAGAGGTCCACTTATGAATGTTTTGATTTCCATTTTATCAAGCACGTCGAATAACTTCAAGAAGTCTTTTTTTCAAAACTTCAGTCTGTTCCCGCCGCATGTCCACTGCACCCACGTGCACAATCAGCTGTTTAGCTCCTCCATGCTTAGCCATAATATTTGGAAGGAGTGACGTTATCTCAGAAACAGTGGCGCTTGGAAAAGAATGTGTGTTTATCTTTTCATGCGTCACGTGACTTATCGCGCCGTCCCCAACTAAAACAATCTGCGTGACCTTGGCTCCTGGCACAGATCCTCCTCGCTGTAATTTGGCTACGTCATCTTATTTTTTTCATTTAATTCCATCTCTGAAAGTGGTAAAAATCTGTTGGTGAGCTGTATTTTAGGTGACTTCACGTTATCTTTGTATCGTTTAGGCTTTGCTCCAAGTTTGTTCCAAGAAACAGCCTGGTCTTTCTGGTTTTTAGACAGTTTTGGAAACTACACAGAGTCACTGCGGTTTAGGTTGAAAGTAGCAGTTTTTCTTGTAAAAAGTATGCTCTTCTTACCATCGGTTGACACAGGAATGGTATCGTGAAGAACTTTTTCAGATTCCAAAACAAATATCCGTGTTTTCAGCTCATTAATTTCTTGTTGATATTTCCGACAGCGTTCACAGTCTTTCTCCCTTCTTCTCCCGGACATGTCGCTGGCGTCAGATATGTCGTTAAAACTGGAAAAATGTTCTTAAAATCCTTGGTTTACTTGAAAAAGTCCAAAGCAAAAATGTTTGGAAGACAAAAACTGATTAAAAAGCAAAATAAATAAGGAAAGTAGCGATAGCAAGCGGAGCGAGCAAAAAAGCGTGTGCACTCTTCGGAAGCAGGATACTACTCTATATAGATAGCTATAGATTATTTTAGTTAATAGAGTAATCTATTGATTCTTTTCTTTGATAATTGAGTAATCGGTATTTTTTTTTTGTACATTCTGTGAACCGTTTAAAAGCCTATTAAATATTTTTTTAAATAAAAGTTATAGTTCATATAAATCAGGGGTGTCCAAACTATGGGGCCAAATGCGGCCCTCAGACTATTGTTTGTTAGCCCTCAGTCTTGACCCAAACAACAAAAATAAGTACTTTTTTGCTGTCAAATTGGGAAAATTCCTATATTTTGATGTCATATCGACCTAATATTAATTTTCCAAATATTATTAAAGATGTGGAGGCTCATCGAAACTATGTCAAATGCAAAATATTGAATGATTCTCTTCATTGTCAGGTTGTCTGTGGCCCTCTGTTCCGTATAAGTTTCAAAATGCGGCCCTCTTGAAAAAAAGTTTGAGTGAGACCAGTGAACCCTGGTGTTTTGAGCTGTAACTCTGCAGTCATTTTACAGCATTAGGTCCGTGTGTCTTTCATTATAGCCGTGTATTCGCCCCGTCATCGCAGACTTTGTTTCATAATAAAATCTAAATAAAACTGGAAATTCACAGAATGAGAGTTTGATGGCTAATTTTACTCTTAATAAAGAATAATTATATTACAGCCTATAGCCTAACTATATCTAAACATAGTGCACCATATGCCCATCAAACTTTTTTTTTTCCCCAAAGTGTATTGTGTGTTTAAAAAAATATTTTTATCCTTATTTTAGAATAAAAATGAATTTAGCTAGTAAACGAGTGTTTAAAAGAATAACCATAACATTTAGAAAATATCGGCCCAGTATCGCCGGTTACCGGGCAAAGCTAGTATCGGTTATCGGGCAAAGCTAGTATCGGTTATTTGTCAAAGCTTTTCCGATAACATCAGCCCAAAATCTTCATATCGGTGCACCTCTACTTCATAATAATAACAAAATTGCTGTAAACATTGCTTAATTTGTGTCGTTTCGTTGTTGTGAACAATTATCATATTTCTGTTCTAGGTTTGAGAAAATCTACTAAGAAACGCAGCGAGTCTCCTCCAGCAGAGCTCCCCAGTTTTCGGCGGAGCACACGCCAGAAGACCACGGGCTCCTGTGCCAGCACTAGGTAAGTCATCTATGTAAACCTAAATTCAAAGGTAATAGCAGACGCACAACTATAACGTTTTAACCTGGGCTTGCAGTCGGCGGGGCTCAGGCCTGGGCAAGCGTGGGGCAGCCGACGCTCGCCGACAAGAAAAAATGGCCGACTCCGACAACAACCAAGATGGGGCCAACTCATCTAATGCACGCACGGATGAGGCGTCACAAGGAGCTTCAGGTATATTTTACACCTTTTATTTCAAACTACACATTATGTATTTCAATTTTATTCTGCTCATTTTAACAATGGTGGTGTTTTTTTTTAGCTTCAAGTTCAGTTGCAGGAGCAGTAGGCATGACCACCTCTGGAGAGAGTGAGTCTGATGATTCTGAAATGGGAAGGCTTCAAGGTATGTTGACTCTTAAGGAAAGCTTTATAGACAATAATGTCTACCCTTTGCCTGGATGGTTCTTTAACGTTGCGGTTTGTTTCTCATCAGCCCTCCTGGAGGCCAGGGGTCTCCCTCCACATCTGTTTGGCCCTCTCGGACCCCGAATGTCCCAGCTGTTCCACAGAACAATAGGGAGTGGAGCAAGTAAGAGCTACCCATCTACTCTATTCCACTTCATAATGTTAATCTTTTTAAATATTCTTTTTGTTTGTTTGTAGGCTCTAAAGCGCAGCAGCTGCTGCAAGGCCTTCAGGCCACAGGGGATGAATCTCAGCAGCTCCAGGCTGCCATTGAGATGTGTCAGCTTCTGGTTATGGGCAATGAGGAGACTCTGGGTGGATTCCCTGTTAAAAGTGTGGTGCCTGCTTTAGTGAGTGTGGAGTATTTTTATGATCTCTGTCCTGGCATTGTTATGGAGTTCAAAGGGGAGAACTAAATAGCATTTTGAATTGAGATTTAATTGTGTTTTATTTCCACAGATAGCATTGTTACAGATGGAGCATAATTTTGATATTGTGAGTATAAATCCTGCCCTTAAATATATTTCAGTTTTATGACTTCAGTTCTTAAATGAATGTTTTTCAGATGAATCATGCATCTCGTGCACTCACATATATGATGGAGGCCCTCCCTCGATCCTCTGCTGTGGTTGTTGATGCCATTCCTGTCTTCCTTGAGAAGGTATGAATGAATGAAAACCTTTATTGCTCCTGAGGGTAATTAGTCTTGCAAATGCACATAAAAACATTACACAAGGTAAGGGAAGACCTAGAGTCTGCAGAAGAATGCAGATAGGCAACATTAAATTGCAATCCCTATGTCATAATATTACTAATACAGTATATTGAGCAGCTTAATGCTTGGACAAAGAATATATCGTATAATTTTCTCCAGATATTGGAAACCATATTCAGACGACAAAGGAGGGCGTTTGTCTTTGCAAGATTCAAAGAGTCAGCCAAAAAGTAGATTCAGCACATTTGTTTCCCTAAAATCTTACTTCCTTGTCTCGCAGTCTTGATTTTGTTTTACAGAGACAATGCTCTATTCCAAAATTAATACAAAAAGTTAAAATACTTTCAATAAAACCGTAGTAAAATATAGTCAAACATTACTTGTAGTTTTCTTGAAAAATACAAATATTTTTGCATGCGTTTTCCTGAATTAAAAAAAAAAAAAAAAATTCTTTAATTGTCCCTACACCAGTTATAATAAACATTCAGTTTATGCTCTGTAGTGCTTTTCAGTGCCGTTTAAAAGACCTTACAATAGCAATGTCATCAGCTTATTTAATGAGTGAGTTGCTTTTGTGGCTTGCAGTCATTGGTATACTGTGTGAATAATAAGGGAGATAATATGCACCCTTGAGGAACTACAGTGTTGGTAGCCAACAGTATCCTCACATACGCAAACAAAGATAATGTTTCCAAATGTATATAGACCAGATTAGGCAAGGTCGCTGTTACATCTTCCATGCTTCTCTACTTGCGTTATAGGCCTACTGCATTGCATCCTTTTGGTTACCTACTGTATTTTAGACCTCAAGTGGGACATATTAGTTGCTCATAACATTTCATAGGTACAGGGATTGATGCAGTGGGTCTAAACACTGGGCTTTCTTTGCTTTCAATACTGTGATGGTGTGCTTAATACTATTTGGTTTGACTCTTCTTTGCAGCTCCAGGTTATACAGTTCATTGACGTAGCAGAGCAGGCCCTCACTGCCTTGGAAATGCTGTCAAGGCGACACAGCAAAGCCATTTTGCAGGCTGTAAGTGTTACAGTGTGTTCTTGGTAAAATTGTAACTCACCAATGCACAAGTGATCTAAAAGTGATGTCTTCTTTTCTAGGGTGGGCTGGCTGATTGCCTGCTTTACCTAGAATTCTTTAGCATCAATGCTCAGAGGAATGCTTTGGCCATAGCAGCCAACTGCTGCCAGAGCATAACGCCAGATGAGTTTCATTTTGTTGCTGATTCTCTTCCACTACTCACGCAGAGACTAACGCATCAGGTACTGGATCAAGCAATAGCATACCATATTTTCAAGACTCGCTCCGGAGTATAAGTTGCACCAGCCAAAAAATGCATTATAGAGGAGGGGGAAGAATGTGTATGTCACTTTTTGGGAAATTTATTAGATAAAATCCAAGACGAAGGATAGACATTTCATCTTGAATGCTATTTAAAATAATAACTGATTAGAGAACATGGTGAATAGGTGCACGTATGCTAACGTAACACCTTCAGGTACATGACGCACAGACAACAAACTGTCGTAAGTGTCTGGTATGTTAACGTAACATTAACAGTTATTCAGATAACTAGCATAAAGAAAAGCATCAGTATTACCCTAAATCATTGAAGTCTTCTTCCTCGGTGTCACTACTAAACAACTCCGCAAACTCCGGAGGTAGAGGAAGTGCAGATTCTTCTGCGTCGCTTAGAGCCGAGAGCGCCCTCTTGTGGCTGTCAGTGGGAAAATAAATCAACATGTGTTCTCGCTGACGGGTTTTGGCGGCATGCTGCGGCGGGCCCCGCCATGCCCAAAAAATGCCCCCATGCTCCGGCGGGCCCCCGCCATGCCCAAAATATGCCGCCATGCTCCGGCGGGCCCCTGCCATGCTGAAAAGATACCACCAGGTATTAAGATAACCGTGCGCACGCGCGCGCCGACTGCGAAAAGCACCACGGTTCTGTCCGTGCGAGCGTTTCTTTCGCACCGCCCACGTCGCTCGATATTGGAACGCCAATATGATCGCACTCCGCCACTTAGGAGCGGTGTATGACGTAAATTACGGCGCTCGTTAACAGCGTAACGTCAGACGGCGCACGGCGTTAAAAGCGCTGCTTAATTTTGTAAAAGCGTCTGAAAATACGCCGCTCCTGAGTGGCAGAGTGTGATCATATTGGCTTTCCATATCGCAAATTTTGTAAGTACTTTTTTCGAGCGCTGCCCACGGCCCGCCATCCTCCAACCTCAGCCCAGCGAGAACACTGTGTGAAATGCGGTTTCCATTGTGAAAATAACAAATTATATCACATCAAGTCAAGTCGCTCCTGAGCATAAGTCGCACATGACGCCAAACTGACAGAATGCATGGATTATCTCTTCTAACTTTCTTCCATCTCTTTCAGGATAAAAAGTCTGTTGAAAGCACTTGCCTCTGTTTTGCAAGGCTTGTAGACAACTTCCAGCATGAGGAGGTTTGTAAACTTAAAGTTGTATTTCATTCTTATACATAAATATATGTACAAATGTCATATGATTGCTTTCATGGATACTTACATGAACAGAACCTGCTACAGGAGGTGGCCTCGCGGGACTTGTTAACCAACATACAGCAGCTGCTGGTTGTCACTCCTCCTGTCCTCAGCTCTGGCATGTTCATCATGGTGGTGCGCATGTTTTCCCTTATGTGCTCCAACTGCCCCTGCCTGGCTGTCCAGCTCATGAAGCAGAGTGAGTAAAGACCTTTCATATTGCAGGGTTTATATGACATGAAGTGCCTGGTTTGATCTTTTTATGAGGGGCACATTTTCACTGTATATATATTACAATATATTTTTTTCAAACAGACATAGCTGAAACATTGCGCTTCCTCTTGTGCGGGTCATCAAATGGCAGTTGCCAAGAACAAATTGAACTGGTACCTAGAAGCCCACAGGAACTCTACGAATTGACTTCTCTTATATGGTAACATTTGTTTTATTATTTTTTTAATTCTAAATGCTTCAGGGGTTTGTCCATTTCTCCATTATGGTCTTCTAACATTTTTCTTTTCTTTTGACAGTGAGTTAATGCCCTGCTTACCCAGAGAGGGCATCTTTGCAGTGGACGTAATGCTGAAGAAGGGCAGTGCTCAGACAACTGAAGGGGCAATCTGGCAGTGGAGGGATGATCGTGGGCTGTGGCACCCCTATAATCGCATCGACAGTCGCATTATTGAGGTATAGCCAAGAGTATCACATTCACACTGAACACTAGATCAGGAGTGTCAAAAGTAATTTTGGGCGCGGGTGACCATGACAAAAAATGTATATCAAAAAATTCTGTCGCTTTATATAGCCTAGTAATAGTTATTTGTGGATACTTTGAGTCTTTGAGTCCATATCCATGCATTAGCAACACTGTACATGAATATGGGCTGTTGTTGACCTGTTGGCTGTTGTTGCTTGATATGAGCTTATTATTTATTATAATTTCATCTTAATGATGAACTATTCATATAGTGAATCACATGAGAGCCTTCTGATTGTATTCATACAGTGTCCAGCTCGTCAGTCACATTAAGCTGGGGACACACTACACGATTTTCCAGTTGTGAGCGATTTAGAATGTTGAGGAGGGTCCACACTACACATTAGAGTCTGAGGCGACCCTACACCACCCCACTCTGACTAACAATTAAATACACTTTTAACCTATAAATATGCAATTGATAATCTACAAAAACAATCAGCAGCAGGAACATGGACTTGTGCTATGCTTTCTGATATGTAAGGTTGATATCAAAGACTTGTTGCTGTTCAAACTCAATATTAGCTAATTTATAGTTTAAAGGTCCCATATCATGCTATTTTTCCCGTTTCGTAGTCTACCCTAAGGGCATATTTGATAAGTGTTGTGCAACACCCATAACATAATAGTTAAAGGCGCAATGGACGATTTTTCGGCGATTTGAGAACTCGGGCGGAAGTGTGCATGCGCACTCCCCCGTGTGGACTGATACAACACACACGTGCGTTTGTTTATTAGCGCGACGGATCGCATCGCATCTCTCGTCTCCCGCAGATTTCCGTCTACTTCTGAGTCAGCTCGAACTGTCTTTCTCCGTCTTCATTTTGTCCCGTACACTGAGGGAACTATATTATGATAGATCAATGCGCTTAGACACGCGGAAACGTGGGGACGAGCCTGACGCGGCTGCAGGTGAGCGGTAGGTGAGTTTTATGATTGATACGTGGCAGGACTAATCGGCAGTCCACACCACAAGGAAATAAGACTCAGATTTGGGCCAAAAAAAATCGTCCATTCAATCTTTAAGTTTTAGGGGTTTCAGCAGAGGATTGTAGGACTCGTAGTTCAAGCGATAAAATGATATCAATCATAAATTAAAAATGTTTTATGGACTAAATTAGAACATCTGGGGGGCTGGAAATCTGACACTCTTAACTTGTTTTTGATGGGGGTAGTTTTATCTGGAAATCCGAGGAAGAATTCTAGCTCCAGCTGGAGCATCGAGTTCTATGTAGGAAATAAGTGCATTTCTAAACAACGCTAATTCACGCCTGGGATTTGTGGAGTCGCCCAGTGAATCTAGGAAAGCCAGACAATGGATCAAATACATCATTGAAAATGCGCTCAAAAGGGCCATCGGTCATGTTTTTTATGACCCGACTAAACAACGGAAGAGCCAGAGTGCGTACAGACAATAGTTGTTGTAGTGACCTAAAACATCTATTACAAATTTAAGGTGCCGAATACTGTTCTGATTTACGGGAGCCTGGAGGTTTTGTCTTTTTGTCCATGTGGCGCTTGTCCCCCTTTTAAAGGAAGTCTTTGTGTGTAGCCTCACGAGAACTGACCAATCGCATAAATGGTCAAACTAAACCAGTGTCTGTGCACAAAAGCGGCAGAACACAGCTCCACAGCTTTACCTCCCTTGTACCAACCCCTAAAGCATAAAATAAGCTAGGCTATATGCTTACTTTATTGGAGTTTTTAATTTACATTTGGCACCGACATAAGAATAGTTAAACAGGGTATTCATTTGTTAACACGTCATATATTGTCAAGATAAATACTTTTAACAGACAATATACAGTGATCCCTCGTTTATCGCGGGGGTTACGTTCCAAGAAGAACCCGCGGGAGTCGAAATCCGCGAAGTAGAAACCTTTATTTTTTTACAGTTATTATACAATGAAATACTCCATAAAACATTGAAAGCAAGGAACAAAACCTTTTTACAGGCCCAAGCATTTGTTTAACAAATAAAAGTACTGTATTAACGATTGTACTGTACTCTCACCGCTCTCTCCCGGAGCTCACGCGCGCCGCTCCCGCGCGCCGCTCTCACCGCGCTCCCGAAGCTCACACGCGCTCTCTCACCGGCCTCTCCGCTCACGCGCGCGCTCTCACCGGCCTCTCCCGGAGCTCACGCGCGCGCTCTCACCGGCCTCGCAAACTTCAATCTGGCAAGCGGTTATTATGTACGTGTACATATTAATCCATAACGTTATTGACACACAGGTAGAGAAGACGCGGAGAGACTGTTTAGCCAATCAGAATGCAGAACACAATGAATGATGAAAATCCGCGAAGCAGCGAGTTTGCGAAAAGTGAACCGCGATATAGCGAGGGATCACTGTATTGCCTTTGAAAATATCGTTATAAACTATTATTGAGCATATTTTATAATAATAATGCAATTATTCTTACCATTGATCTCTACTTGTATCTACAAAGAAACAAAATTATCACGGCAACTGATATTCAAAGTACTGTAGAGCTATAATAAAATCTGAATCAGCTGTACACCAAGCACTGTATAATAGGGCTCACAAATACACTTTTACTGAGGTCCAGTATGAGAAAATGTCCTAAAGCAAAGGTCTGGAACTTCATGTGGTCTCTTTTGTGGCCACCAGGGGGCAATCCAGCAGGAAGCACAAGCGTTTGACACGTAGAAGCACACATGAGTCTCACTGGAGTATAAGTTGCATTTTTGGGCGAAATTTATTTGATAAAATCCAAGACCAACAAGAAACATTTAATCTTGAAATGCAATCTGAAATAATAACAGATTAGAGAGCATGATTCATAGGTTTACGTATGCTAACATAACACCTTCAGCTACATGACACATAGACAACGAACTGTCGTAAGTATCTGGTATGTTAATGTAATATATTAAGTTATTCAGATAACCATAGCATAAAGAACATGCTAAGAAGCATCAGTATTACCCCAAATCACAAAAAAATCACTTCTGTCGCTTAGAGTGCCTTAGAGCACCCTCATGTGAAATGTGTTTGCCAGTGTGAAAATAATGAGTAATATCACATAAGTCGACTTATAATCCAGAAAATGCGGCAAGCTTCAAAATTATGTATGTTTTATTACAATCAGACCCATATTCACTGAGAAATTAGTTTAATGAGGAAGTGAATGTAGACGCGGCAGAATACAAAGACACACGCAAGCGCGGACATGCGATAAATGGTGATCTGCAGTTTACCTGCCACATTGGGATGAGACTTTCTTGGCCAGACCTGATTCACGGGTCAAAAGACAACATGTGCATCACTACCGTGGACCATATTTCTGTGTAAATATCTCATGTTACTCACTCGATCAGTATGAGCTCAGGAGCAGATGAACCAGATGTGACACAGACACAGATAAATCAGCTCACACAGAGTAATCAAGGACAGAGGGGACAGAGGGGACAGTAGGGACAGCAAACTTCAAAACACTGTTTTTTATTACAATCCAACTCATGTTCACTGAGATATTTGTCTAATTACCGGGACCCCCGGTTCAAAAGACTTATAACTACCTCATTTATTTATGTGTAAATATCAGATGTTACAACGGTTTATTGTCCGGTGTGAGTTTTTTGTGTGTGTAAATATCGCGTGTGCGGCTTTTTATTCAGAAGCGCTGTATAGCACCAACAGTACGATATATTATGTTAATAATTATATCTTGTATAAAATGTTTTTTGTCCTGTATTACACAGTCACTCAATTCATATAAATATTGTATTGGTTTTTAAACATTAATTTGAGGTAGCGTAAACCAACATGGGCTGAGCTGTGGCGAAGACTATTCAGAACATTACACACTGGACCCTGTGACTATCTCTTCTAGTCAAAACCCGCCAGTGATTTCATTGGCTGATTGATGTTACATGCAAAAACCTTTTCAACCTTTACACAGAAGGAAGGCTGCTGCACACAAATAGTGGCATGTACCACACTCAAAACACACATCTGTCATAAATACACTCTAGACTGTGAGTTCTTTCTGTTCTTTCTGAGCACGGGGCCAAAGGTGAGAAGTGAGCCACAACAGCAATGTGCACTCATTTATTTGGTTTTCTAAATGAGAGCAAAACTTTGATGCTGCAAACAAATAGTCTGTGCACTGCTAATTTCTTATTTAGTCAGCAATGGCCATACCTGCTTGTTCATTGCCCAATCCCGTCAGCTTGGAAACTTAAGCAGGTCAGGGCCTGGTCAGTACTTGGATGGGTCGACCGCTGGAAAACCAGGTGCCACAGTGGGGCGGCTAGACGAAATGTTGCTGTGTCCTCAGGCAAGACACTTCAAACCACATAGCCTGGTATGAATCTGGTTTGTATGTGTGTGAGTGATTGGTGGTGGTTGGAGTAGCTGTGGCTACAATAGTTGCTTACCACCACCAAGTGTGAAATAAATGAATAATGCAATGTGAAACGTCTTTGAGTGTCCAGAAAAGCACCGTCTTTTATAACCCTAGGTTTTAAGTCGTGTACAATTTCTTACATGCCTGTCTTTTAATGCAATATGTCATTATAACACCTTTATGTGATGTTTCTGTTTCTACAGACCGCCCATCAGAATGGCGAGGATGAAATTAGTTTGTCAACCCTTGGTCGTGTCTACACTATTGACTTCAACTCTATGCAGCAGATCAACGAGGACACAGGAACAGCCAGGGGTATCCAGAGAAAACCCAACCCCCTTGCCAATCCTTGCACGGGTAATTATCACAACCATCATATATCATTTTATTGCAATTATATCATTTTTGAAATGACGACGTTCACTGTTACTTTGTTTGTAGGGAGTCATCAGGAGGTGCGGCGGGAAGATGCACGAGCACAGCTGATGAAGGAGGACCCAGAGCTTGCCAAGTGCTTTATCAAAACTCTGTTTGGGGTCTTGTACGAGGTGTACAGCTCTTCAGCCGGGCCTGCTGTCAGACACAAGTGCCTTAGAGCCATCCTCAGGATCATCTACTTTGCAGATGCAGAGCTATTAAAGGACGTACTGAGGAACTATGCTGTGTCTAGGTTTGTTTGATCATATATCACCCTGGGCCTGATATCAATGATTTTTTTGCTACTTATTCTGTTCTAAAATGTTTTTTGTTTTGTGAATTCCAACAGTCACATTGCCTCCATGCTGTCCAGTCAGGACTTGAAGATTGTAGTGGGGTCTCTACAAATGGCTGAGATCTTGATGCAGAAGTTGCCTGATGTCTTCAGTGTTTATTTTAGAAGAGAAGGTATCATAATAGTCCTCTTCTGGCCCTTGTTTATTTGGATTTGCTTTTTATAATAAGTTATGCTTGTCATCTGCAGGTGTGATGCACCAGGTTAAGAATTTGGCAGAGTCTGAGAGTTTACTGGTGACCTGTCCTCCCAAAGCATGTCAAAGTGGAAGTGCCAGTTTGTGTCCCACCAGCCACAGCACGGCCTCCACCGCATCTACTAATAATGCTGCAGCTGATCTGGGCTCTCCCAGCTACCAGCACAGCATGGACGACTCCCTCGACCTCAGCCCACAGGGGTCAGTTTCACCTTTCATCTTTACCTCACATTCATACTGAACACGGGCTGCTTTGGCATGTAGTCTGTAGGGGCAGGGGTGTCCAAACTATGATTCAGGGGCCTCCTACAATATGATTGTAAAATTATCATTTAAGTCATACTTTTTCCAGCAAGTTTAAGTAACTCTACCACTATAACTTCAATAAAATCCCATTGATTTGTACGGTGGCTCTGTCAAAGCTTTGTTATATGCCACAATCTGAATGACTCACTATTGACCACCAGTTTGTGGCCATGTAGCACTTTGGTCAACTTAGTTGATTTTACAGTACGTTTATAAATTGGCAGATTTTACAGTATGTTTATAAATTGGCAGTTGGAGTCTGTTGCCTTCTGCTTTGAATATATTTTAATATTTGGCTCTCGGTGAAACGAGTTTGGACACCCTAATGTGGTCCGACTGAAGTACAGGTTCAAATGGGGTCACACTATGGACTAGTACAGTAAACGGTTTATTTATGTTAAAAGGCCTGTTAAACTCACTATTCACTCCCGAATCTCCAGCTAATTTTGTTGCCTTCTCCTTTTCCAATGTGGTCAATTTTCTCCGTATAAAGCCTGTTATCTACTGGGGGGGGGGAAAAAAGTCTTATAAGATTTATGAATGGACACTACAAGTGAGCTATTTAAATCTTTGGACACGCATGCAAATATCAGGATCTAGGCTCCATGTGGTTAGGCCACTCACCGTGTTCACATACACAAAGAAGTCTGACTACGCTAAACAACCAAACTCAATTAGTCTTTTCCCCATAACCTGTCAGACCAGTCTTTGCTCTGGGTGCGAGCGGTGCTGAGGGACCTTTATGGTTGACTAGTAATTTTGCGCTAGCATAAAAGGGGTACCAACGGGGTGTATGTAGGTCTCTGTTTTTAAAAAGCAATAATAGCTGCAGACTTGTCAATCACCGATAAGCATTATATTTTATGTGGAACATTTGACTTTCAGACGTGCTAGGAACTTCTAACATCAAAACAAAACTCACATGTGCTAGTCTGCAGTGAAGTGGCACCGGTTAGCCAAGGCTAGTGCACCATGTTAGCTGTGGTTTTGCGTTTGTGAACATTAGTAAATTAAATGAAAGGGGAAATATGGTCCAGGTCGCCCGGCTGAGCTCTGCTTTGATAGTGCGCTTGTCTTTACTGTTTGTCACATGTTTGAGGAGGACTCACTCTGCGACCAAGAAACTACCATGCCTAATACCACAGCTTGTCTTTTAATTAAACTTAAAACTGAATGACTATTGTCCACGTCTCACTGTGAGAACTACGTTTTCGAGCCACAACAAAAAATTCCCCCTGAATCCATAATCTTTTTACTTTCAAGTAGACTAAAACAATGACATGTGCTTGTCCACAGCAAAGGGAACAACAGTTTGTCATTACGTTGACCAAAAACAAGCAAGTCCAAGCAAGTCTAATATGTCCCGGTCTGTTTTCTTAATTGAGTGCCTCCTAGTGTGAACAGACTGTGTACTTTCCTGCTGCATGTAACAATGCAGAGTTCTCGATGTGTTCATGGGATCTGGGAGGTTTGAATCATGACGTGTATTGTAGAAGGTGCCCATTCTAGAGTCTATGTAGCCTTGAAACTTTGAAATCCAACAAGAACTTAATTTCTTGGAGGAAGCTGTCACGTTTGAATGGGCAGCTTTTAAATGTGGACAGTAGAACTCACTGAGCAGTAATGCAAATCAAACAAATGGGGCTGACTATGCATCTGACTTAGCATCGCCAGCTTCTATAAAACCTAAAAAACATACATTGCTGCAAAAGTTGTGTCTGTGTTGTGTCTCATACAAAGCGCTGGACGTCATGGTCACGACTGATGAGCACCGTGAAGGAGACACCTGACCAGGTGACACTGCCCTCAGGTTTCAGTCCTGATGCATTCAGCTGACTTAAATCTGGACAACTGGAGAACTTGGTGTGACGGGACAACATGAACTAGACCCCTATATTAAAAAATAAACTAGACCCCTACATTAAAAAATAAAGTATACCTCTATATAAAAAAACTTATATAATTACATTATTACAAGACATTTTCATTAAAAAAAATGTTTTGTGCAGGAACCTTGTGTATGTAAATGACACAGAGATCATTATGGTTACATACTCAGGCCTTGTATTTAGTTTTTCCCATAATGTTTACATTAAAACTTGCTACAACTACAAGTGTAGGCAACTTTTATTTTCAGAAACATCAAACCGACGGTCCTGCCTGACTTGTCTTATTTCCTCAGCTGTATGTAAACGGCTCCGGTGAGCTGTGATGTCTGGTGAAAAATGGACTCCTTGCAGATTTATTTCCACAGCCCTGCACACTCTGCAGCTTTTATTGGCTGCACTCATTGATGTTTTTTCATTTCTTGCGCCATAGTCCCAAACAGGCCCCCGCCGTACATTTAATGTAAATGCTGCGCTAGTTTATGCTTTTAAAACATGTTAAAGGAATAAGAGGATTTTTCGCCGATTTGAGAACTCAAGCGACTGTTGGTCCCTGTTTGAAAGGTGCGCGTGCGCACGCACACTCACCGCCGTGCGGAAGCACGCAACAGCCTCGCTGCTACACGTTTATCAATCCACAGATTGCATCGCATCTCTCGTCTCCGCAGATATCCGTCTCTTCTGAGCCAGCTGGAACACAGTCTTTCTCTGTCGTCATTTTGTGCTGTACACTGAAGGAACTCTCTAAACACACACCGGCATATCAACCACCCAGGGAAACGTGCTGCTATCCTGGGAACGAGCCAGGTGTGCAGTAGGACGAAAGGGATGATTGATATGTGGGAGGACTAATCGGCTGTCCACGCCATGAGGAAATGAGACTTAGATTTGGTGCCAAAAATCCTCTAGTATTCCTTTAAGTAAAACTGCTACTGTTGTCCTCATTCAAGGCGCTTAAGTGATGTCTTGAAGAGGAAACGAGTGCCAAAAAGAGGGCCCAGAAGGCCAAAATATTCTCCACCAAGGGATGATGATAAAGTAGACAATCAAGGTAAGCTCCACATTATCTTTTATGTTTTTATTTGATAAAAGGTACATTGCAATTTGTAATCTGTGCATCTAATTATTGTTCATGCAGCTAAAAGCCCAACCAGTACGCAGTCACCCAAATCATCATTTTTGGCAAGCCTAAATCCCAAAACGTGGGGTAAACTGGGTGCCCAGACCAACAATGCAAACTCTGAACCGTCTCGCACAGCAGGAGTGAGTGGCCTTGCCCGAGCTCCACCCAAGGACTCCATTTCCAATAACAGGTTGGGTAAAAAAAAAAAGTTTTTTACTGCTTGGGTGATGTGAATTGTTTACTAACTATGATTACTGATTTTTCAGAGACAAAATAAAAGCCTGGATTAAAGAAACAGCCAGCAAGTTTGTTGAACGCTATTTCAACTCTGAAAATGTGGACTGCAGTAATCCTGCGCTGAATGTACTCCAGAGACTTTGTACAGCCACTGAGCAACTTGGGCTACAGGTACAAACACTGGCCAAATGATTGCATTAGAATAGGACTGCTTTGTCTGTAACCAAGGATGGGGCTTTTCTTTTAATAAAGCCATAGGCTTATTTGAGCAGGACAGTATAGTTAGAAATGGGGTGAGTGCAGGAAAGACATTCAGCAAAATATCTGCTACTCAGCCACCGGGTAGAACAGGGCTTGCCTTTCCAACACCTAATCATCACAAAAATCCTGATTGTGTAATTCAGCTTTGATAAACGTCTACAAACATGTTTGTAGAGATCTTTTTAGATTGCAGTCCAAGTCTGACATGTTTCTTGTTCCATAGGTGGACGGTGGCATGGAATGCCTGGTGGAGATCTCTAATATAGTTTCTGAATCTGACGTGTCGTCTTTCGAGATCCAGCACAGTGGGCTGGTGAAGCAGCTCCTGCTCTATCTGACCTCTAGCACAGACAGGGACTTACTCAGTCGGGATTTGCGGCTGAAGCGGTTCCTCCATGTTTTCACTGACTGCCCGGTAAGTCTTAGACATAAAATACTTTCGTAAATATCACTATTTAAATTTTAACATTCACTTTTTGTTTTTTTCTTCCAGATTCCAGGCATGGAGCCCCTCACTCGCCTGGACCCTACAATGAATGGAGCATTTTTGGCTTTGGTGCACAAGATGAACAGCTGCTTGAGTCAGATGGAGCAGTTTCCCGTGAAAGTTCATGACTTTCCCAGTGGCAATGGAAATGGAAGCAGGTCTGTGGCTTTACTGATTTTTTTTTTTAAAACCAAAAAAACGTGCAAGAGTTGTATGGAAATTTCAACTTTGTATTTCTGTCCCTGCAGAGGATCCCAGGCATTGAAATTCTTTAACACTCACCAGTTAAAGTGTCAGCTGCAGAGGCATCCAGACTGCACCAATGTAAAGCAGTGGAAAGGGGGCCCTGTAAAGATTGATCCTCTGGCCCTGGTTCAAGCCATTGAGCGATATCTTGTTGTCCGAGGTAAGTTTCCACTCTCAGCTTCTATAGTGTGTTATAGTTTTGGTACAGTTTGACAGTTTTATTCACAATAACTCTGTTTTGCAGGATACGGTCGAATCAGAGAGGAGGATGAGGACAGCGATGACGATGGTTCAGACGATGAGATTGATGAGTCATTGGTATGCGACAGATCATGTGTAAAACTCCTTCACAGTGTTCTGAGTGTAACCTCGTGAATAAATATAACTCCACACTTTGTCATGGTTCAGGCGGCACAGTTCCTAAACTCTGGCAGCGTGCGGCACAGACTTCAGTTCTACATTGGTGACCATCTTCTGCCATACAACATGACTGTGTACCAGGCTGTGCGACAGTACAGTCTGCAGGCTGAAGAGGAGCGTGAGTCTACGGATGATGAGGCCAATCCCCTGGGGAGAGCGGGCATCTGGACCAAAACGCACACTATATGGTAAAATGACACAATTGCGGCTCCTGTGTGTGTGTGTTTGTTTGTTTGTTTGTTTGTTTGTTTGTTTGTTTGTTTGACTCTTGTGATCATGTTTATATGGTTGTGTTCCTAACAGGTATAAGCCAGTGAGAGAGGATGAGGATGGCAGCAAAGACTCAGTCGGTGGGAAGAGGGGCCGAGCACAGACTGCTCCCACCAAAACCTCACCTCGAAATGCCAAGAAGCAGGACGAGCTGTGGCATGGTGGGTATTGTGTAATAGATACTGTGGTGATGAATTACAAAGACTAACTGTTTGCTCTTCACAAATAGATGGTGTTTGTCCCAGCGTCAACAACCCATTAGACACTTACCTCACTACGGAGCCACCAGAGACCATAACCTTTGATGACCCCTCTTTAGAGGTCATCCTGCTGCTGAGGGTCCTGCACTCCATCAGTAGATACTGGTTCTATTTGTATGAAGTATGTGCCCTTTCATGTAGATCATCATCCCTTCAAGTAATTTCTAGAAAACTCATGATGACTTGTTTTCCAGAATGCAGCATGTAAGGAGATTATCTCCACCACTGAGTTCATCAACAGTAAACTGACCGCCAAAGCCAACCGTCAGCTGCAGGACCCACTGGTCATCATGACGGGCAACATACCCACATGGCTTATTGAGCTGGGGAAGACATGGTAAATGATCTTTTGTAGAACACAACCACATCTTAAGGCTGCCTCCTAACCATTTTCTGTCTCTGCAGCCCGTTCTTCTTCCCCTTTGACACTCGGCAGATGTTGTTCTATGTAACAGCCTTTGATCGTGACAGGGCCATGCAACGATTACTTGACACAAACCCTGAAATCAACCAGTCAGATTCTCAGGACAGCAGAGTTGCACCACGTCTTGACAGAAAAAAGGTACTTGGTTGTTTGATTGTTTATTTCATTCTCTTTCTTTGTGCATTTAACACTTAATATTCTGTGCAGAGGACCATAAACCGCGATGAGCTGCTTAAACAGGCCGAGTCTGTGATGCAGGACTTGGGCAGTTCCAGAGCCATGTTGGAGATTCAGTATGAGAATGAGGTAATGAATTGTTGCTCTCTGGAAAGGTTCTTGTGTTCACCATTAAATGTGGAACCTTTTTGTGAACTTTTGTAGGTTGGCACGGGACTTGGCCCCACTCTGGAGTTCTACGCCCTGGTCTCTCAGGAGCTCCAGCGGGCAGATCTGGGCCTGTGGAGGGGTGAAGAGGTCACACTATCAAATCCAAAAGGTATGCAACCTTCAGCTCACTGCAAAGTCTTAATGTTTCTGTTGACATTAGGAATCAGAGTCATGTTAATGTCATGTCTTACAGGAAGCCAAGAGGGAACCAAATACATGTTCTGTGCAAGGGGTCTGTTTGCTGTTCCCTTTGGCAGGACGACAAAACCAGCACACATAGCCAAAATAAAGATGAAGTTCCGCTTCTTAGGAAAGTTGATGGCCAAGGCCATCATGGACTTCAGGCTGGTAAAGAGATTCTCCTTTGCACATATCAGATGCTTGTGGACAGTTTTAAAAGACTATGTTCACGCTGCTTTGCCTTCCAGCTGGATCTGCCTTTGGGCTTACCCTTTTATAAGTGGATGCTGCGACATGAGCTGTCCATCAGCTCACATGACCTGGTCAACATCGACCCTGCTGTGGCCAAGTCCATCCAGCACCTGGAGGATATCATTCGGCAGAAGAGAAGACTAGAGCAGGACAGATCGCAGGTACGAAACAATCAATGCTGATCTCAAGGTTTCAAATTGAAAGCTGCTTGAAACACTATTTTGTTGTTTGTAATAGACCAGGGAAACCCTGCAGCAAGCGCTAGAGAGCCTGAACATGAACGGTTGTTCAGTGGAGGATCTGGGCCTGGACTTCACACTCCCAGGATTCCCAAATATTGAGCTGAAGAAGGGAGGCAAAGACGTCGCTGTGACCATCTACAACCTGGAGGAATACCTCAGGGTATGAGCTTTTCTTATTTTTGTTCTGAGATATTAAGACATTTGCCTCATGGATCAATCAAATGTGTCTTGGATCTTATACATGTTTGCTATCCTCTTTTCCAGTTGGTGGTCTACTGGACTCTAAACGAAGGCGTGTCCAGACAGTTTGAATCGTTTCGTGAAGGATTTGAGTCCGTATTCCCACTGCATCACTTGCAGTATTTCTATCCAGAAGAGGTAAGGGTGCTCTGTGTGCAATAAAGTCAAGTGGACTAGTGTAGTGGAAAGTGTTCAACGTGTCTGTGTGCTGCAGCTGGACCAGTTGCTGTGTGGTAGCAAGTCAGAGACTTGGGATGTGAAGACTCTTATGGAGTGCTGTCGACCGGACCATGGTTACACACACGACAGGTGAAATGATTCATGCCTTCTTTCTGAAGTGCCCATGTCAGACTAGTGTATTCTATATCTGAGTGTGTTTTGTCCTGTGTTTTCAGTCGTGCTGTGCGGTCCCTGTTTGATGTGTTGAGCAGCTTCGATGCAGAGCAGCAGAGACTCTTCCTGCAGTTCGTCACTGGAAGCCCCCGACTGCCAGTCGGAGGTGAGTAATGGCGGGTGGACGGGTGATTTAATCACTGTGCCCTATTACACTGACCTCAGAGCACTGCGGGTCTGCGGAAAGAATTCCTAAAGAAGTCTGTTTGTTACCCGAGCGGTCTGGAAAGGTTTTTAGGACCAGGGGTGTCAGACTCATTTGAGCCGCGGGCCGAACATAACGTAAAAATAAACAATAAAACATTCAAATTAAAATAAATAGCTTTATATTGCCTAGTAATAGTTATTTGTGGACACTGATACACAAATCTGCAGCAGGTGAAAGATGAACTATTTTTATAGTGTAAGCTTTAGTGAGACTAAACTCTTCATGTAGTGAATCAAATGAGCTCATTCTGAGTGTATTCAGAGTCCAGTTCTTCACTCACATTAGTGTGGACACAGTCAGAACTCACAGCAGCTTCACTCTGGCATGTTCATACTTTATTACTCTGACCTGTGTTTTACCTGTGGCTCCTGATCTGTCTTTGCACTGGTTTGGCTGTTTTCCTCGGAGTATCATCACAGAAGTTTGTTTCCTTGTTAGCTCCACATTAGCTCCACATTAATCACAGCTGACGCCCACATACAGTCTCTCCTCTTCCACGTGTTTCTCAAAGCCACATGTCTCTTTTCCGCTCAGACCTTTCTGCTAAGTTTTTAAAGTTTTGCGTGAGTCGGCTTTAGGCACTGAGGAGAAACTCCAGTGGCACAGCACCAATGTGCAGTGCGGGGGGCGGACTCGTAGTTCCAGCTATAAAAACACTATATATCTAATAAATATAATTAAACCGTCTGGAGCTGGTCTTTGACACCCCTGCTTTAGATGCAAATCCACGGGAAATTGCATGGCGTTCATCAAATACGGCCACAGTGCACTAGGTATGACTTTAGTCGATTCATCGATCAATGGTGTCTTAAATGATTCAAACAAAATTTGTATTGGACTAATTTATTTATTTAGATAATAAGGACTTATATGGGACAACAACAAAAGGGAGAAGCTACGCAGTGAATTAGCTGAAGATTGATTTAATTTGCCTTTTTTTCATTAGGTTCTTAGCAAATCATTGTTGGAATAGTTGTGATTTCAGTTATTAAATCAGTGTGATTATTATTCCTCCATACTGGAGCAGCCCTACATCACAGCACACACACACACACACACACACGCACACGCACGCACACACACGGATCATTTGTGGTCATGCCGCTAAGCCTGTCCTTCTGTTTGCCAGGATTTCGGAGCTTGAATCCCCCGCTGACTATTGTGAGGAAGACGTTTGAGTCGTCTGAGAACCCAGATGACTTCCTCCCGTCGGTCATGACCTGCGTCAACTACCTGAAGCTGCCTGACTACTCCAGCATAGAGATCATGAGAGAGAAACTGTTGATTGCAGCTCGAGAGGGCCAGCAGTCCTTCCACCTTTCCTGATCTCCTCACATCTCACATTCAAATGCCTTCAACAGCGACTGATGAAATCACGACTTCCTCTTTAGTTTTTTGTAATCACATACATTAAGGCTCTGTGTACAGCCTTCTTGTTAGAGAAAGCAGCTTGCAGAAGAATAAGACTCTAAATATATATTTGCTGCCCCTGTCTCTCAAAAAAAAAAAAAGTATAAAAAGAAAAAATGGAAGGGTGTTCCATGACTCACAGAAGTTAAAGTATAAAAAGAGTAAACTTATATCAGTAGTTGAGTAATGTTAAAATGAAAACATCTGGGTGACATTTTAAACTGCATTGCTATGTGATATTTAAAAAGGGACATTTCCTCTCCAGAGCGACGGACTGCGTCACAACTGAGGGAGGAGGAGGAGGAGGAGGGGCGGGGGAGGGCCATTGAGCAAGCTAGGATTACTTTAGCTCCAAAGATCATTTGTACAGACAAATTTGCAGACTTTGCTCATTCTACACATTTGATAGAATAGTTCTTTGTTCCGACGTCGCTCCCTCGGTTCATCTGTTCAGTTCTGTATTATATCGGCCCCGGTTTGTGTGTTGCTTTTGGAGTTCTGCTTCTCCCTCCGTGTGTCTTTGCCTCGAGCTGTGATGGTGAGAGTTGCTGTTGGTTGAATGCGGGTAGTGACGAGCGATCATTCTTACCAGAGGTGGGCAGAGTACTGCACGCATTGAGTAACTCTTTGGATCATCCGTTTCACTGCAATATAAATAGTGCAAGTTCTGGTATTGGCAAAACATGAACATAAGTTGCGTGCACACACCAGTCTCTCTTAAAACAAATGACATTGCTACTTCAGAATATTACTCAAAGTTGAAGTCAAAGCTGAGCCAGACATTAAAAAGTATAAGTACCAAAAAGTGACTCGAGTGAAATGTAAAAGTAACTCTTCCAACCTCTGACATGATCATTATTCCCCTTTACCCATTTTGAAATTGCGTTCTGGCCTAATTTTTATTTTAGAGAGATTCAGACGTGTTTTTGATCAGGTGAATTTGCTTTTTGCTCCTTTTTTTTTTTTTTTAATAGTTGGTGTCTTTCTGTTGGGCCCTACCTGGATGTGTGGGGATGTTCTCGGCCCGACTGAGCTCTGAGTGACCCCTAAACGCATAAATGTAGCCGGGCGCAAACGTTTGGCTGGTCTTTTGTTTCATAGAGAACATTTCAAGTTCAATTATGGAGTTTAAAATTTGTATGCGGCGCCCACGCTCTGTTCTGGAGCCGCGGATGTCTGCTTTACTTTTATAATTTTCTATTTGGTCTTTATTTCTTGCTGTTGTTGATAATGATGATTTTTTTTTTTTTTTCTCTGCACTGCTGGCTTGGAACAAACTGTGGTGTGCACCTGCAGTCTGCGGCCAGGGGAGGGCGCCACTGTATTCTCCTGGCTCAATCGTTCATGTGCTGGTTTCTAAGATCTGCAATAATTTACTGCATCAGGTTCATGTTTTTACCTGAACATAAATAAAGTAACTGTTTGACTCATGGTCGTATTTTTTTCCCCCCCATTGTTTTCTTTGTTCAAACTGCTATGGGATTGCACCAGTTGCCATGGAGACTGAGGCGTTAATGTCCAGCCTCTGAACTGGATTTCTTAATATCTGTTTTTCTGTCAATGTTAAATTTAAATATCGTCTGTTTCGCAAAGACGGGGCAGAATTGTACTGAGGTTATTTTGAGGGTCTCGTGGGCTCGCTCTGGGATCAATTTATGTTGAAGATGGATGAAACCACAGGGAGAACAGCCCACAACTCATTAATGACCACAGGGGTTTGCATTGATCGCTGGGGCTCCATTCCACATGCTGCTTTTAGTAATGCTGCTTACACTGGGGCCCTTTCCTCCAACACCAAGTCCCTTTATCCTCGTGATACTGTGAGTCTAAACTAACTTCATGTACATTTAATTACACTGTTTCATTTGAGACCAGCTGTTGAATTCATTTTTCAATTGAAGGGAACAAATGACCATGGGATGTTTATGGCTTTGAGGTGGCAAGCACTCACCTCACACCAAGAAGGTTCCTGGACGGTTCCTCTTGAGTGTGCATGTGTCTCCTTGTGTCTGAGTGAGTTTCCTCCAGGGTTCATTTGCCCACATCAACACAAAACATGCACAATTGGTAAACAGGTCAGGTTCTGGAGATGTCCTGCAGCATTACAGGAAGGGTCAAATGTAGAGCACTCATTCCCCTCAAGGGACAAAGTGTACATAACACTGACCCTCATAAAAGTACAAGTTGAAATGACAGATATTTCCCTCACTTAAGTAAATAATGTAGACTTATTAGAGTGAACTCTGCTTGTCAGGTCAGACTGCAGGCTAAACGCCTCTGGCTCTTGGTGTTTTTTTTTTTTTTTTTGACCTCAGGCAACATTTTTTCATAACTGACATCATGCAAAAGGAGTTGCTTTGAAATTCGCCTTGATGGGTTGAAGAGGATCCTTAAGTGGGACCCGGGGGAAATCTAACAGTCAACCAGAGTCCAGACAGTCCACCGAAGAAGGCCTTGTGGAAGATGAACACAGGACAGAGACTCTGCAGCTCTGTGTGCTCAAAAATCTCATTGTGTGCGTGAAAAATGTACAGGCCTGAATAAATAAATGAAGGAAAATGCATTAAAAAGGCTGGACCACTGCGTCAACATCCTTCCCCTCTCACTGAAGCCTATTCTAACTTTTGAGCACGGTTAGGCTGAATCATTTTGGCCCTTCTGGTGAATGCATTTTTCTGTCTGTGATGTTCAGACTGGAAAACGTTTTTCGAGTCAACAGAATTGTTCATTTTAGCTGTTTGATGAAAGCAAATATTGACTCGTTCACCTGGAGGAACTCGTGTTTGGGGCTGGGTTGATCATGAAGACCCGGGACCGGACCGCGTGTCTCTTGTTCAGGGGCCCACGCATTTCACTTAAAGAGGGACAACACGGAGCTCTCTAACCCCCAAGGTACAGATGGACTTACTTATGCGCTTCTAAAATATAATAATGAAGCAAAAATATTCGCGCAAAGAGAGCTCAAATGTGTAAAGTGTCTGGCCCTGTCATGTACTGTAAGTTTAGGCTTGTTTTGTTAAACGTGGCCACTCCATATGACACACATGTGCATTTATATGTTTTAAAATGGAATTATTTATGCCAAAAACACACAAAAAACTCATGTTGTGGGTCTACTTATGTTGTGTTGGCGGCATCTGGTGGTCACGTGGCAAACTGCATCTCGACGTGACCGTGAAGCATAAATATATTCTACAAAAGCCCTGCGGGATTATGAGTCAACATGAAGAAGAACCATGAAAAAGCCTTCTAAAATCCAAAAAAGGACGGCAGGATGTCTAATTTTATTTACACAATGCAAATCAATGCAAATGATATGTCATCTGCACATTGCATACAATCTTTAATCCCTTCACAGTTATTAATACATTTATTTATCAAACCCAAGCCATGAAGAATAATTTAATTCTTTAATTGGCCTCATGATTTTGCAACATCACATTTCTTTCTGCACCAAAATGAGTGCTAATTCATTGTTTAATTGAATGAGGAAATTACTATTCTCTTCAGGAACAGATGTAACGATTCTATACCGGTGAGTTTGTTCCACTCGCGCTCAATGTCAATGGAGCGGATGAGCCCTGATAAGGAGGCAGAAAGTCCAGTAAAGGTGGTGTGTCGTCAGCGTGTGTCGTCAGCAGCCCTCCCTCCCTCCTCTCTTCCTCTCTCTTCCTCTCTCTTCCTCTCTCTGCCCTCCCTCTCTTCTAGCTCCTCTCCTCCTCAGCACCAGCCAGTCCGCTCAAGCCCGCCTACTCCTGCACAGCTCCGGCTCAGCATCCCCACTCACTGCCTTCTGCCTGTGCCACCAGAGAGAAGTCTGCGCCGGTTTGAAGACATAAGATAAGCCGTCCCAGCAGCAGCGCAGGCCTGGGCACAACCAGCTCCAGGATGACCACTGCACCTCCACGGATGCTCCTCGCCTTGTTCTTCTTGAGGAGCACTTTGGCGTCTCCGTTCCTGCTGGCTCCGGACACCCCTGCCCCGGCCGAAGCTGCTCCCACCAGGCCCACGCCTCGGCCGGACCCCTGTGAGGGAGCGCCCTGCCTGAACGGAGGCTCGTGCTTGGCCCTCGGCTCTGCGGGGCAGCCACAGGACACCTGGGAGTACGCCTGCACCTGCCGCCCAGGCTACACCGGCCGCAACTGTGAGGTATGTGCACCAACTCTGGCACTTTGACCAGCAAGAGGGTTTGTGTGCATAAAGCTGCTGATTGTGAGGGTGTTACTGCTGTGATGATGCTTGTCATAACAGCGCAATACTTCATAATATGATAATAAATCATAAAGTCATAAATGACCTTAACATTATCTTTAAGAATCACTTCAAATGACAAGAAAGCAACCACATGCATGCAGCAACATTCTTCTAGCGACTTGCAGCGCTTGTCCTTACACACCTGTTGAGGGCATTAACACCATTATTAAGTCTAATAATTTGCAAATATATCATTCGTTGAAATGGAATAAATTGTAAACTTAGAAATTGTTTGTGAACAGAACTCTAAGCCGTGTCCCATCTACTATAAACGTATGTGAAAATACAGTATTTCTAACAGAACACGATCATCCGGATAAATGCCTGTCCCACACAACATGGCACTGTTACCGTGACGTCACAGGCGCAGACAATAGATTCACACTCTACATTAGTCTGATTGTGATTCCAGTTCACTCTTGTTCCTTTGATCCGTTGAATAATAGTATTATGAATTATATTCTTTCTTTTAAGACAAAATGGCTGCTTAGTAGATTTTTCAAGAAGTAAGAATACTTAAAATCTATATCACTTTTATGAAAATCCCTTGGTTTGTTCTGACCCGAGAGTCTTTTGCTTAAATTCAGTCTTTATACTTCAACATGCAGCTCATAGTAAATTGTGTTGTTTCTGGTTCTTCTTGTTTGAACACATTTGTTCCGTGGCTGAAGGCATCTGTGCTGTTTTGTGTGCTTCTTGCCTCTGCCTTTGGGGGGCTTTCTACTGGTCGCATGTGCTGTCACTGAGACATGGAGATGAATGCTGGGGTTGCTGTGGCAACAGGAGAGGAGAGAGAACCAGAGAGGAGTTGAATATGTTGGTGTGTCAATGCTGTTCTATCACCTTTGTGACATGGACTATTGGGCTTTGTCTTGAAGACACTGTATTGGTTTGAATAATGCAAGACAAAGACACCGAATCATTCTTTTGCCCAGAATGCCTTCTGCTACTTCACAAGACAATGCAACATGTTTTGGCTGGTTATGCTTTTGTCCCACACACATTTTGTTGAATACTTTCACTGCATTTCTTTTTGCAATACAACATTATCCATACCATCACAACAAAGCAAACGAAGGCAGAAAAGTCACACTAACAAGAACATTATTATACTTTATAGAAATAAGAAAATATGATAAAGAAACATATTCCTATTGCTTTTTAAATGTGTTGGGTTTTGTTTGTGTTTGCCCTGCTCATCGTCATCATCCACCTCAACATTTATCTGACTCATTTCCGTTCTGTTTTCCTATTATTTTTGTAATGGTAGTGCAGTACAAGTTCTGTGACGATGACGTAATTCAGTTTGAAAGATCACATTCATATAACAGTAAAAATGCAAGACTAAATAATACAGTTTGTCATTTGCAGTAACAAAGATGTACTATTAATTCTGAAGAGTAATATAATGCTCGGTCTCTGCGGTTCTGAGTCATGCTGATGTACGCTGGACAACGCTGCTGTGGCGTCATGAGGAGAGAAGGGACAAGGTGACCGTCTGGGTAAACTTCAGCGCAGTTGCCAACAGGTGGCAGCCATGGCCCCTGGTGTCTTCTTCTCCACCTGAATATGCAGCTCAGGTCCATTTGTCTCACCAAAGTATGTACTATGTGTAAGAGGGAGACAGCTGAGCCTGTACTCTGACGTCCGAAGCCCTTTCAACGTCTCCTTGGCCCTTGCAAAGTCTCCTTGGCCCTTTTAAAGTCTCCTTGGCTGTCCTGTCCAGGTTAAAAGTCTTGAAATAGAACCAAAAAAAGCAAAACATGGAAATAGGAATCAGGATAGTATCAAAATGAAAGTCAAGGTTACACCACAATAGCCTTCATTTATTACTGTTGTTGGTGTCATGAGGAGCTTGAGGGTCTAGATGCATGTTTCAACTAGTTCACTTCACACACCGGTCCATTTGAGTGGTCCATAGTGGTCCATAGTGGTCCATAGTGGTCCATAGTGGTCCATAGTGGTCCATAGTGGGCCGTGAGAGGTACGAGCTTCCAAGGTCAGGCTCACTGTCGGTTTTGCAGACGCAGACTCGGATGAAAATAAAACTGCAAAAAGCAGATATTAACAGAAATTAATAATTTCTCACTAAACGCCGGTTGGATCTTGTGATAAACCTCTTTTTTATCACGCACATTAGGAATAGCTGTTTCCTGTCTATCTATAAGTCCAGTGCATAATCCATCGAACATTATTCAAATCCAATGCATTACATAAAGACACATTAAAACGTGGTGTAGAGGCTTTGCAGAGAAGTGAAATGATCCCCATTTAGTCATAAAGCCTATGGGGAAAAAATCCCCCCAAAAAAAGGAATTACTGAATGTCTTTATGGGAATTGCTAGGATCAGTCTTAAAAAGTATAGATAATGTAAGATTTAGATTACATTTATTAGTAAAGTCTGGGGGGCCGAGGCCAGGGCACCACATTTTTGTAGCCTCCAAGCTGTTTTGGGGCGTTTTCTGGGACTGATAACCTTTGAATTATTAACAACAACCTTTATTTTTGTGAAGAGCCCAAACTTGCAAAAGTATGCATCAATAGAGGTCCAAAAACAGCACAACAAAGAACTATTGATTCCCACTTACACTTGTTGCTTTACTCAACATTGATCCGACTGGCTGAGTGCATTTGGCATTCTGAATTTCAGCTCGCACCAAAGTGTAGATCTAAAGTCGCATAATTTTTCGAACACACAATGTATTATTTTATGATCTATAGCTTGCAAATGTATCTTTGTGTAATTGTTTTTGCTGTATTGACACTTCTTTTTAGATGCAGAGAGTATTGAAATGAGTCCAGCGCAAAAATGGACTAAAACCAAGCAATAACTGATACACAAATGCAAGAAAACTAGTCTCTATTACAAATTTGAAAACAGAACCAGCTCTAGATTAAGACCTTTTGAAAAATCAGACTTATTTTTGAGGCACTGCTGTTGCACGTCCTGTCTGTATTTTCCCTTTTTCTGTTCCATTCCTTCCTGACAAAGCCGTGCCGTTCTGTGCACACTCACCTGTCGACTTCATTGCATTTTTCCAATTATCCGACTTGCGCGCCGTCGCTAATCCTACTTTGCGACTCCCCTTTGCTCCTTGTAGTGAGATTTACAGTCGCCTCGCTCCATGCACTTGTTCTTACTTGGGTTTAATACAAAGCCAAGTCTTTGTTTTCGCAGTGGCCTTTTCTGGGAGTTATATTAGCTGCTCAGCCTGTAGCTTATTTATTATTGAAGGGCGTGTAGTGATGGATTTGGAAACGTGCTGTAGTACACGTTAGACATCCGTCATTGAAAAGGGGGTTCTGGGGGCCGTTTGACCATCACGGATTCTTCTGTTGTTACAATAAATCTTTTTAAATTTAGTGTTACATTTTTAGTGAAACATTTTCTAGCATCCTGTGACAAAGAGCAGGGCTATTCAACTTAAGTTTCCAGAGGGCCAGATTTTTCCGAGGTTAATAATAACATAATAAAATAACTATTGATTGTTTATATTTTTGTGAGAAATAACATACAACATAAACTAGGACAACCAGGTCTGAACCAGAACTGACCCAGAATCAAACAAGGACTAAACCAAACCAGGTCTAAACTAGTGCTAACCCAGAGTTAAACCAGTAAACATGATTATTATTAGTTTGTATGTATATGTGGGCCGGATTAAATTGATTGGAGCACCTGATTTGGCCCTCAGGCCTTATGTTGAATAATAATAATAACTTTTATTTATATAGCGCTTTTCAGTGACCCAAAGACG
Organism: Eucyclogobius newberryi; assembly: GCF_026437365.1. Classification (NCBI taxonomy): domain Eukaryota; kingdom Metazoa; phylum Chordata; class Actinopteri; order Gobiiformes; family Gobiidae; genus Eucyclogobius; species Eucyclogobius newberryi. The sequence continues at coordinate 15,280,149 of NW_027315724.1, read as the reverse complement.
CTGAACATAATAAAAAAGGGGGGGGTATTTACAGACAGGGGGGACAACACGTACAGAACACATTAATATACAGATAAAATGAACAAGACAGAAGAAGTAGAGAGAAAAAGATGGGGATGTAACAGGGGGTAGAAGTGTAGGCAATGGGGTAGAGGAGGCTAGGGGTAGGGGAGGTCATAGGCTTGCGTGAAGAGGTATGTTTTTAGGCGGGATTTGAATGTTGTGAGTGAGGGAGAGTGGCGGACAGGTTGGGGGAGGGCATTGACATAACTGAAAATGTTGAAGATTACCAATTGAATTAATCAAAACCTCATCTCCTTGATTGCTTGAGTGTAACTCCCGCCCACAGAAGAGAACAGCCAATAGGAAAGCACCTCTGTCCTCCTCAGTCAGACACAATCAACCGCTTAATTTGGCACGATGGATTTTTGCTGTATATTTTTTCTGCAAATTTTACTGTGGATTTTGAGAGCTTGAAAATACAGTGAACTTTTTTCAATTTTCAAACTGAGAATAACAATGACAATGTATACTACAAATCAAAAATCAACTGAAATTCTGAATAAAAAAATGTTTTTTCAAGGTTAAAAATGTCAAAGCCAGAAATATACCAGCATTTAAAAGTCAAAATCCGATGAAACAAATGATCTTCCAAATATCAGACAACATTTGTGTGTCTCGCTTGCAAGCACTAAAACACGAGAGTTGTAGGCAAGTCTTGTTTTGTGAATCTGTGAATCTGGAATTAAACATGTTCTGATTCTGGTTCCTTCATGAGTCTAAACCTGGTCTGTGTGAAGGTTGAACGTTGTTTCTGTGTTCATTTTATTTGAGTAATCAATGTTTTATGGGTGGCTAACCTGATTTAAAATACATATAAGCGTGCATTAAGCCTAAAATGTATTGTAAAATACTAAAATGCATGAGGAGAACATTTTGGGTGCAACAATACTCACGCTCCATTTAACACAGCAATAAAAGAGTTAAACGCGCCGTACTTTTGCAAATACAAGAAGAAAATGTCTCTATAAAGTACAAACTCTGCTTAGACATGGTGTAATTTAAATAAAATCTAAAATAATTATTAAATTACCATACAAATAAAAGTTGAAGCATTTGTTTTTGTCTACAAAATCATATCAATATTGAGTGTGAGAACTTTTATTTTCAGGAGCCTCTTAAATTAAAAAAAGAGGTATTACTTAAAGCGCAGCATAACCACAAGTGCCTAAACTTCACCAGGAAATATGAATGGAACATCATTTTACTGTGATAACATTAGAATGATTTATCACAGAAAACATCCTCCAAACCTCTTAGTCACAACGTGTGGAGGGAATTGAACCCACAACCTCCTCGTTAAGAACACTGAACACACTATTACAGCTTGCTAGGAGAAAGGTGACATCTAGAATGTTGCCACAAGGGAAATAATCACCACTTTAATGAGCTTTTTCCGCTGCGTTATGGACCAAGATGGACGACTTAAAAGCCATCACCTTTTCAGCAGCTTCTTCCTTTCGTAGACAATACTTTGGCTCGAGAACAAAGACGACACGTGTTGGAGAGACTTGTGAGAATTAGAAGGTAGAGATGCTGTCGGTGTAAACTAAAGGCTTCATCAGGAGCCTGCAGAGGAGTCGGCAAACACAAGCTAATCCTGCTAATTGCTCAGGTGCAGACGGAGCACACTTTGGGGGTTTTGGGGGGGAAGCTAAAAAGAGAAACTAAGTGTAAAGAAATGTGCAACAGTTACGCATTTGCAGAGAGATTTCAATGCACGAGTATGACGAGATTGTTTGAGGATTATGGGATGTCAGAGCAAAGTCCTGTCTC